>NC_092214.1:34982113-35030246 GCF_043381705.1 Parasteatoda tepidariorum | reverse complement strand
TATATATATATAATTCTTTTCTTCTGTAATCATTTTACTTTTGTAATCTTAACTTTCCTTTTTTAATTTCACTAAAATTATAAATTATAGTTGATGTTTGGTTAAACAAAGGTCACAACAGGTAAGGAACTGCTAACGAATCCACTAATAATTTCTGAGATTCGAACTTGTAAAAAATAATTTTCATTAGCTGCCTTATAAAATATAAAAATTGGAATAGTCATTATCTTGCTTTAATTCCTTTACATATGAATTTTACTAAAATAATAACTTTTATTCATTATAGATATTATAATGGGTTTTTAAATTATAAAATTTCAATCTGAAACATTTCGCTTGGAAATTCTCGGGAAAAAACTATAACTGTTCCTCAAAAATAATGGAAATACAAATTCTTTTAAGATGTATTAAGAGTACTTAATAAATATAACTTCAATTTCAGGGAAAATTTTTATGATGAATTAATGAGCAGGTAAATCGGGGAAAAGAATTAATAAGTACACTCTACAATTTCTATACCATTGCTTTTGATTCTTTTATGAAAATATTAGTTTTCAAATAAGTTGGACTTCTCCTTTCTATCCTGGGCAAAACTTCTCCTTTCTATCTTTGAAAAGAAACATTGGAGCTCCTTGTTGCTTAGCAACAAGTAAACCCTGAATTTGGAAATAATTATAACTTCAAAAGCAATCAATGAAAGGAAAAATAGTTCTTCAAAATAATAAGACTTTAAAGAACTGGGGATAAATGTTTAGAATCTTTGGAAAAATGAATATTTTCTTAAAATTGATAGGAAGAAATTCTTATTCAGAAAAGTGCTTCAATAAAGTTTAGAAAGTTATTTATGTAAGATATTTTGATTACAGATTAGTACAGTTTAGTTTGCATGAATTTTTGTGAGACGAATGCAAATTATTGTAAAACAAAATTTCTTTAGGTATTAAACAATCTATAATTTAATTTCCAATTTAAAATCTTAAGAGGAAAGAAAATTCTGAGATTTAAGTTTGAAATAAAGTTTTTCGGAATATTATTTTAAATGCTTTTTCAGTTACACTTGTAATTTTGTTTATTTGCTATCATTACTGATAGAAAATTCTCTTAATTTACAGAAGTATATAAGATAGCCATTTAATCTTTAAATCTTTTTAAAAAATAAACTATATTTTCTGTTTTGCTTAAGTAAAATCAAAATAAAATCAATTAATTAAGTCACACACGGAGAAAAACAATCTGGTTAAATTACCGCACATTTTTGATAAAAAAAAAACTGAAATTCTGGTATACATCAAAATATACGTTAGTAAATCCAATAATTTTAAAATTTGAAAAGTATATTTAATAGAAGAAATAGTTTTGCTGTAATGCTCTAAAGTATTATGATAAAATTACCAAATTTTAATGCATTTACCAGATTTATCACACATTGCAAACCATATTTTATTGTTCATTTTACCAAAATCTTTAAAAAACTCTTCAGTAAAATTTACCGAGCTTTTTGGTGTTCTCATAGAGTTAGAAACACTAAAATTTACCATATTTTGATAGTTTTGACCATACTTTTTTCTCCGTTTATACTGTTAAACATTTTGGAACTCGTCGAGCCAGAATATTCTATAAATTTTTAATCACGCTATTCTGAAAATTAATCTTTTGTTGAATTTTAAACACATTATATTTTGGATTAAGTTGAACGAAAACATGGATAAATTTAGGATTTTACCAGGATAGCGGAAATTCGTATGGTATTATGGTTTACTTTACAGATATTAAAATTCAAATTTGAGCCGATTTTTTCCGGAAATGAGTATTGCTAAATTTTTTCGTAATTCTTATATTTGTTTTTTATGTTTTTCTTCTAATAAAATGTAAGTACAGTACGTAATGAATAACATTCTATAAAAGTTTATTTGTCAATACCGAAACGTACCAAATATCAATTAATATATTCAGAAGATTGCAAAATTTAAATGCATTCCCAATATCTATTTATTTAAATGAAGCTTAGTTGATATCTAAGAAGGAATAAAATCAAGGAGGATAAATTGAAAATACATATTTCTTAAACCTCATTATAACTAATTATATGTATTAAAAAATAGGTCATTTTATATTTCTCTATGAACTATAAGTAATCTCGCAGTCATTTGTCTTATTTTTTATCTTTTATTGTCTTATTATTATCTTTTTCGGATCATCCGTAAAATCTATTTTACCTTAAAATCCATTTTTACTGTAAAATATAATACCACAATTTTTATAGCAATAATTATTCATTTAGAGTGATTCAGAGATTTTACGATAATAATTACTGTAAAAATTACGGTGTGTAAGATTTGTTGTACAATAACATGTTTCCGTTGAAATGGATCTTACTGTACTAACTGGCACCCTGAGTGTCAGTACTTTTTACCGTAATTTGATCTGTAATTCTTTTGCAGAGTATTTGATAGATCCATTTTAATATTATTATTATTTTTATAAAATTTTGTTTTATTTTAAATATAAAACGGGTAAAAGATAATTTTTGTAAGCCGCTATTTTATTTAAATAATACCTTAAACATTGACTGAAAAAACAACAAACGTAGGCCAACTCAGTGAAAATAAATAATTAGCCGAATTCGGGTAGTTTTATATTGAATTTTGAAAACTCCCGCTTTTCCTTTATAAGATTTTCTCTTTAATTTCTTTTTTCACATAACAAACATTCTATTAAATTTGTCGCAGTATGAACAGCTGCGCAAGGATTTATGTTTACAAAAAATATATGAATTCGAAAATCAAAAATTTTTTTCTTGTAATTAATGCAGTAGTTGATAAAGTGTATTTTCTGTAATTACTGCTGAATACGTTATAAATTTAACCTGATGAAGTTGATGAATTCTACCTTCTAAGAAAAATACAATTTTTTATTTTATTTCAAATCCAATATAAAAACTTCATTTGTAACTAAAAATATATCGAGTCAAAAGTTTTTTTCTTAAAATTTATTTTTGTTTCGTAAACACAATACTAAACTATATTGATAAATTTATTTACTGTAATATTCATGTAAGTTATACCTGCATAGATGCTTGTTTTATAGTACATTACTCTCAATATAATTCTTATTATACTTAGAATTTATTTAATTTAATTTGAAATTTAAATTAGATGGAATATTTAAGTGCCGCAAAAGCCGCATAGTAAGTATAAATAAAAAAATAAAAAATTATTTTTTTCATATTTTAGTTATTTTTACTGAAGTACAAGGAAATAAAGAAAACTTTTAAAGTTTATTTAATTTTCCTATAACTTTATCTATTTATTTATAATATTTATGTAAAATACTTTTAATCAATAGTTCATTATCAAAATATATAAGTAGCTAAGAAATGTATTTGGGGAAGAAGGGGATAATGTGGACCTGGGGCTAGAGTAAGCATCTTGAATAACTTCGTTATTTATTGATCAAATTTCCTCTGAGAGATATCGCAGATTGGCAACACCTTTAAGTGCGATTGCATAATCGCACTGTGAGCACTAAAGTAGAAATTTGTAATGGAAGGTTTATTAGCTGCAATAATAACTTTTAAATTTTCTTTTTACTTTCTTATTAACACATTTAATTTCAGAATTTTCACAAAAGGTGATAATATGTAATAAATTATACTGTTTTTTACACATTTTGATTTCAACTACTGCTCTGTATAGTTTCAATTAACCAATATAAAGCATAAGCAAACACATTTTTTGGGAGACTTGCGTAGACTCATGGTGGTAGGGACAGTGTGGACGGTGGACTCATTATACTTCCAATGAAAGAAATATGAATTGGTTACAAATGTAACGCATTTGATATTATTTATTTTCTAAATTAGAATGCTTCTGTGAATGATATACCTCCAGAAATAGTGTTTTTGAAGTGTTGAACAGTGTATCTTAAGTAAAAAAAAAATTGCACGAAACATTTATTTTAATTCAATTGTTACAGATTTTGTAAGAGAATACAAAAGAGATTTTTTTTATCAAGTTTGTTAAAGGAATAAAATTTAATATAGCTGAATTAAAGTATAAAACAGGCCGGGATAGCCTGGTCGGTAGGGCGCTAGGCCCATGTCCCAGAGTTCGTGGGTTCGAACCCGCAGACCGAAGACTCCCCGTGTAGTAAAGTGACTGACGCGCTAAATCTGTCGAGGCGCAAAAGTCCTCCATGTTCCCATAGCAAATCAATACCTCTGGGGGTACTGGATTGGAGATCGATCGTTCTCTGATTCAGGTCAAAATTACGATCTATGGATGAATGAATGGATGTATGAATGGGTCCGCCCTATAAACGGGTGCGACGTATGGTGTGGTAGAAGTCGAATTCTTGGCCATAGATGGCGCCACTGGAAAACAAGAACAATCGTACCATCTCTGCCTAAAACAGGATTCGTCAACAACAACAACAAAGTATAAAACAAAGTTCATTATATATTATTTTTGCTTTACATTAATCAAAACAGTGGACCATTTAAGCACAAAGTAAAAAATTGGTTATTAAAAATTACACTGAACTTATTGATGCAATGCAACCGAATGCAGCAGAAATAAGCTATCTCAAGCTATCTCAACCAAACAACTCATTGTTGTTTTTAGAGAGTATGAACATTTTATGCTTTTTGGTAAGAAATGGAAGGCAGCAAACTCATAGCCTAGAGATAAAGAGGTAAAAGGATACATAAAAAAAGTTCTTTCTTCAAAAGAGTCTAAAAATTTATCAACAAAGAGATCTCTATTTTTCACTCTGACTCGGTGAAACAGAATTTAGAGAACATATCAATACTCAGTGAACGCGTTAATATTTATTACCCTATAAAGTTCAGATTAAATTTATTTAATTTTACTTTGGATATACCTTACTGAGTTGTAATAAATGACTATTTAATAAGTCATCAGGTTTCACAACCCAAACCCCTCTAACCCATGTTTTCAGTTGTGCAATATAGATAATGATATTCTAATTTACTAATATCATCTAATTGTATTTAAAAAAAGAATTAATTTTTAATTTCAACCCTCTACTGTTCTCTTAATCCTAATTAATAACCTCTCTGTGCTAAGCGTATGTTTGATTTGCAAACTATCTTTATTTAAGATTAAGTGTGTATATGCATGCAAAACTAAAATTTCTTGCTTATAATTTATTCACTTTTTCGTGTTTTTTAAATTTTAGTACTGCTGAACATCAAAAATGTGGACTACTTTACTCCAAAAGAAATGGAAATGAACATTTCTGGTGTTTCACTGCACCAAATGGCTGTGGTGGTTCAGTGCACTATTTTTTTGGTAAAGGGTGATTTCCATCATTTGTGGTGCTGAAAACACTAAATTTTTTACATTCTAGGCAAATTAAAAAAGAAAAACATTAAACAAATGCATTCTTTTATCTAGAAACTTTACATGTACTATATCAAGCATATATCCCGTTTTCAAGCATTGGATGCCATCTTAGACATAAGAAAATGCATGAACGTGTATTGAGTTTTTAAAAAAATATCTAATTAAATTCTACTTATTTGCAAAATAATATCGTTCCACTGTATCGAAGTTCACTCCAACCACTTTAGTAACTTAATTATACCAATTAATATGCATACATAATTAGATTTTTACTTACGTTGATTAATAGATATTCTAAATTAATTAGCTTGTCTCTAGGGCACTTCAAAAATTATGACTTATTTAATTTAGGAAGCAAAAACTGATTAATTAATTCGGAAAAAAGCTTATTACTTTTATGTCATATTTGTTTTATTTAATATTATTTTAAAAACATATTGATCTGGCTTTTATTTTTAAACCTAAGGATGCTCATTATTTGGATAATTCTTTCTGCTGCTTTGTTTGCTCAAGACTGCTAAATATATATTTTTATTTGATAATGTGGAACACTATTAAAGTTTATTTACTGAAATCCTTTTCTATTTTGCATTGAATAGATTTGCATTGTACCAATATTTAATTAAATGAATTTTGAATAAGGCTGTGTGGTAATCACTCAAGTTAGAAATAATTTCTATGCGTTGTTTCTAATAAATGTTATATTTTTTTTTCTCTTCTTTTCCTTTTTGACCCAAATTTAGAACAAACCACACAATGCAAATTACACTTGAAAAATATCAGTGAAATCCATATAATTGAAATTCATGAATCATTGAAAAATGTTAAGTGATTTTTAAAAACAATTCACTTGTTTCCAAACTGAAAAGAAATTGTGTTAGAAAATCAGTTTAATATCGTAGAAACGCACCTGCATATATGTATACGAGTATATATATATATATATATATATATATATATATATATATATATATATATATATATATATATATATATATATATATATATATATATATATATATATATATATATATATATATATATATATATATATATATATATATATATATATATATATATATATATATATATATATATATATATATATATATATATATATATATATATATATATATATATATATATATATATATATATATATATATATATATATATATATATATATATATATATATATATATATATATATATATATATATATATATATATATATATATATATATATATATATATATATATATATATATATNGCCATTGCCCGGTATATATTTGCCCGGTATACCCTACACTGATGTTTTTTTAAGGTCAAGTGCCATTGCCCGGTATATATTTGCCCGATACTAGGTGTATACCGGACAGTGGCACTTAACCTTAAAAAAACATCAGTGTAGGGTATACCGAGCAAATGTATACAGGGCAAATGTAAATATATGGCCCGATATTCCAAACACTGATGTTTCTTCTGATCTATCGTCAGTAAGTATTAAAATATCGAATAAATGTAATTATATCCACGAATAAATTTATATCAAATCGAAAGTAACAAATATTTCGGACATTCACCAAAGCGACTATGTGATTGTTGACATTCACCGTTGAAAGTCAGAAGTAAGGGTTTTTAACAAATATTTCGGACATACACCAAACGACTAAGTGATTGTTGACATTCACCGGTGAGTGTCGGGAATTCACCAGATTTCGGTCATTCACCGTACTTCGGTCATTCTTACTTTCGCATGTGAAGATAAATTGAGAATGCAAAGGAGCATGTAAAAATAATTATATAATTATATTGGTGTTTTCCCCATTTGTTTATTAGCCATTCATCATAGATACAATTATTTTAGTACAAAATTTGTTGTTGTATTTTTATAATTTAAGCAAAATAAAACGTGACTTTGGTCAATTTTTCAACACTGTAATGCCTAAACTTAGCATCAGTTGAAATATGAGCAAAACAACTAAGTAAAAACAATAAAAAATTAACCAAAATATCAACCATTTTCCCGAGCCCTATTATATACATTACTGACAGCAATATTTGAGGAAATGTAAAATCCAAATGCTCTAGATTTTATTATTTTAGCCCAATTTTTTGTAATACATCCCCTGATGAAACAGTCAAAATATGCCGTAGTTTTTAAATATAACATTTAATAGTGAAGTATTCACGCTGAGAAAAATTTATGGCCAAAACTAGTTTAAGGGAGCAACAAAAAGATCGGTAATTTTTACCGAGGAGCTTTTTTATTGGTTTTGGTAAATTAACAATTAAATATGGTTTTATAATATGGGATAAAACTTGGTAAATGCTGTAAAATTTAATAATTTATCATGATATCTTAGAGCATGGCATAAAAACCCATTTATTCGGTTAAATTTCCTTTTCAGTTTTGTATTTTTTACTAAATGTTCAGTAATAAGAACTATTATTCTATAATTTTAAAAACCAGAATTTCCGGTGAACTGCTATTGCATAAACGGAAAAATTATCAAATGAATGGTTGATTTTACTTTTCCCCCCACCAGAAATCTGAAAGATTTGTGTATTCCTCTAATAGCAATATTGGATATAAAGACGTAATAATAAACGAATTTTAATTTCCCCAAAGTAAATATAATCTGTATTAAATAATTAAAATTAGAACTACCGCTGCTTTGAGTATTTGAGTATGAGCTTTATTTAATGTGTAAGCCAAAGTTTTAAAGTCAAAAAGTTTTACGTTTTTTATGCTGAAAGATTTGTGTTAAAAGATCTAAGGTGATCTATTAAAATCAAGAAAGATTAACTATAGAAACAAAGATAAGAGAAATCAAAAATATTAGAACTTTTTTGTTTAAAATATATAGTTCGCAAACATAAAATAAATCTATTTTAAATGTAAATGTTTGTGAAGAATTTAGAAGTCAAAAGTTAAGCTTCTTTAAAAAGTTAAAAAGCAGTTTTTTTTCAATTTATAAAAATAAATGAATTTCTCAAATATCGCCAAGAAAGTTTTAATTTCGTCTTTCGAGATTTCATCATCAAATTTATCGAGGCTGAACATTACCATAATGAATGTAAATATCCCCAGAGAATTTATATATCAAATTATAACCCAATTTATCTAATATATAAGATATCTCTTCGAAGTAAGAAATAAAAAAAAAATTCAGCCCAAAAGTACTACCAATTTGCTTGAAGATAATGGATATTTTGACTGTTACTTAACAATAAAATAAAATAGATGAGCAAAAAAAGGAAATGAATGGAAGGAGTTGTTTAACAAGTTCTTCAAATTAAGTATTTTTTATTAAATTAATTAATATTAATGTAGTCTAAAATGAAAAATGGAGAAAATACTTTTTAAAAGGAATGAAAGTTATTGTGTGATGTAAATTAATGGATAAATTAATACATGGCTAGGTTGAATAAAGTAAACAAAACCATTTTTAGGGAATTAATGAAAAGATTATTTGAGCAAAAAAATAGAAGCATGAATGAAAATTATTTCAAATTGAGAATATATTTCAGGAATGAATAAATTGTTCAAAGTAGTGATTTATTTATGTTTAGAATTGTGTGGAAACAATGATGGTGGTAATGAAAATAAAACTCTCAGAAGGTGGGTAAAAATATTTTAGCAATTCATAAAAACATAGAATTATGAAGATTGACTACTTTTTTTGAAGATATTTATATCTTTTTTTCCAGGAAGAGTTTTATAAATTTTAAAAAATAAAATGAAAAAAAAAAGTACTTTGGGCTTTACTTGCTATACTAAAAATTGAACCAAAAGGCAAGCTGGTTTCTTTGTTTATTTACACTAATAAAACCAAAATTATTATTTGGTTCATTTAACTAATATGCAACCATTTTTTTTTCCTTTTCAATACATGGTGATTTTTATATGAACGATGCATTTTGCAAAGAAAAATTAAAATATGTGAATTTTTTTTTCTTTTCTTTAATGGTGGGCACTTGGGATAAATATGTAAAATTAAAACTACAGAAGAAGGTAAAGAATTTAAAGAGAAATTTTGTCACTTGCTTTAAATTGTTATTATTAATTTAATTTTTAATTTAAATGTTAGCTTTGTTGTTATTTAATATAAAGTACGAGAATTTCAGGAATATAAATGATAATTTTTTACAGATGTAGTATTTTGCAAATTAATAAAAATAATCACAATTTCGCGGATCCCTTAAAAGTTTTGGAAATAAATATTTATAAATATAAAAAATTTTGAAGAATTTAAATTAGAAAAACATAAATAAAAACACATTGCTAATTATTTTTAAATGAGTTGAACATAAGTTTCTTTGACTAATACTTAATTTAATTTATATATCATTGCTACTTTAAAATTTATGTGGAGAAAAAAATATGGTAAAATTATCATAAAGAATGGTAATGACATTTCTGGTGTAAACGAAAACAACAGCATAAGTCTTGTTAATGAAACTGAAATACATACGGCGCTTAAATCATTTGCTAATTTTTTCCTTTAATATTGGCTTACTCGAAATTCTGTTTTTTAAAATTAAAGGCCCACATTTAGTAAAAAACCTGAAACTGAAAAGTAGATTTAACCGAATTAATGGTTTTTATGCCATGTTGTAAATCATCATGAGAAAATATCCAAATTATACGACATTTATCAAATTTTATCATTCATATAAAACTATATTTAATAGTGAATTTTACCGAAATCATTACAAATACCCTTTGGTAAAATAACCGAGCTTTTTAGTGTTCCCATATAGTTCGAAACTATATTCTGGTTAGTACCATATTCTAGAAGTTTTGGTCAAGCTTTTTTCTCGGTGAAATCAAAATCAATTGAGATGGGAGACCGATAACACCCATAAGGCCCCATGATAAAATAATTGAAACCAGTATTTAAAACAAACTATGTATAGGTAGTTTTAGCAGCTATGAAACTACCCGAGTAAGCACGCTTCGTCTTAAAAACATTTGTAAATTTCAGTTTAGCATCACAGTTGTTTGCTAAGGCTATTACGAAAAGAAAAATAATCAAGAATAGAAATTAGCTTTAGCGTTAGAATGTGACTTTCGATTTTTCTTATTTAATCTTTTCGAAAGTATTTTTGAATCTTTTGAGAACAGTATATGTCCGAGAGAATAATAAATTAAATTACAGGTTTTAAGTAAGATTTCGTGTTTAAATAGCTTCAGAGACTCAAACTGTGGAATGGGTAATTTAATCAAAGGAATTGTTTTCTTAAGAGTCTTTTAAAGGTAAACCATGAGAAGAATAAAAAGCTTACTGATTACATGTAGTTTTTCTTTTTGTTGTTGAAGTTGCCGCATATATAAATAGATTAAACTAAGGCACGTAAAATAAGAAAATTCTCATGTAAGGTTTTGTTTTAAATTATTATGCTCGCATTTATTCTGCAAAATATTTGCTCTGAAAAATTTCACATTTAATATAAAATGATTTATATTGTTTTCTAATACATAAATTTTTTTTCTAAAAAAAATAAAAACAATGATATTAAGTGTATTGAATTATGTTAGTTTCACAGCACATGTGTCGAAGGTTAATTGTAAAATTAGGCTCACATCAAATGTCACCCATAATGAAGGCTATTTGAGAAAGTCTTCGAAACTTTCTAATCTGCCTGATAATTTTTAGGCTAATTAATAATTCTATATGCATTTTGGCTTAATAAGAAATCTGAGATGAATTACTCAATCGTACAAAATTCGCTAAGGTTCATTGCAATAAATCTTCAATACGGCTATTTGCAATAAACTCTTAATTACTTTGGGCCTCTGGGCTTATTGCAAAATCCCTGAAATAAATTGGGTTAATAGCTTAATGGGTGCGATATTTTCTAATTAACCTAAAAGTCTATAGTTTGACTGCAATAAGCACAGCAAATTTTGGGCTGATTCAAAATTTCAGAGACATTATCAGTTTTCCTAGTATATTTCAAATAGACGGGTGTTGTTTCCAAGGAGCCGGATTATAGAATTAGCCAATGATGTTCGCGTAGCATTTAATGAAATATTTAATGAAACGACAAGCAATTTTAAACTACCCTTTTGCAGTAGGAATTTTTTTTTCTTCTGGAAGTCATTGCAATATTTTATTTACTAGATTAATAATGACGAATCTGTGGCTTAGGAGGAATTGTTTATTACTCATTGGCAGGAGTAACTAAAAGAATATTGAGAAATCATATTATGAAATATAGGAGTATTATGAAATATTGTGAACATTAGATGACTTGTTACTGTATTTTAGTTTCTTTATCTTAATTAAGTTTGGCAAAATATTACAAATGGTGACCGGCTTCTCTTATAGTTCTTGAGGTCACTACTGTTTGCAAAAACGCTTTTATTAGTTTCAGTTAAATAGCGCTCATAAAATCAAAAGTTGACCTACTCCTAATATAGGCATTTAATACTTTTCACAAGAATATTTTTCAAAAATATTATGCGATTAAACATGTTTTGCGAAATCACACCAAAGCTAAACGGATCCATTCAAGGTATTCCCTAAGGACTGCCTTGAATATATATTTTTTCATAATTCTCACCGAAAAGTAAAATAAGAAGTATACACATTGGGGGCCGCAAGTTAATATTTAACTTAGGAGAAATCAAAAGTGGGTTCGAATCTTACAGATTACAGTACAGGACGGGCGGATGTAGTAAACAACAAGACTGGATTGTGGCAGGAAACAGAAAAGAGTTGAAGGACAATTATTAGAGACACTTTCAAGATTTAATCTCCAATTAAACCTGTTTTGATATTCATTGCATCTGCGTTCTAGTATGGGAAGCGTTTTTTTTCTCTTTCTTAAATGATAATATACAAACCCTCAGTTGTGCCCCATTGAGTTTGAAGTTTTGATAAGCATTAAAAAAAAACATATTAAGGGCAGTACTTATAGAAAATCCTGCATATAGTAAATCAGATCACAGCAGTTAAATAAAACACTTCAATTTGCTGTAATTTTGAAAGTATTCTATAAAAAATCGGTAATCAAGAAATATTTGTTGAATTTTAATCTCAGTTATCGCTTATTAAGATGAAGTAAGTAAGTTCTAATTTTGTTTATTAAGAAAAATACATGTAGTACAAAAACTTAAAAAAAAATATTAGACTTGTGAGAAAAAAAGAAGGTACCCGGAACATGTGCACATCTTTTTGATGTTGTCAGACTCTTATTTCTTTTCTCTTTAACCAAAAAAAAAAAAAAATTATTTTCAGATTTAATAAAACTATGCTTC
Organism: Parasteatoda tepidariorum; assembly: GCF_043381705.1. NCBI lineage: Eukaryota > Metazoa > Arthropoda > Arachnida > Araneae > Theridiidae > Parasteatoda > Parasteatoda tepidariorum. The sequence goes on along the minus strand of NC_092214.1, from coordinate 35,017,609 downwards.
ATTTCACCGTTCTAGAAAAACATTAAAAAAAAGTCGTTTTGAGTTTTTCAAGATTGGTAGCTAGAATAATCTTCAAAGATTAACATGATCGTAACATGGTCACTCACTTCATATTAAAACAGATAAGGTGTACATCAAGTAGTTTAAAAAATAACTTAATTATGAGAATTTGTCTTCCATATTTAGAGAAATTCTTTATTAATAAATTAGAAAATATATTTTTCTTTTAAATGCATAAATTTTGCTTTTTTTTGGATTATCAAATGCTATATATTTTTTCGAAAAAAAATATGTGAGCTCTGTTATTAAATTAAACTTTTTCTATCGTTTAAGATATTAAAATTAGTTGGAATTTTTTTTTCTATCAGTTCAGATATTAAGACTAGTAGAGAAAAACTTTAGTTATAGCATAAATTTAAAATTAGCAATTTTAAATTCCCCAAATGAGAACAAAGTTTATTTTTTATGGAAAAATGTAAGGTGGTACCCTTAAATAAGAAGGAACTCTTACAGATTTGAACTCTTTGTTTTTGAAGCAGCCGTCATTTCTGTGATTACTGGTCCAGGTTTATCTAAAAGCGTTTTTATTGCATTTCATTCTGTTGTTGCACGAAACTTTGTCAAATCTTATCCGGGATACATTTTTATACCTTTATAGTCGATGTAGTATGCTGTCATACAGATTTTTATAATGATCGCCACGGAATTAAAAAATCGAAAGCTTGATGTTTTTATTTATACATATGCCAGGGCAACTAAAATACTTCTACTTCAGAGTTCGTTTGCCTTCCCCAAAAAAGATTTCAAAGTAGTAACATACATTGAAAAATATTTTTTCGAGATATTTTGAAAACTTTTTATACTCATATATTCGATAAAAAATTAAGTTAAATATGATAAAAAATTAGTTGATTGTATAACGCTTTAGTCAATAAGGCATAAAATTAGGGGGTACTAAGTCACTTTACGCAAGGAGGTATTTTTTTGCCTCAGAAATTCAGAATTGAGAAATTCCTTACCATTTAGGTTGCTGTTGTAGTTCATTTACGTCTCACTAGAGCTGCTCAGTGGGCTATTGGCGACGGTCTGGGAAACATCCCTGAGGAAGATCCGAAGACATGCCATCACAATTTTGATCCTTTGCAGAGGGGATGGCACCCCCGCTTCGGTAGCGCGAAGTCGTGCAGGTCGTCCCTAATGCAGACTGATGCAAGTGGACAACCACCTGCACATTGAGCGCAGCCAGTGATGCTTGACTTGTGTGATCTGCTGGGAACCGTGTATTAACGATCAGTCCACAGCGAAACCCTTACCATTTAGAAAGAAATTTCACCTACCATATTAAAAATTAGACCTGGAGATACTTTTAGTAATAAAAAAAATGTTCCGAACTTTACATCATAATTTAAGGAAAATATTAATATAATTAGCATTATGAATAATAAGGTAACAGTGTAGAATCATGGCTATCAGTCAAGAATAAATTTTATAGAGACAAAATGGCATATTAAGTTTACTGGCAATGCTGCAAATGAAGCTGCTTTGTCCTTAATTTGATGTAAATCCTAAATACATCTTCTGACTTTCATTTTACTTTCTAGCCACTTTTTTTTGCATCGTTGAATAAACGAATAATATACGACCGATAATTTTGCTTAGCTGCATAAGTTGAATAAGACAGAATATTATATTTCAGAATAAGTAAGTTGTATAAGACGCCAATAGTACAAACATAACTGCAAGCATTGCCCATATTTTAAACATCCATAGTGCTTATGTTTTTAAACTTCTCCATCTAGAACTTTACGACGCTCAATCTTACCGGTAGATAGAGAAGCTGACTCAACACTGACAAAAAAAGTGTAGCTATACTACCAGAATATAATTTCACTTACCTTGCTTCTGGCTCTAAGGGTACGCTCGGTAATTTTAAACGCTTGGTAATTTTTACGGAAGCGCTTTAGTTATGATTTTTGTTAACATATAATGCTATAATACGGGATGAATTTCTGCAAATGAGGAAAAATTGTGTAATTTTATCATATTTTCTTAAAGCATGGCATAAAACTAACTATTTTATTTAGTTAAATTTGCTTATAAGTTTTGTATTTTTTACTAAATTTTTGCGATTATTCTGAAAACCAGAAGTTTCGGTAAACCGTCACCTTATGAACGTGAAAAGTACCAAATGAAAGGTTTATAAATACCTTAGATTTTAATTTTATTACCGAAATTATTATTTGTTTTAACCAGAAATGTAACCATACAGTACGGTAATTTTACAAGACTTTTTTTATCCGTGTTAAAATGATTAATAAATCAGAAGAAGTTGATAATTTTATTGATGAATACTGATCTCGGCATGCACCTTTTAACATAAAAACTATGCATTTAAATATAAAAGTATCGCACTGATATTTCTTTCGAAGCAATAAAAACCTCGATGATCTCGCAAACAACATTTCTATATGATTTCATTGACAGGAATTAAATCTGATACTTACGCCAACCGATTGAGTTACATTGCTATTGAGTTTATTAAACTTTAAAGACGACTTTTTATGGGTATACATCTTTTTAAAGTAGTAAATTTTTAAGTTTAGTTTAATATCAAAGATCAGCATCTTGTGTTCTATTTTTACTTCAAGCAATAATCCAGATTTAGAACAAGCAATTTAAAACTTAATGCAATATCTTTTATTTCATAAAATCATTATCACGTAGAAGACCATCTTACCTTGTTGAAAGCATTTCCTTCGCAGTTTCTACGATGTCTTAAAGAGAGTATTAGGTAACACGTAAAACGGATTTTTGGAGCTATTGTTTAGAATATTTTTCTTAAATGAAGAAACTAATATGGATCGAAATTGAAAAATATTCTATTTCCAATGTTTAGAGCTATCTTGAGCATTAAGTGGGTGGCACTTTACTTTAGGCTATAGAAAGATATTTCAAAATAAAAATAGTTTCTTAATGAAAATCCTTTTTGAAATTGCTTTTTGAATTTGAGAACTTAGGTGAGTTAAATTTCTTCTATTTTGTTAAAAACACTTAAACTTTATTACCTTTTTCTCACATACGCTTTTTCCTGTTAAAGAAAAACTTCAGTGAAAATTTGTTTTTCAGTTCCATCTCACTACTGTTTCAATTTCAATTTTAAAAGAATCATATTAACAACGGATTTCAGAATTAGATTCATGGCATAAGAGGGGAATTCGAATTCTACAACGAATTCGAAGTTAACTCATTGTTCAGTAGATATTCGAGATAACTGATTCCACTTTTATCGTACTAACAACTCTCAAGTTAAAATAGTCCAATTTCTACAAAATTGAATACCAATTTAAAATGAGATCTCAAGCAAGTTCTCTAATAGCAAATTCTAATATATTTTTTGCTTTATTGTTTCACGTTTATTATTTGAATATAATGATCTGATATAAATTGACACCTAAAACACTTTTATACATGATATATTACAGGTATTGAAAAAAATCTATTTATAACAGTTTGCTAAGTATTATGAATATTGTTAATCATTTTTAATTTCTACTTTGTAAAAAATTCCCTGATCAAATTACTATAAAAAGTACCGGCACTCAGGGTGTCGGTACTTTTTACCGTAAAATTCATTTTTACTGAAACATGTTAAGAAACAAAAATTCTGATATACTTTAATTTTTACGGTAATAAATACCATGAAATTACTGAATCACTATCATTAAATAAATATTACTGTAAAAAATACAGCGTAATATTTTACAGTAAAATTGAATCTTAAGGTATGATGGAATTTTACAGATGATGCATCTAATGGCCCGGTACTTTATACCGTAATTTGATCCGGAATATTTTACAGTGCACTACGATGAAAAAAATCACTCAATTTTAATAATTAAGAAAGGAAAAAAACATTATATTGACATCTGGTATCATAGTATCAAATATGGCTCATAGTATCATAGTATCACTGGCTCATAGTATCAAAAGTTCAACTTCAACTTCATGCTTTTTTTTTTTCATTAAATAAATTCTGGTAACAATACCGTACAGTATGGTAATGATATTTTTGGTAAAAAAAATACTGATTAATAAAACCAAAATATACGATGTTTCATTTGGTACTTTTTTATTCATATGCTAAGGGTTTATCTGAAATTCTGGTTTTTAAAATCATAGTTTAGTGAAAATTGCAAATTGAAAATAAGTATAAACGAATAAGTGGTTCTTATGCCATGCTCTAAGGTATCATGATAAAATTACAAAACTTTACCATGTTTTTTAAATTTTATCACATATTGTAAGGTCATAATTAATTTTAATTTTAAAAAATCATCACCAATACGCTTCGCCAAAAATAACCGTGCTATTTAGTGTTCCCTTGACAATATTCTGGTAGTGTCTCATTTTTTTCTCAGTAAAATGCACTCTAAATGAACCTAGAAAAAAAACCTATTCAAAGTGCTTAAAATGAAACCGAATTTGTTGAAGAAGTAATGTATGACAAATAAAAAGTTAAAATTTTTTCCACAGTGATCAGAATTCTTCGTGCTATACTGCAAAAAAAAATACGGATCAATTTAGGGTAAAAAGTGTCTGCACTTAGGGTGCTATAAAACTCTAACCAGTACTTTTCACAGTAAAATCGATCTTTACTGGAACATGTAACGGAACAAAAAAAAACCCTGATGTACTCTAATCTTTACAGTAATGATTATCCTAAAATCATTAATTACTCTAAGTAAATGAATATGACTGTATGCAGTATTACATTTTACGGTAAAATGGATTCTACAGATAATGCACCCAAAGTGCCGGTTCTTCATACTTTAATTTGATCCGGAACGTTTGTCACTGGGATTGTTTTATTTATATTTTTATAATAGTTAAAATTTATATTTGCAGAAAAGGAAATGAATAAGATATTTTAACGTGTTCTATTATTTTTTAAATAAATAAAAAAACAAAACAGTTACGATTGCAAACTCTTGGAATGCGATACCATTAAAGTTTCATACTCCTTTCAAATCTTTGTATTGCTGCTGAGTGCAAAAATGCAAAGAAATCTTATAGTGGCTTAAAAAAATGCATGATCTTGTCTTTCTTTAAAATTTTGTAGCATGGATTTCCTTATTTTTAAATGCAAAATGGAATTTACCTTCTAAAATGTTTGATAGAAAAGGTTGAAATTTATATCGAACTATTTATTTAAATTATTCCATTGTCTAAAATCCTTCGAGAAAGGAAAATCACTACAAAAAGCTTAATTCTAAGTTGAGTTTTCAGAAATTATGTCTAAACTGGAAGGAAAATTTTACATATATCAATCACGTATTTCTAGCAAAATAGTCTTACAGGAAATAGCGAGAGATTTTTGTTTCCCCAATCCCACATTCTTTTCAAAAATATCAACAACCTGAACATTTCAGCAATATGCAATACAACCAAAGTGTTTCTTTAAATGTTATTTTCACCTACTTTAAAAGTAGCATATTTCCTGAGATTGAATTCAAAACAACACCGTAGGGATAAACTACTTCTTGTTTGCAGTATACAATGGTGTTTTTCAGCATTTACTTTTGGCAGGAATGGCATAGGTTTACATGCAAGCTTCAAGAAAGAAGCAGGAAATCTTGTGATATCTAATTCCTCTTTTGAATTGGGTATTTTTTCTCTTTTCATCGGTATTCCTTTTTCGGAAGAAAAATTGAAAACATGCATTAAATAACTGTAGCAGTGCCGAAATATATTTAAATTCATTCTCCTCGATCAAATTTTTTTTCCATCTCAAAAATTGAATGAGATTTATTTAACTCTTAGAAAATTCAAATAAGAGCAGCAAATATGATGAAATATTTCTTTTTGTAAATTCAAATACACATAAATGAAAAAAAAGGATTTAAAGATTTGTCAAACTGAAAATAAAATATCTCCCATGGTTTTGGATAATCTCCCGATAGACGCTTTTCTGAGGGATTAAGAATATTCGGTGTGCAAAAATAATGAAATTTTCCGTTTAAAAATAATCCTGAAAGAAACTTTATTTCAACTAAAATTACAATTTATGAGTTTTGGGTTCTTGAATATCAATGAAGAAGCTAGCTACAAAAAATGCTATATGAATATTAAGTTTCATTTTCGAAATTAAATCCAAGTTTTTTTTCTACCTACAAATAATTTAAAAGTATTGTTTTCAAATAAATATTTGCAAATATTTGATAATATTTGATATAAATTTTATCCTTATTTATAACAAATAAAAGTATTTTGTTTTAAATTAAAATTTGCATATTTAATTAACCTTTTAAAATTTTATAAATTTTTTATTACAAGTAATAATTTGATTCAGTGTTGTTACATGAATTATTGTTTAGTTAATGTTTAAAAGTCATTCAAATTCGTTTGATTTCATAAGTCGAATTCTATTTGAAACTTTTGTTTAGAGAATTTATTATTTTTAAAGGATTTTGTTTTCGTATAACATTATGACTTGTGTATTTTATATTTTCCAGGATTTACATTAAAAATTTTTTACAAGCAAGTGTTAAGCAAATTATACAAGAAGAGCACTGCACTTATTATATTTTTAAAAAAAATGATTATCCAAGGACATTTTTGGATCGCAGAATAGATAGAACTTTAAAATTTATTTTTTATCATTTCAAATTCAAACAAGGTTGTAAAATAAATTATTGGAATTAAGATGTCCATATTGCCACGCCATGTCATTAAGAAGCATTATATATTTCGTATCATTTTATTACACTGAAAGGAAAAGTATGGCAAAAATTACAAGAGTATAGTTAAAATTTACCATGTTTCTGGCTTTGAAAAGCTCGGTAATTTTTTTCAAAGCACGTCAGTAATATTGCTGGTAAAATTAACAACGAAATATGGTTTTATAATATGAGATAAAGTTTGTAATATGCAATAATATTTAATAAATGTTGCTACATTTGGTAATTTTATCATGATATTTTAGAGCATGACATCAAAGTTATTCATTCGGTTAAATTAACTTGTGTTCAATTTTCGTGCGTTAAGTTTTTTTATTTGTTTCATATACTATGTTGAAAATTGAAAAAAATATTTCAAGCCCATTACATCTCAGAAGTTATGAAAGATTTAAATTTTATATACGACTTACGAGTAACTTTGAACAATTATGGACTGTTAAACTCAAATATACTCATTTACTTTTTTTAAAAGACATTGAAGGGTTAATATAAAATATCTAAATTGATTCATATTTTTAGGCCGTTACAATAAAGTTTAAGGGAAAAAGTTTACATGCAAAGTTCTTATAAAACGTTTAGAAGTTTCCCAACATCTTAAACTATGTATGATTTAAGACTACAAATGGATTCTCTTCTATTTGCTGAAAATATAAAAATAGCTAATTAACAAGTCACAAATTGTTTTTTAAGAAATCCCATTTGCTTTTAAAGCTGTATTGTTAAATAAATAAACTTTTATCAGATATAATAAATAGTTTTAAGAAATAAATAGTAAAAAATAAATATAAAGTATAATTATATATAAAAAAGCATATTTTTCGGCTGAAACCTGCTTGATTTTTTATTCAAGGAAGATTGCGTATTTTAGTGGTTGTTTAGCTTTCGCAATTCTCAGAAGGCAACGCAAAAATAAAAATGCTATGAATGAAAATTAAATTAAATGTAAGCAATTAATGGGATATTATTTAATACCCTAAGGCATTTTAAAAAAGTATGCTATAAAGAGGATTACAAGTCAAGTCTTGTGTTTTTCCTACATTTTCAAAAGATTATAAAAAATGAGAATATTGTGCCATATTTGCTTGTTTCTTTATGCACGAGATTACTTAAAACTAATTTTTATTTAGTTGTCCCTGAAAATTGACATTAAAAATTAACATTACTTGCATACTATATCTTTTTTTATTTATTTCCGAGAATTTTAGGCTTATTCAAATATTAGTTAAAACTGTTGAGATTTTGTTTTCAAAAGTGAAAGAAACATTTTTTTTAAATTCATAAATTAGAGAAAATTTTTCTTTTTTAAAAAGCTAATCTACTTTAATTTATAATGGAATAGGATATATGTAGAAGAAATAAAGAAATAAATATGAAATTATTTAGAAGTAGTATTACAATTGGCAACAATATTTTGTAACATTTATTCAAGTAATTGATGTTTCCTAATTTGGGTGTGGTAATTTCATACCTGTAATTGGTTTTATTTCGAAAGGTACAGAGTTTTCTTAGAAATTTTATTTTTAGTTTAGTATATTTTTCTTCTGAATGTACAAGTTCATGAAGAATGTATAGGTTTATACATTGTATATATACTCTTCCCTACTCCATTGAATACTCCATTGAATAGAGTCACGGTAGCTCGAGGGATAGCGCGTTTGCTTCCCAATGAGATGACCCAGGATCGAATCCCAGCGATGGCTGGCTGATACGAATTCTGATCCCGATTCGCGTTGACCGCAGTGCTGACGCAAATTATCCTCAGTGGTGGACGATTTATGGACTAGAATCTCCTTGCCGTCCAGCTAACCATGGAGGTTTTCCTCTCCATGTAACGGAAATGCTAGCTAATTTTATCTAAAAGTCCTCCACGAAGGGTAGTTTGCAATATTAGTTGATTCAAGAGTTTCCTTGGCTTCTGGGTTGGATTCAAAATTACAACGTGATGGAGTTGAATAATGATAGTCATAAACTCAGAATTTGATTGGTTGCCCAACGCCGGTTATAAAATATAATAATATAAAATAAATTGAAAACAAATTAAGGGGGTTTCTACATGGTATTTGATTATTTTGATAGTGGAAGAATGTTTTGTAGTTTATTTCCTTTCTTAAGTCGGGGCAGCGAATTAATGAGTTATACATTTGTGTTGAATTAAAAAGTTTGCAGTTATTGATGGTTAGGAAGAGAATGAAACATTTTATATTAACTTTTTATAAAATGTAATACGAATTAAATAATCGGTTAAATTTGTTTCAAATTGGATTGAGAATGATTAAAAAATGAAATTAAAGAAAATTCTAAAGCAAGGAAATATATAATGCCTATAAAGGCATCCCAACATCCCTTAATAAATTTTACATGTTGATAATTTATAATCACTTTCAATGAAACAGTTTGTTCCATCAAACCGCACATCATTATTTTGTTTCGATAAATGGCATGCTTGCAAGTTGCAATGCTCTCTCCGGAACTAACATGCTTCTGAATAACGAGAAAAAAAATTTCATAATAGGCAATATTTGTTTTTTTAAATGAAATTAGTCAGCAATATCTAACCCATTTACAAGTCATCTGCAAGAAGACAACCTTCGCTGCATTCCAGAATTTTAAATAGATAAGGAGAGAGACATGGGATCTTATCGTATTGAATGAAAAGGGCTGGAAAAAGTGTAGGAGTGATTAACAATACTAGAAGCCAAATCTTCCATTACAAAAGCGGTCAATAGAGAAGTCACTATCAAGCACTGGTAATAAATATTTGAAAGGTGTTGAAAATGACTTGCTTACTGAAATTTCCCACAGTGATAGGGAAAAGAACGCCACAAATAAATCCAATTATGCATATTTTAATCATAATATTTGAAAACTTAATCATAATATTTGAAACTTGTTAATGTTCTTCACTCCCTTAAAAACTACCATAATGTTATTATAGTCTATAGTTAGTCATGAAGTAATAAATTTTGAAATAAACGAAAGAGGGAAGGCTGAAAAAAGTAAATATTGCTAGTTTCCATAATGGGAGCTTTCACAACTGATTGGATTCTTCATCGTGCATTTAAATAATCATTTTAAAGAAAACCTTGAAATCTTGAAACATAATCTTTTCATTAAAATTTACCATCATGACAATATATTCTTAAATTTTATTTTATTTTAACGAAGGAGAGATAAAACATATGTCTAAATACCATATATTGTACTCAAATAGCATACATCCAAACATCCTTTATTTATATTAATTTTTGATGATTTCCATAAAATGTGTTGAAATTACAACCTACCTGGTTGAAAGCAATATAAACATATTTCCATATTTTGTATTATGCATTAAAATTATGCTTTGTATCTGAGTAATGCTTTGCCTATATGTAAATAACTAAATCCTTAAAATGCATTAGAATCACTACTTATTTCTGTACGTGTATTTTCTATCTTATCCTTGTTTTAAATGAAGAGCGACAAAAAAATAGTCGATTGTTTTTTAAGAATAAATTGTTTATCTGAGCATGCTGAAATGTAAAATTAATCTGCATATTTAAGTTACATTCAGCATTTCCCTTTAATAGAAAATGTTTCGAAGTTTTATTCATTTTTAGTCAAATATAATAAGGTTATTTTAACTAAGCACATCAGTAAAATGACTCGCTGATTTAATGATAGAAAATTCTATTTTTAGAGCACCAAGTAGAATTTTAACCTGCATATAATAATCAATTTTAAAATAGTTTTTGGTTTCATCTCTCAATTTTTTCAAAAAATAAGGTTATCAAATTTAGATTAGAAAATATATTTCGGTATTCTTTAGTGGTGTGGTTGTCAGAATTTTATATTAATTAAGTAAATGTATGAAAAAATATGGTGTTATTGTGTGTTTAACTGAGTTAGACTAAATCCATGACACTCTTAAAATGCCAACAATAATCAGTGGATGCTCATAAAGATCATGTTAATAGACTCTAACACCTGGAAGTAAAGAATGTTTCGTATGTGGTAACTTATTTATCAATTTAAAATTTTTTTAAATATAGGAATTGATAGTAAATATCCTTTGTAAAAGTTTTCAATGAAGATGCTTTTAAGTTGTTACCCTGCTTCATTTTTGATTTAAACTCAGAAAATATATCCGGAATATTGCCACAGATCTATCCTTCAATTTACAGAAGCTGTTTCAATGAGTGAGCACAGAGTTTGATCACAAAACTACAATAGGGGTTTATACAGTAAAAAAACGGAGACTGTTATGGAAGATTTTTGCATTCTCCTAGTTGCTTCGCATTTCCTTGTATTAAAGTAAATTCTGTTGGAATATGCGTTCTTTAATTTTTAACTTCTATTGAACTTAGAATTCGTGTTTCTTAAGTAAGAAATTTCGTAAAATTCGGAGAATTAGCTTGTAATTTATGTGATCAACTCCCTTCTTTGAGAAAAAGGCCCAGCACCCAAAATTCTGACAAATTCAAGCAAATTAATAGAGTTGACCATTTATTTCTACGGTCTACTCCTTTTTTGAGATTTTTTCTCAAATGGAGGAAAATGCAATTTAATGAATTAATGTCAGAAAATCTAGTGTTACCGTAGATGACTCCGGCATCTGGTGACGTACCATACAAGTGTAAACTGAAAGAAAACCAAAAAAAAAAACGTACATTTAAGGGGAAATGTACCAATTCCTCGAACGTACTAACCTCAAAATTAACACTTCTTGTATTAGACCCAACTGGTATTATACAGTATACTTGGGCCATGCAATAAAGATATATTATTAAAATATTCTGAAAAGCCAACTTTAGAATTTTATAGCGTAAAGACTTAAAAATTAGAAAGTCGTTATGAAATAATTCAATTTCCCAGTTTACAAAAATGCTAACACTTTTAATCGGAGAAAAACATTTTGAAACAATTACCGTACTGTACGGTATTGATATTTCTGGTAAATAAAACTAAAATATAAGGTATTTAAACCATTCATTTGGTAATTTCAACTTTCATATGGTAACGGTATACCGAAAATTTTGGTTTTCAAAATTATAATTCTTTTTACTGCACATTTAGTAAAATATATTACACATTTAGTAAAAAATTGTAAAGTAAATTTAACCGAATAAATGGTTTTTATGCAACGCTCTAAGGTATCTTGACAAAATTACCAAACATTACTACACTTATTAAATATTATCACACATTATAAAACAATATTTTATTGTCAATTTTATCTAAATCATTACTGAAGTGCTTTGGTAAAAAATACTGATCTTCTTGGTGCTCCCATAGAGCCAGAAATATGGTAACTTTTAGCACATTCTAGTAGTTCCGACCATACTTTTTTTCCCCGTGTAGAAAATAAACCCAATTTTATATTCTAAAAATATTTTAGTTACATTCCTTTTATCAAATTTATTTTTGATTTATTTCTACTTGTTTTGATAAAGATTTAGTTAAAATAAAGGAAAAATATTGAATCCATATGCCTAACAGGCGTTATGGATATTTTTTGAAGAAATTTATTTGAACTTCGTACACTGATGACTGATGTTTTATCTGACAAATCACGTCATGGTTTATGCCAGTTAATTTTCACGGTGCAGTAGCTATAATAAGATGAAACTGTTTTTTGTTTTTAAACTTCTTAAAGTGAGGGTTTGTATCATTCATTCTGTAAAGCAATCTGTATCCTTTTTTAATTCTTTTTTCTCTAAATGGCCAATTTTAAGAACTAAAATTAAGGATTCCAGTTCAGAATATAGCCACTGTCATAGTAAAAGTTCTTACTGATATACTATCTTAAATGAAATTATTTTCCTTTAAAAAATTTTAAATGTAAAAACAATAAAGAAGCGATCATAAAATTCATTTTTGCGAAACATGCGTTTAGATATTGACATATGTAATTAATGTATAAATAAAATCTTTATTTTAGAACTTGTAAAATTCTCAGATGAATATAGGTAATAATTAAATGTATTCAAAGAATATGAAATACCTCAAGCTTTTTTTGATGCTCAATATTTTGATATTAAATTAACATATTTATGGGATTATTATTATATTTTCATAATAAAACCATAATTATGGACATTAATCCACATACAATATCAGGGATCTATATTGTAATTACAGTTTTAATTAATCATTTTTAATCTAAGATTAATTAGTTCAATTGTGAAACACCTTTGAATATTGTGATCAGAGTGCAGTTTGTGCATAAAATAGCTTTATTTTAGTTCATGTTTCATAATTTTAAATCGTGTTACATGTTTTTAGTTTATTAAAATTTAACTTTTAAAATAACTGAAAACAAGCATAATTTACTTTTCATTTTATTAAGCTGAGAAATACACTTTAAGTCAAACATCAATACTTTCAGAGATTTCTTATGACTCTGGTAAGTCTCAAATTTTCATCCTGTTACCACAGATAGAGAAATTCTTATTTTTCTGGTTTTGGAAGTTGATTTCCGCAAATACGACATTTGTTGTATGGTTCCATGGACTTTTCCTGCCTTCAAGAAGTGATAAGAGCCATTTTGACAAGGAAATACTTTTTAGAGCAACTTTACCCTTCTTTCCAAAGCTACTAAATCTCAGATTTCCTTTCTGAGACGTCATATTTTTATTTTCTACAAGGCAATCTTTCCAGAAGAAAAAATCCATCGACCAATATTCTAACTTGTTCATTTTTTGAAGATGTCAACTTTTTGATATATGGTCAAGATTTGCAGAAGCAGCTCTATAAATTTAATTTAATGAAGAGTTGACACATGAAAAACACTTTCAGAACGACGATAAGTGTTTTTGGAAGAGATTTTTTTTATTTTTATGAGGGATAGAGGGAAATAGTTTTCAAAATATTTAACTTTAAAAGCCAAAAAATTCGTTGAAAATGCCCATATTCATTTTTTAAAGTGATTTTTTTCTATTCTTGAAATAATAAGTTAAATGATAAATTACTTACAAGAATGGTTTCAATTTAACAAAGTCTATAATTAATGTGTTTCGATATTTTCTATGTTGCAATAAATTTTTGTGAACAAAACGTAAATAAAATTTGCCTTTGTAAAGTTGTATGTTTATATTAAATTAGAATATATATTCTTGTAAAAATTTTAATTACATATTTGCATACACGTTTCGTAGTTTATTTCAATGAAAGGAAAAACTATTTTAAAACTTTTTAATGCTATAAAAATAGTACTGCAGTAAGTAAATAGAAATATTATGTTTCAGACAAAATTTATACCTTAATTCTTAAACTCTTGCTAACTGTTTTTTTTTAAGCTAAGCTTAGCCCTAATATAGGCTCCTTGAGCCTTATTGTCTACTAAATTTCTTCAAACTATATAAACTAGTTTAATCCGTGAATTGGGGAATAATGTTTAAAAACTAAATACCACTTTAATATCTTTCAACTAAGCACTTTATTACGTTTTACGCAAATGTGTACCATATTTTTATTGGATATACTTAAATATTTTTAACACCGTATAAATTTAAAATTTCGTAATTTAATTTTTATAGGAATATGGAATAGTGACCGTAGCTTTACAGATAATTATTGTCGATAAAATAAATACATTTTCACATAACTGAACTGTAAAATTTCTTTTTTTTTTCACTTTAAGAAGTTTCTGAGCACATTGAGATTGAAACCACTTCAAATTAGTTCATTATCAATTTCAATACTCTGAAAAATTGAACGATATTTTTATGCAGATAATCACTCCTGAACTTTATTACGTATTGCAAAAAAAAAATGGTTAAAACTACCAGAATGCGGTAAAATACAGTGTTTCTGGATCTATGAGAACACAAAAATGCTCGGTAATTTAAACAGAAGTTGTCTGGTAACCAAAATAATAGTGTTTTTTTTTTTTTTTTTTAACCAGAAATTTCATTACCATGCAGTGCGGTAATTTTACTAGATTTCTTTTTTCTCCTCGCAAGATTTTATGATTCTTCTTGAACGGAATAACGGTTTGATTTAACACCGAATTAAGGTTGCATTCAATCTGTATATTATTATAATTCAAGATATTATGGATACTCTGGTTTTTCTGAGAATTTCTTTAAAACATCTCAATAATCATCTTTCTTTTACTATCTAATTATATTATTCAATAGAAAACATTTACTTGATCTATTTTGAATAATAATAAGTTGATGGTTTAATTTAACACCGTATTAAGGTTGCTTTAAATCTGCACATTATTATGATTCAAGATACCGATATTTTGGTTATATTGATTTTCTGAGAGTTTCTTTAAAATATCTACTTGTATTATTCAATAGAATTATATTCAGTTATAGAATAATAAGTTAACGGTTTAATTTAACACTTAATTTAGGTTGTATTAAATCTGTATATTATTTTATATTATATTATTTTCTGGGTTTATCCCAATTTTTGGGTTTGCGACTACTAATGTTACTCCGTAGCCTTGTAATTTTGAACCCAATCCTGAAGACAAAGGAACTCGTGGATGAAGTATTGGGAGAAAGTGGCCTTCATAGAGGATTTCTTGATTTAACTCACCCATATTTGCGTTACATGGAGAGGAAAACCAGGAAAATCTCCTTTGGTTAGCCTGACGAAAAGGGGACTCTAACCCATGATCCGTCTACCACTGAGGATATTTTACGTCAGCACTGTGATCTGTGCAAGCAGGATGCGGAGTTCGTATCTACCAGCCATCGCTGGGATTCGAACCCGGTTCACCTCATTGGAAGGCGAACGCTCTATCCCCTGAGCAATCACGGCCTAAATCTGTTTATTATTATAATTCAAGATACTGATATTATGATTATTATTTAATCTATTTTGAATAATATTTAACAATTTTAAAATATTCTTTGTTTTAGCATTTTTTATCATGTATTTTTAACTATTTATTCAATTTATTAATTCTGCATTTATTATATAAAATTAATTTTCATATTTTATCACATTAAAAAATATATTAAATTTGCACTCTCTCGATGCATATTCTTAGTGTTCTATTCGACGTAAATTGCCTTGTATTTCTTAACTTTACTGTCGAACTTTTCATAGGCAATGCCAATGTTTTACTCTGTTGCACTTTTTCACAATAAAAATTTTAAAAACATATAGCATAACATGTTCTAAAATTTATAATATTTCACGTAATATTAACTATGCTAAAATATTTTTGTATTAAGTACTCAATGTGAGATATATTAATTAAATAATTGTATTGTGTATTATAATTGCACAATAGTAATAACTCTTTTGGATATTAATTAAAGTTCATTAATATTTATTTGTTAATTATATTCATTAATAATTTCTCAGCATGGTATGAATTGTACTCAGAGTGAAATCACTTTAAATAATACGAATTTAATCTCAAATGTTTTTCATTACAATTTTAAAATTTATAGCAGTTAATTTTAATGATATTTGTCTTATCGAGGATAATTTTCTTATTTCGGGCAAAATAAGTAATAAGAAATTTTTTGTTTTAGCTTTTATAGTATTTTTTATATGAAATTTGAATATACAATATAGCTTTAATGCTGTGTGGTCCATAACCATTTTTTTTACATCTAATGTGTATTAGAATATCATGTTCATAGTTGTTGATCAATCGGTTCGTCAGGCATTTTAGTTGAGGTTTCAATATTTGAAAGTGACTTTCGTTTGTAAATTTTAAATTACTTACAGTTTCTCTTCTTTTATTACAAATAGTTTCTCTTCCTTTATATATGTTATTCTAATAACAAAAATTATTCCTGTTGATATTCTTCCGTATTCTAGCTGAAATATTTCTTCCTCGCTCAAAGAACTTTAATCGGTTGTAGAATTGAATTTTGATTGGATAGACAAATACAATTAAATAACACTTCTATTTCTATTTTATTTCCTTCAAATTTAATTCTAAAGGGATTTCTTAATTTATCTGAACCGAAAAAATAATGTTTTTCAAACTGTAGTTCAAACTTTTGATCAAAAAGGAGTTGGAAGAGAAACTTCAATTTCTCTTCTTTTATATACGTTATCAAGCTTTGCAAGAAATAAAAAAATTTAGCTAATAAAATATATTGCGACAATCGCTTCTAACCTAATATAGAGTAGGCTAACTTTTCTTACAAAGATAATCCTTGGAGAGAACCTGATGAAATATCGACTGCTCAGTTATAGGACTTGATGTTAAACAAGTGAGTTGTAATTCGGTAGAAAAGAAGGTTTGAAAGCGAAAAAATTTAATTTACTTATTTTCCGGTGAAAAAGTCTTAGACAAAAAGTCATAGTTTCTTTGTATTTTTCTTGTGCAAACAATGTGTGGAAAAACTTGTGCTTATTGGCTTCTCTGTCAAGTAGTTTTATTAAATAGTAAGAGGCAATGGAAGACGAGTTTGTTGATAATCGAAGAAAAAGTTTTTCTTCAGGTTTTGTTTCGTGAAATCTTGGAACATTTCTTAACGTTTCATCGGACAATGGAATAACGACACAACAACGTCGGGCACAGTTACTTACGTATATATATTTTAGTTGCTAAATTTTCGTAGTTGTGGACCAACTGCAAATTGCAAGACTGCATTTTCTCATACGATACTGTTACTTTTCCCAAGTATGGCCATAAAACACTTCACATTTTTCTGGCTATTTTAAAATTCTTTAATTTTGCAATACTTTTCCTCAGGTATACATATATTTTCGGATATGCTTTCGGATTCACAATATTTTTCTTCTGCAGAAACATCGAAAACTGGACATTTGCGATATATTAGTCAGCGATGTTGTTGATTGATTGAAAAATTTGTTTGCAATGGAAGAGAAAGTTTTTATTCTGGTTTTGACTAGTGAAATTTTCGAACATTAACATTTCGTCGAATAGTAAATTCACGACCCAATGTCAATGACGGTTACTTACATTCACGTATTTTAGTTGTCTTGAATTTTAACTCCTGTTTTAGCTACCAACTGGACGACTTTTTTTCACATTCAATGCCATAATTTTGCATATTTATAGCTTCATAACTTTCCTGGCAGCTTATGAGCCATTCTATTTAAATTGTTTAACTTGAAAGTATTTTTCTGTCGATGTAATTCTATAGATGCTGATGTGTTTTTTGTAGATGATAAGAATCAGATAGATATTATTATTATATTTGTTGCCTCTAATTTTTCTTAAACTTATATTTAATTTATCTTCTTCCTTTGTCCTGCAGCCAAGAGTAGGCCATCGCATTACAGTTCTAGTTAGCTACCGTTGGTGCCTATCATGCCTTACAGATTTCTAACTCCTGACACGCTGAGATCTTATCATCATTGATAAGCCATATGGTGGGTGGACACCCTTCTTTCCTGATGCATGAGTACTTGCTAAGTGTCAGATTTTTTGCTATGCTAGAGTCTTCTAATATCTGACATGGTCTAATGTTATATGTTAAACTTTAAGAATTTTGGGCTCTTTGGATCTGTTGTAGATATTATGGTTGTGGAGTATTCGACACATATTTTTTTCGTCCTTTGCTCTATAAATAATCTAATTCATCAAAAATATAAGAAATTGATAATTACGAAATTTTATGTTAGCTGTAAGGAATTGATTTGGTATTGATATCAAATTCTTCTCTTGTAAGCCAATAAGGAGTTAATTAATATAAATTCTTACCTTATTCTTCTGGCGATAAGCAATAGCTTTCAATGTCGCATTTCCTTAAAATAAAGTATTTGAATAACAATTCCCCGCAGAATGAGTTTTTTGAATATAAAATTTTATAAAAAAAAAGTTACTCATGATTTTATCAAACATACTTCTTATTTAGCAGTACTGAGACGTTGTTAAATTGGAAATAAAAATGAATATTTGTAATGTAAGGGAGCACATTAAAACTAGTTAGCAATTAGAACGATTTAATTCTAAGTTAAAAAGGAAATGCCAAAGGATTGTGAGTTAATAGTCTAAAGAAAGTAGACAATGGTTTGATTTGAATATCAATTACAAAACAAAGGTGAAACAAATAAATTTCGTCGACTAAAATAGCTTTCTTTGTAGCTTATTAGCGTCTCAAAGGACTTATTAGTGACTGCAGGTTCTTTTATAGATATATTGTTCCAACTAACATAAATCAAATGTTTCGCAGATTCTGCTTTTTATTTAAAACTTTCTTACAAATTTAATTTTGGATGTATTGATTCAAATTTAAAATGGAAAACTCATGAATTAATAAAATAAAAAAAATAATATTTTTCTCGCTCAAATACTATTTTTTGAAAATTTTCGCAAAGAGTAATTTCTTTTTTAACCTTTTATTATACATCGGTTTATTATTATTCATGGGGTAGACAGCATAACTAACATAAATAAATTACCCCAGATTAAAAATAATCAATAATTTTTTTAATAAGTAATTATTCATGATAGAAATGAATGAATAAGTCAAAATGGCTACTTGTTATTTGATATTTTACAAATTCGTAAATAATAATTCTAAAAACTATGCCCACATCTTTTCAAAATCCCACACAACTGTAACAAAATAGACAAGACTGAATTGTAAAATGAACCGGCACTTAGGGTGAGCCATCCAAAATATCCATTTTACCGTAAAATCCATTTTTATTCTAAAATATTTTACCGCAATAATTTCATAGTAATATTTATTTAATTAGACTGATTCAGTGCATCGAAAAAAGAAGTATGTTTAAAATTGCCAGAATGTGGTGAAATGTCCCGTGTTTTTGCCTCTTATGGAAACACAAAAAAGCTCGGCAACTGAATCGTTTTGGTAATGATTTCGGTAAAATTAGCAAGAAAATATAGTGTTATGATATGTGATAAAATTCGGTAAATGTCGCAAAATATGTAATTTTATCATGATAACTTGATTTTCCATGACATAAAACTCCATTTATTCGGATAATTTTACTTTTCAGTTTTGCATATTTTACTAAATGTGTGGTAATAGGAACTATAGTTTTAAAAACCAGAATTTCCGGTAAATTGTTATCATATAAACGGAAAAAATACCGAATGAAATGGTTTAAATACCGTACATTATTGTTTTATTACCAGAATTATGGTTTTTCTCACCGGAAATGTAATTTTTATTCAGTATGGTAATTTTACAAGACAATTTTTCTCCGTATGATTTTACGGCAGTGATTATTACTGTAAAATTAGGAAATATGATATTTTTTGCTGAGTAATATATTCCATGAAATATAGATCTTACGGTATAAAGTACCGGCACCTTGAGTGTAGGAATTTTTTTTTTGCAATTTGATCCGAAATTTTTTGCAATGTAGTTTGAAAAGACCTATACAAATCATTTTCTAAGAAAGTATTTTTTTTATCAAAATTTTTAAAGCTCTTTATCTTTTCATTGTATCTGATAGGGAAGATATTCTCTCATAGTTATTTATTCATTCTCTGTATTGAAGCACACTAATTTGCAGCCCCTAAGGTCAGGATTGAGTGAAAATTTCATATTGGTATCCTCTTGGAGTTAATCTTTAAATTATATACTTATATACTTATTAATGTTCTTCTCTTTTTCCCTACATATATTACTCTTTTCCTGTTTTTTTTTCATAATAAATTAGTATTTTTTTCATAAAATTTCAGTTCTGTTGCAATTGTCATGAACCTTGACATCCAAAAGTGACTCAGTTATTTTATTACTAAAATACCTGTCTTGATTGTAATAAAATGTTTTTATCAAAACAAAGAAAAAAATTGAGCAAGACTATACATCCTTCTATAGAATATTTTTTAATAATTATTTGATTTATAATATTTTTATCATCAACAACAATACATATTTTATGTTTCAAACTATGTTTTATATTCTGCAGTATAACACTGCCTTTCTAGTTCTTTTCATTTCTACTCCAAACAGAGTTTATTTCGATATTTAATGCTCAAAATAAAACATATTCAGAAAGAGCATTTTACATTTGATGTCCGTTAAAGCCCAGCTTTCAGTACATTTAGAATTTTTATTTGAATATAAAACACTTAGGTACGCAAAATGTATTATTTTTCTTTGTCAAATATTTGATTTCTTCAGCATTTGTCGCTGTTTTAAAATTATTCATTGCTTAAAATTGTAAATAAAAGTTTTAAAGCTGTCCTTTGCGCCATGTTATTTTATTTCATGGGCCGTCCCTAACAGTTTGATAGGCAGACAGTAAGCTGTTCGGGGATTTAGAAATACTTTGGTATTGAGGAACTTTTGACAAAAGCGTCATTTGCGAATGTCGGTTCAAGAATTTTTTTTTCTTCTTTTCTTTAGTTGCGTGGAAATATTTGGAAGCAAAGTTGGGTTCTATTCTTTCTAAAGATAAGGTTCCCTTGTGCTTTTGGCTGAAACCGACGAGGTAAATTTTACTTTTATCATCCTGTTTATCGCCGAGTGCTCTTTAAAGACTAAGAAGAAAGAGTTCATGAAATGCAGAGACAGGTTTCCTGTTTTAAAAGGCAATTTACAAGGTACTTAGCTTATTTTCTTTGATAGGTTTTGAAAAGTTTATTTTTTGTTTACAGGAATTCAAAAAGGAAGCAGTTTTTCGGCTTTGTGAGACATAAATAAGGTGAAGAAAAAAGCTACTAAAAAATACTTCTATTTGAAGTTTTTCTTATTGAAAATATTTAATAGTTTACTTTAATATTAGCTACGTTTATTTTGTTTTCTGGAAAAAAAGACAA
Source organism: Parasteatoda tepidariorum (assembly GCF_043381705.1). Taxonomy (NCBI): domain Eukaryota; kingdom Metazoa; phylum Arthropoda; class Arachnida; order Araneae; family Theridiidae; genus Parasteatoda; species Parasteatoda tepidariorum. The sequence goes on along the minus strand of NC_092214.1, from coordinate 34,996,198 downwards.
AGTGATTAGTTATTCATTTTCGCTAACGCATCAAAAGGCAAATTGTTTCAGGAATTTTGATTTATTGAGTTTACTAACATGTAAAGCAGATCTAAACAGATTGTAAAAGAATTATTTGTACGGCTTTGTTTTATTTGTACGGCTTGTTCCCGAACTAGGAGCTTTGGTGAAAAATTGTATGCATACACAAAAGCATGTTTGCCCTTCGAATTCTCAACTCTTCAATTGCATATTAAAAGATTAAGATATTTTTTCCCACTGTGGACTGACCTTCAAGACGGTTTCCTGTAAAATACCGAAGACCAAACAGTACTGGAAGCGGACAGTGAGAGGTTGGATGACCACTTTGATCAGTCTGCGAAGGATCAAGGGCGCACGGTATTGGTCCTCGTTAAACTATTCAACTGAAAAGTGCTCGAGTTCTCTCACAAGTCTTTGGGCTACCGAAGCGGGGGAGCTATCCCCTTTGCCGAAGAATTGTGAGGTTTCTAGAGCTGCATAATGTGCCACTGTGCAGTGTGACATAAATAAGGCACTACTACTTCTAAAAACCTTTTATTTTTTTAACCGATTAAAATTTAGAAATTGTTTAACATAAATTATAGAAAAATAACTAATTTAGAAAAAAATAGTTTTCAGAAATTTTTATTCTTTTGACAAATCATTATTTCGTGTAATATACGCTGTCTGAACATTCTCCGTGCAGGTATATTTTTATTTCAATGCACCTTCAACGAGTTTTTAACCATTTTATGTGGAGTGGTTTCTTTATCCAAAAAAAAAAAGAAGAAATTTGGAGTTTCAATTGAGAATAATGCTTTCTACGAATTTAATATGTTTTTGAGCCATGACCAAACAGTTTCTGGAGAGCCGTGCTTTACAAACCAAGAAAAATGCTCTGCAAATTTTAAAAGATTTTCAAAACATTTACAAGAAGTCTCTACTTTTCAAAGAAAAGAGTAAATGAATATTTGACTATACTTAGCGTCAAAACTTCTACTTTGGGGACATTAAATAGGGCAGCTATTTTCACCTGCTTGTAATGTATTTTTTAATTATTTATAAACAGGTATTGGAAATGCTTCACTGATGTATTGATGTACCGGTATGGAATTTTTCACAGACATATCGAAATTAGTTTTTATGGATTATATGTTTAAATGAGAAGAGTGAAAAAAGTCACAATGTTGGCTAAATTTACCTCTTAATATGATGAAACATAATTAGATAAATTTGCAATACATTGCAATAATTTATTTCAATCAGCTATTTTATTTCCATACTTATTTCAATCATTTAATCCAGTTTAATCATTTATTTAATTCAAAGGTTTTTCAAAAAATAGCTTTTTATTTATTAGTATCCTTTATTCAGTATGAGCTACACCTAGAAAAAAATATGGTCCAAGCTACCAGAATATGGTAAAATTTACCGTTTTGCTGGTTTTGTGAGAACATCAAAAAGCTCGATAATTTTTCATGAAGCACTTTAGTAATAATTTTGGTAAAATTAACAATAAAATATTGTTTTAGAATTTCCGAAAATGTTTGGTAAATGCTGTAAAAATTGGTAATTTTATCATGATACCTTAGAGCATAGCATAAAAACTATTTATACGGTTAAATTTGCCTGTTAGATTTTTATTTTTTATTAAATGCGTGGTAAAAAGAATTACAATTTTGAAGACCAAAAATTTCGGTAAACCGTTACCATAATTACCGAATGATTAATTTCAATACCGTTTACTTTGGTTTTATTAACCTTTTTTTTCCAAAAAAATGTCATCACTATGCAGAAAGGTAATTTTACCATAATTGTTTTCTCTGTGTATTGATAAAAGAAAACTGTAAATTGAATTGAACACTTAAAAACTCCACAGAACTGATAAAGTAGATTTCTTCATCCACATAACATAACACTATAAAGTAGTAAAAAGTACTATGAAAAACATAAAGGTGCGAAAAACAGATACCAGATATTTCTTTTTTTGTCATCCAGATAAAAAAATGTAATTAAATGACTTGTGTTGGATTGTAAAAAAGGCATAAATGAAATTTAATAGCAGAAAAGGATTTCCATTGTAACGTTTATTGTAAGAAACAAAACTTACTCGCGAAAAAAAGCAAAAAATTAGTCATGCTGCTTTATTTTTCTAATCCTTCTAAATACAACTAAACATGTTTACTCAAATGGCCTCAACATGCATGTTTTTAAAAAAGAATCCACTAAAAAAGTCTCTGAATAGTTTCCACATTAACTGTTCGACGAATTTATGAGATTTTGATTATTCGTTATTTTTTTTTATTTCCTGCAGAATTTTTTTTATCAACTGCTTCTATGTAGCAAAAACGATTTTATGCTAAGTTAAGCGTTTTTTGATAATACGACATTTTTTTTTGGAGTCTGCATATTATCAGCAGGAAGTAATCAATTTCTGAGAACTTGCATAGCTGTGTTTTAGCGAGGAAAAAATAAACCTTTTCTTCAATAAAAAGCTCGATAAGACTTGTCTTTTCTAGATAAAATAAATACTTAGTGATTGCTCTCAGTTCATTATACTCACCAGAGTTTGTATATTTTTTTATTTTTCCATACCAGCTGGGAGAAAAAAACTTTCGTCCTGAAACTGTGGGTAGGGAATAAAAAATATGGAAAAAAAAGTGAGATAAATTTGACTACTACTAGTAAAATTTTTAACTAATTTTAATAGTTTTAAAAAATTAAGAAATTTAGGAAAGTAGTATAAGAAATAAATATAATAAGTCAAATAAGCTATATTTATTGAATATCAAGAAATAAGTATCTACGGTATAAATAGTGTCAAAAGAAATTAATCTGCTTAAGATTTAATTTAATTGTCTTATTCTGCTTTGTATTATTTTGATTATACTGATTTTTTTGTAGCATAACCCAACAACTCGCAACTTTTTTTTGACACTCGTAGTGATAGTTAACCTTAGCAAAGAAATATATGCTACAAATTAATAGCTTCTATGGCTAAAATAATGATTTAATTAAATAAATTATTATAGCTTAAATAATTTCAAATGCGGGTTATGCAAATAACTTATTCTGATTTGCACTATTTTAACTATTTTTACTTAAAATATTTTGATTTTACCCGATTTGATTAGACTTTAACTTGGTTTGATTTTAAATGTATTTTACCTAAAATGTTCTTCTTTGATGCACATTGTGATAGTTACACTACGTTACATTGTGATAGTTACACTACGTTACGTTGTGATTGTTACACTACGTTACATTGTGATAGTTACACTAAAAACTTTTGAACCATGATACCATTGTTGTTGTTTCTTACGTAAAAAGATCTCTTGTATACCAATTTGACCCCTGTTATCTTTTACCCTCCATCGCTTTCTGGAATATCTATATTTATTATTCATGGCCATGAATTTAAATTAGAGGAAAGAAAAATTATTATTTTTCACTTTAAACATCTTAGAGAGACTGGAGAGTTGAAAAGTCCTGCAGAATAATACAAAAAATGACATTGCATCGTAGAATAGAAGTTAACTAATTCTTTTTCAATTTCTGTGTTATATTTTTTTGCTTACTACTTTAATTGAAAGATATTTTATAACACCTCTCTCAGTTTACGTATTGTTTTTTACCGCTTTTTTAAAATGATGAACAAAATATTTGCTATTTTAGAGTTGTTTAGGCAAAGAAAACGGCAGTGTAAAATCGCTAACCTGTTTTGCACATAATCGCTATACAGAAAAGCTTGAACTTTGTAAAACAATCGCTTAGACTGGAATAGGGTAGATTAAAGATAGAAGGTTCGCTGCCCATAACTGAAAACTTCAATAAGCGTTTGCATCTCTACATCACTGCTAAAGGTGGCCACTTAGAAACCAATTAAATTTATTTGTTAGCAAAAGTCTACCCTTATTATTACCGTAAACCGGGGCGAGTCTATCCATCCAGGGGCGAGTCTACCCATTTTAGTTTTATTTAATTTTCACTATTTTAAATTGCAAATAAAAAAATTTTTACCAATGGAGGACTTAGTTCAGACTCTAAGGAAGATGGCGCTGTAGTAGTTTGATCCGTTTTTATTTATTTGGTGTCTTTTTAACCGACCTGTTCAAACGTCTTTTGAGAGATTTGTATTGAAAATCAGCAAACTTTTAGTTGGTGCTCCGTAAGTATATTATTATTATTACTATTTTCACTTTGGTTAAGTGATAAACTTATCTAAGACTAAGATTACATTAATTTTATATGAAAAAAAAAAAAAAAGAATGTAAGTTTTGCTGTTGTAAACAAAAAGCCAGAATTCGCGGGGCGAGTCTACCCATTCGTATTTAGTTTTAATAAAGCATAATAATATAATTTAGAACTTTGTTTATATTAAAATTAAGTCATTTTAAATGAATTTGAGTATATTATTTTAATTCTGCATTGATAAATTTATCATTAATAAGAAAATTTATAGGTTAAATATAAATGTAAATATAAAATATGTTTATTTTACCTATTTTTTCAATTTTTATATTACAAAATTAACTTTTTTTATTTAATGCAAGTTAAATAAATTATTATTTATAAATTATTATTACCTCCCAAAAGAATGGGAAAAGGATTTTTCATGATTCCCAATGTTTGAATTTCGATTTTGTTAATAATCTTTAATTATTATTATTTATTAATTATTTAATTGTAAATTTATATTAATTTTAATTTATTTTTATCAACAATAATCAGAAAAAAATGTTATTTTATAATGTTAATGATTATAAAAACAAAACTGTGATCAAAATGTGATAATCGATCAAATACTCAATTTGTGTTATTTTATGAATAAAAAAATGGAATATATAATAAAGTTATGAATTTTACTTCATAAATATCCTATATAGTAACTAAAATAACAATTTAATAGTAAAATTTGATTATTTACAATGTTAACATTCATTTTAGTAGAATGGGTAGACTCGCCCCATACGAGAGATTTGTCAGCAGTTCTATAAAAATATACAGTAACAGCGTAACTGTTAATATTTTCTAAAATCGATTTCACAGCTTTAAAGAGGGATAAATAGCGATTCCGAAACACCTTTTAAAAGCCTTTTTTCTTTAATATTTACAAAAGTTTGACCACTTGAAAGTTGACAAACTGGAAAAATGGGTAGACTCGCCCCGGTTTACGGTATTTGTTTTATTTCGCTAATTCATTTATTTTTAATAAAGTTTTATTAAAAATTATTTGTCCAGGATTTTTTACCGCACCCTATGAAACATAAGCAATTATAGCAAAAAGGTTTTGGAGAAAATTTTTCTCTTAAATAGTTCACATATCATTAAAGTAAATTATTGTTTTGTTATTTTTTCGCCATTTTTTAGCTTATTTTCCTGAGATTTCAGCCCACAGCTCCATTTTTCCTCCTTCTCCAGAATAAGAAATTTCACGACGATTTTGACAAAAAAGTAGATGAGAGTACAGTTCAGGAAATTCTCGTACAGCGAGTTTCTACCGAGAGTTTAGGAACCCCTCTGTATGGGGAATAATTATTTAAGTTGTTAAATATCTTCTGGGGGACTACAGAGCTGAAAAATTTTGAAAGATGAAAAAATGTAACAAATTATGAGATTTTGGTGGGCTATGCTCTTAAACTGTAAAAACAAAACAAATGTACAGTGCGCAAAATAAAAATAAACTTACCACCCTGAATAACTTTTAATCTAATGATCGGATTTTAACGTTCTAAGACTCAATCTTAAAGGTTTGAGAGGGTGACCTCAAATATGCTAATTAATTAGTGCAGACGATATTTTAGGTTACGAAATCAGACGCTGAAAAGTACATTCTGTGAATAAACATATATTTTTTTTACGATTGATTCGAATTTCTGATCCCCAAAGTATAGAGAGTGCTGCAATTTGGAAAATATAGAAAAAGTAAAATTAACATAATTAAAATTAACAAATAGAAAAAGTCATTAAGAGGAACGAATTTCGGACAGCTCTCCTGACCAAACTATTGGGACCATATTTCCCAGATTGCGGCTACCCCTTGCTCTTTGGGGGTCAGAAATCAAATTGCATCGAAAAAAAGGCATGTTTATTTAGAGAAAATACATTTTTGAGTCTGATTTCGTAATTAAAAATCGTCTGAGCTAATTAGTTAGCACATTTGAGGTCAACCCATCGAGGTATTAAAATTGAGTCCTAGAACATGAAAATCCGATAATTAGATCAAAAAATATTCAGGTTGGTATGTTTTTTATTTTGCGCACTGCACAAAATTATAGAATTTTCTAGTTTTTTTTCATAACTTAATGATAGATGTTTACGCTTCAAACTCCACTTTTCTTTACCGAAATGCCTTCAAATAATTGAAAAGGCTGAGAGCTCCTGAAGAAATTTTTAAGAGTCAATGTGCTGTGTACGAGGGCATCATGACCTTTCAGCTGCTTTTAGCCAAAATTGTTCCTAATTATTTTTATTGTTTGGAGGAAGAAAAGCCGTGATAAAAGCTTGAATATCTATAAAATAAGTTAAAAATTTGAAAGAAATATTAGAAAAATTGATACTTTAAAAGGACTTTTTATTATAATTTAAAGGAAAATTACCTAAACTCCTTGTTCCAATTGTTTATATATTAGATATGTTCTACTATCTTCTCCTTTAGAAAAAACGGTTGAAATAATAATTGTTTAAGTAGGAGAGGCTCCAAATCTTTTGGGAGAAAGTTTGCAAAACTCAGTTTACAAAGGCATCCTGATATCTCCTCCACACCCGTTTTTAGCCAAAATTTTGGCAAAATATTTTTGTTTTTCTAGTGCATTGCACATTGGAATATATAAACAATAATGACATTGCAAAATAGTATTGCAAGATGGAGTATGAATACAATAATTTAAAAGTTGCAAAAAAATGTGAAAAATACTATTAAGGATTTCTTTTTTACAATTTAAAGGAAAAATCTTCGTCATTCCTACAACTTTTCATGTTTCAGAACTTTCTACCTCTCTAGCTCCTCATAAAAAGTTTAACAATAAAATTACCCCTTTCTTTTTTACAAATAAAATTCATGATTTTAAAATTATAGAAAAGTAATTAAAATAGAAAGAAAGGGGTATTTCCAAAAAATGGTGGGTGATGAGAAAAAACACGGAGGGTATTATCAGTAATACTTAATATTTTTATATGGGTTTGGAACCTAGTTTCATGATGTTATAATGTTTTGTATAGCTCCAATTAATAAATGCTAACAAAATTTTAGCATGGTTAAAAAGTGCAATATCCTTTTAGTTACACTGTCATTGTCAAATCCCGTATTGTTCTTTAAATATTTTCTTATTAAAAAGTTAAACAAAAAAAATTGTATTCGCTTCTTTTATAATCATTCGGCATTGTAGAGCTAAATAGATTTGAGCGGTATAAGGATAAATGATTAAAAAGTATTTTTACAATCTATAATAATTTGAAATCCAAGAAATTACTACGTTTATATATTGTTCAATTTTTTTTCTCCGAAAATCCTAGAGTAACTAGATCCTTAAGAAACTTTATATAGGTTTTAGCTTTAACAAAGAAGTTTTGAAATAGTTTGTGAATAAAAAAGAATACTTTTCGAAACTTTTCTGTAACTGATTTTTAATAAAAATCTGTATATGGTATAAGCATTTTTGGTTAGTTCTGCGTAGTTCGAAATATTATCTTTAAAACCAGGAATAAGATAAAAAATATTTAAGAAGTTATATATGAATCATATAAATATAATTTTAAAGCATTGAGGCTCATTTTAAGCAAAAGAAAATCTTGTGAAATGGCTCAATCCCTTAACTTTCTTAAAACGAATTTATTAATAAAAGATGTAATATTCTATTGAAATGATGAATTTGTTAATAAAAGATATAATAATTCTTTGCTAATTTTTTATTGCTAGTTCTTGATAAACATAAAATATGCTGTGTTTTTTATAGGCGGCTGTAGACTTAGGTTTGTGCAGTTTAAAATATTCTCTTAAAACCCATTAGTAAAGAAAAAGAACAGCCGGTATTTTTTATGAATGAACATAATACATTATTTTTAAGGGAAGGCAAATTTTACACAAAAGTGAAAAGAAAAACAACCTCTAATTATCAGAGTGATAAGAGACCTCGTGATTTGTTGTTCAGCTTATGCTTAAAACAATGTTTTTAAAGTACAGCATGATATATGCATGTTTGATGTATAGCATGTTTGTTGTAAAGCATGTTTGATGTATACTTTATTTAGCCTACATTTTAAACAATGTTTTTAAGGTAAATAATGATGTAGGCATGTTTGATGTATAGCATGTTTGATGTAAAGCATTTCGATGTGTACTTGTATACTTTATTAGCCTATATTTTAAATAAAATTTATAAGGTAAAGCAGGATGCTTGAGGTATAGCATGTTTGATGTATACTTTTTTAGCCTATACATTAAACATAGTTTTAAGGTAAATTTGTGTGAATAAAAAAAAAGAAAGTATCCATTGTTAAATTTTGTTGTGTGTTATTAAAGTGAATATAGCTTTAAACTTTTTTTGTCTGTGGATTAGGATCTACCCAATTAAAAAATGCTCTCTCCATGCACATAAATAAAGTATAAGAAACACCGTATATATATATATATATATACATACAGGGTGTTACGCATAGACCACCCTTAATATGCATATTTAGAATTTATATTAAACTGAAGGTGAAAGAGTTTGCACAATTTAAGTCACAAATGTGCTAATTTGTATATTAAGTCGAAATCTGCTAAACCACAGTACAGGAATTAGACGTAATAATCGGTGGCCTAATAAACAAGAAAAGTTTAAATGCGAGAGAAAACATAGAGGAGTTAAAAAACGATTATTAGAATAACTTTCATATTTCAAGCTCCGATTAAGCCTGTTTTGACGTTTATTACATCTACCTTACTCGACTGTAATTTGTAAGATTTTGTTAACATTTTCATTTTAACCTCGCGTAAATATTAATTAATTTGTGATTCCTATATGTATACTACTTGTTTCCATTTTTTCACAAGGATTCTAAAAATACTCATTAAGGATAGTCTTAAAGGACCACTTTATATAGTATATTTTAGAATCGTTTCAAAATATGAAAATATGAAAAAAAGGGTTCGACAAACAATAACATTTTTAAATTAAAAATTGAAATTAATTTATAGCATGTTTAATTTACTATAAAATGTTCACAGTCAAAGAAAATGTAGTTTTTAAACATATAGTCTTATAAATAAATGTAAATAAAAGTACCTCTTTATTTTAAAATATGATGTTTTTTTTTATTCCCACAAGAGTGACTAAAAGAAAGAGTTTGCGTTAAATATATTTTTTTTAAATCTTGTCAAGTGTTATATTCTTTTCGCACTTGATCTCAAGAACTTAGAAAAAGAGATTAGAGTAAATTGAAATGTATGCTTGATGAAAATACATGTTCAAATAAAGTATATCATTAAAAGAAGAGAAAACTTGTTTTAAAACACAAGCAAAGTTTTTTGTTGTTTCTCTACAAAACATCAACGCAAAAGTTGGTATAAATAAAAACAGAATTTGATGTTTCATTTTTTAACATAAATTCTTTTTTTGCTTAATAGAAATTCTAGTAGGAAAAAAATCACTGTGAACAAATTCTTAAGTATAATGCTAGTGATCGATTTTTCATACTTTAAAAATAGGAAACTTTTTAATTGTTTTCCTTTTCCTTTTTTAAAAGTTACTTGACTGTTATTTTTTGTTCGCTTGAAGGAAAATTCACTTTATATGCAAATAAAGGGGCTAAATAAAGTTTTGGAAGGATAAGTATGGGTCTAGGAAAAGAATGGCTGATAAATAAATTAAGTACATATAAGCTCAATTTTAATGATCAATATTATGTGTAATTAATGAATCTTAAATTCTTAATTATTTAATTAATTTTATTTGAAATATATATTAATCAGATATATCAAATAATTAATCTAGATAACTAAAAGTTTTATATTAACTTTATAGTATGTTTTTGTATTAACTTTAATATACTGTTAACTCAATGATTTTGGGTAGAATTTAACATTATCTGTTTTTTTTTTTAATCGTTGTTTTTAATAAAATTTAGGAAAATATGTATATTTATTTTTTAGATAAATATATATTACTACAAATCCTCTTAATTCTATATATTTTATTAAAAACAGTATGCAAATAAAATTTTCTTAAAATTCTCCCTTTTATCGTCGATATCTATGATGGGGATACTTTCTCCTTTTTTTAATATCTAAATCAAGAAAATTAAAATTAATATTTTCGTCGTGTTTAGGACTCAATATTGATTCCTCGGGGAAGTATTATATTACATTAATTATATAAATTTGAAAGTTAAAGACAATTAAATCCTGAAACAAATTTAATATTTAGTGTTTAATTTATTTTCTTCATAATAGTGTAAAAAAAAATTACCTCTAAGGGATGAAAAATAAAACGATATTAAAACGATACAGATAAAATAGAATTTCCAAGAAATTAAATTTGCAATTCGGCATATTTTTATATTCATAGTATTAACTCGAAGGAACACCATTTAGCTTAAATTTTTAGTAAGTGGAGTGCTGGTATTAGTTACTACCATTTCTGGTGTTAAGATAAACATATTGCAAATGCGCTGAAAAATTTAAATTGACAAATAACTCAAAAGAACATCCTTAAGTTCAAACTTTTATTAAGTGGAGTGCTTGCGTAAGCTACTACCATTTCTGGTGTTAAAAAAACTATTGTAAATGTGTTGAAAAAATATATTAAATTTACAAATAACAATTATTTGAGAGAATTAGTGTGGATAGATTGCAAAAAATGTGCTTTTTTTCAAACGCTTTTGCAGTGGAGCCATAAATTGATTCTAATATGCATGAAAATGCGTATTGCCAGTAAACAATGACACAAAAAATGAATAAATAAATAAATAAAACTATAAAAGTGAATAAAAAATGAAGCTTGAAAAAAATTTGATGTACCTCAAAATCAAATATGGTGGCAACTATACTGCCAAATTTTTTACAGTATAATAAGATTCTGGAAATCGAAGGTCGCAATAGATTTAATTTTGTTGTGTTTAAAAAAAATCTAAAATAAGGTGGTTATTAGTATGATCCGTGAAAAATCTTCTTTTATAATATTATTAATTATGTTTAAGTAGTTAAAGAAAATAGAGTCAGGTTTAGTTACGTAAGTATTAGGCCCTTAAGTGATTGATCCACATTTAATAGGAATTTAATAAAATTTTGGACTGATTATTAAGTATGAAATTGCCCGTTATTAATTTTAATTTTTAACCTCTTATAGAAAGTTAAAAATATTTTTAACGAAAAATATTAGCAAAAAATATTATTTAAATTGCTAAACTTTGAATTTTTAATATTTATTAATACTTTATTTAAAAGTTTAATATACAATTCCTTATTTCATTCAGGATTTCATTTATTTAAGATAGTATATTTAATTTTAGCTTTGCCTATGGGGGTTACTACAAAATTTTAGTAAAGTCGCATTATAGAATAAATATTTTAATGTAATATTTTCTGTATCTACTTAATAATTATCTTTTTTAATGGAAAACATTTTTTTAGTGAAATAGAGAGAATACCGCAAAGATCTAATTTTTCGCCACTTCTAGCTATTATATTTTTACACTATTATGAAAAAAATTACACACTGAATGCTAAATTTGTTTTTATATTTATTGATGACTTAATTATCTTTAATTTTCAAAACTATATAGCTTTGTTAAGTTATATTTACCTCGAGGAATTATTATTACTTTCTAATCATGACTGTATTATAAATTTTAACTCTCTCCTTTTAATTTACTATTTGCTTACTTACTTATTCTCTACGTGCCTTTGGGCTCTTAAGGCCTTTAGCATATTCCTCCAACGCCTCCTGTCTCTAGCAATAGATCTTGCTTCCTCCCAGCCAGATATTTTACATTCTTTTAATTCACCCAAAATCATGCGCTGGATGGTAAGTCTGGGTCTTCCTCTTGTTCTTTTACCATCAGGGGACCATGTAAACGCAACAGATGCAAATTTTTCCTTGGGCATTCTAATGATATGTCCGAGCAAGCTCCATCTTCGTTTTTTAATTTCATCTTCCATTGTTTTTATTTTAGCTTTCTTTAATAGATTTTGACTCGATACTTGGTAAGGCCAGAAAATTTTAAAAATAAATCTTAAACATTAATTTTGAAAGGTTTCTAATTTTTGCATTTCGATCTTAGTCTGTTTCCTGGTTTCTGCGCCATATGATAGTACTGCTCTAACAATAGCTTTGTAAACAACTTTTTTTGTCTTTATTTCAATATTTGACTCTCCGAAATTTATGTAATCCCTTAAAACATGTTCTTGTTTTGATTAATTATTAAAAGAGAAAAAAATACCAGCGTCGTTGACATATACGATAAAGGAATGATTTAAAGTTCAATATAATTAACCTGATTACATGAAATTCTAATGTTTCTTAAAAAGTATTTGATATTAAAAGGCTCCACAATCCCCAAAAAAAGAACAAAAATAGACATACTTTTCGAAAATTTGATTAAAAAAACTGTTTATCTGTCATATGAAATGAGATTTCATGTAAAATCATTGTATGTTTAAATTAATAAAATATTATACTTTCCAAACTCTTTTTTAATAATCTAGAATAATACATTTGTCATGTGCAAATCTAATTTGGGAAAACCCGTGGCAACCAAATATGAAAATTAGATCCGTACTTTATTTAAATAATTTGAAATTGTTTTACCAACCAGCAACCTCCTTCGATATTCTGTTAAATAATAATAATAATTTCAAAAAAAATCATCGAATTAAAATGTTGTATTTAATATTCGAGCTTTTTATTAATTATACATTTAGAATTATCCAGTAAAATATATATTTCCCGTTTGGTTCCCGTTTGGTTCTAAAAAGGACAAATCAAATGTGTTTCTTAACTTCAGTATTAACGCGCCTTAATACATCCAACTACCCTCAATATTAACTTTAATTTCATATTTTGTAATCTGTCAACTTAGTTATGAAAATATTTTTTTTCCGATTGCGTCTTTAGTTGATCGAAGTTAACTTTTATGTAATGTATCTGGTTTTAATAAAATATAATAATTAAGTAATGAAAAGGTAATAAAATATAACTCATCACTTAAAAAATCTCTTCTAACGTTGCTGATACAGAAGAATAAGTAAAATGTAGTAAAATTTTCCTTCAATTGTGCAACATTTAACATAGCAAGTTTTATAGTATAAGTATTACTCAAGCTTTCAAATCAATTTAAAAATGAAAACATAGTTTGCAGAAAATTTATAGAATAGCTTAAAAATTTTAATTTATTTTATAGCTTAAATTATTACAGAAAATAACTGAAATGTTTCTTTATTCTACAAACTTTAATTGATTGATTTAAAGGATTTCTTTTCATACGGGATTTATTTATCTATTTTTTTTTCTCTATACCGGTCAATGATCTCTAAGTTTCTTTTATGTTTTGTTTCTCAGGTGCACGTGCTTCATAAACTAAAGTTCTTCGATACAATTTATGATGTCCATTCATTTCCAGTGATTGGATTCTGAGGTTAGATGCAAACTTATATGACTTCTTTTTTAATTAGAAATTTAAGTACGTGCAACTAGACAATATCCAGACTTTCGATTTTATAGAAAATACATTCTTATAGGGGTGAAATTTTTATTTTCTCATTTTCTAGAAAGTCACACTTATAAGAACATCTGTTAGGAAAGTCTTTTTTACCAACATTGATTTGAAAGAAAAAAAGAATAAATTATAAAATAAATTGAGGTTATTTGTTTAGAAGATACGTGGCTATTTATTTATTTTTTTAATTCACAAATAGCGCTTGCATTTATGTGAACTATTTTTTTTTCTTTAAGTGCTTGTTCGAAATAAAAATTTAAATATGCAATGCGTTTCTTTTTTATATTTTAAAAATAGATTGTGTAAAATTACCTGAGATTATTGGAAAAGCTTGAAAGAAGTGAAGTCTGAAACATGCTATATATATATATATATATATAACATGTT
>NC_092214.1:34964849-34981264 GCF_043381705.1 Parasteatoda tepidariorum | reverse complement strand
TATATATATATATATATATATATGTGTGTGTGTGTGTGTGTGTGTGTTTATTTTAAAAACAGATTTTGTAAAAATATCCATTATAAGAAGTTATATTTACATAAATTGTTGGAAAAGGCATGTATCGAAATCGTAATAGCTTTGCGTGAACGAGAGCTTTGCGTATTCTAATAACCCAAAGTTGCATATTGAGAAGTTGCATATCTGTTGGAATTCTTCATGTGAAGGGAATGGAGGAATTACTGTAGCGTCAACTCTGGGATTCGAACCCCCGTTCTGTCGATTATGAAATTGACAGATTTGCCCGCTCAACTGGAATATGTTCCCTTCTGCAAGGATCAAAGTGGTTTCATTAGGTGGGCCTAATTTGGGCAATAAATTTCTGAACCGCATTAAATAACAATTAAATAAATTGTTATTTAATTGTTATTTAATGCTAATTATTATTTAATTGTTATTTAATGCTAATTATTATTTAATTGTTATTAACAATTAAATAAATTGTTATTTAATCACTTCTTCCGAGAAATTTCTAACGGTGATGGGGAAGGTAATGATTGAAAAACGCAATGACTGTTTTTCGTTCTTTTTTTAAGTTGAAAAATGGAAAAAACAGATTTTGCAAAGTTATCAACGTTTGGATATTTATTTATGTAACTTGCTTTTTCCCGTAAGTAAGCATTAACTTTGATTATTATTTCAGTTTTAAAATAATAGCTAAATTTTATAACTGTTATGTAAAATTAGCCAATGAAGAAAGAAAGAATCTTAAAAATCAATTTACTGACTTTGCGATAAATAATTTTAAGATTTTTTTGGGAATAAATAATTATTTAACGTATAATTGCTTTAAGAAGTTATTGATATGAAAAAGTACCTAAAAATAAATAAAAATATTGCATCAAGAATAATCTTCCCTTTTCAATTTTGTTTAAAAATGAAGAATAAAGCCCTAAGACATGAGATAAAAGACCTATGTAACTAAGTATTCTTTACGAATTTTTCAACAATATGTAAGAAATGATTTATTTGAACAAATTTAATTATCAACCTAACAATATTTCTTCGCGTGGAAAGCAATCATTATAAATTTTAATTTTAAAGAAGAAAACTACTTTATTTTACCAATAAACGGGATATGGCAGTTTGAGGAAAGCGTGTCATATAATTCAGCTTTTTTTTTCTTATTTGCATTTAGCTGGAAATCCATTGTTATATTTTTTTAAAAACTTTTGTATAATTTTTTTTATTTGTAGTGACATAGTATAAGGGAGATTTGTTTGGACAAAATAGATTTTTTTCCTTACTAAAAAATAATGAAAGAATAGAAAATGTAAAGCTCATGACAAGGCAAAATTATCTGTTCAGTATTTTTGTAGAAGCTAAACAGAAATTGAAAAAGAAAACGCATGTTCTAATATAATTTCTAAACCATTAATGGTAATTATGATTTTTATCCTACCTAATTTTTATTTTATTCCACCTGATTGATCTAATTCTGTCTACAGATCTGTTTAATTTTACAGCTTAAAAACATTTCTGTAGTTAATTATTTATTAAAAAAATATGAATACATAGTATTTAATTATTCTTTGTATTTCTAGAAATCAGTTTTTAAATTAAATGGAAAAGGAAAAATAAAACAAAGAAAGAAAAAACAATTGATGAACATATTCTGAATTATGTGTTTGACTGACCCTGTGTGTTCCATCTCTTAAAAATAAGAAAATAATTGAATAATCGAATTGGTTAAGTGAAGTGAGAAGAAAGAAGCAAGTGAGGTGCACGCCACCTGATTAGAGCACTGTCCAAACTTCCGGAATATGGTTAAATTCATCGTGTTTCTGGCTCAATGGGGAGACCAAAAATATTGGTAAATTTTATCGAAACGCTTTGGTAATGATTTTGGCAAAATTAGCAATAAAATATAGTTTAATAATATGTGAAAAAAAATTTCGTAAATGTGGTAATTTTAACTCTATTCCTTTTGAAAACATGAACTTCCGGAAAACTTTCACTATACACTGTTAGAAATTTCTAGGAAAAAATGGTTTAATAACAATTTAGTGAATGGTTATTTTACCATATTAAATCAAAACAGTCAAATAATCGTAAATAAAATGGTAATCAAACTGTTAAGTTTGAGAAAAACTGTTTATTAACTGTTTTCACCTAATACGGTTACACAACCAGAATCTTATCTTACCAACTAGAACCACCTAATGAAGCTACTTAATTCTTTGCAAACGAGTACATATCATAGCCGAGCGGGCTTATCTGTCAATCACATGACCGGTAGAACTGTAGTTCGACTTCTAGTGTTGACGCTACAATGTTTCCTCCATTCCCTTCAACACATGAAGAATTTCCAGTATCCGGCATTCTCCAATGCCTATTACCTTACGGAATGCCGAGCTCCTATGTCTGGTTAAATAATTAATTACTTTTTACTTTTATGAAAAATGCTAGTTGTAAATAGTAAAAAAAACTGTATAGTTTTGTATTCATGGTTTCATAACTGTACGTTTTGTAAATGTTTTCAAAACCATAAAGGAAAAAAATGGTCTTTACCGTAATTTTTACGGTTAATCGGATGGACAGACTGCTGCCAGTTATTTTACCACAATTTCAAAATGAAAATTTTAACAGTGTATGAATAGAAAAATTACCAAATGACTGATATAAATACCATATATTTGGATTTTATTAACCAGAATTATTGTTTTTTACTATAAATTCCATTACCATACAGTACGATAATTTTACTAGAATTTCTTTCTCCGTGAGTAATTAATACTATTATAATTGCTAATGAATCACAAAAGAGAGGGGGAAAAACGTGCTCAAGAATCTTTTAACTTTATTGCAATGATATCAATTTGAGTCTGTTTTCCTGATTTACAAACGATTTTCACACCCACCTCACTTGGTCGTAAATATTCAAAAAAATCCCTTTTTCATTTCTTAATTTTGTTAATTTGTTAATTTTCACCAGCCTGATTAAAGTCGAGATTCTTTTCAATGTAGGTTGATTACTGTACTTCACAACATAACTTATGATAAATTCTCGATTGATCAAGGCAGTTGCTTCTTATTTTTATGTTAAAAATTTAATCCCTGTTACAATTTGGATTTCATAGTCATGTTTACTTTTCAAGAAGACTCCTTACTCCGGGAGAAACTTTTCATGGCAGATTCTGTTTCACCTCTGTTGGAAATTTTAAATTTGAAGTACAGAGAAAAGTGATTTCAAATAAATAATTCAATATTCAAACAGAAGTTGCCGTAAAAGCTTGTTTATGGGGAATAGTTTTCTCCTGAGCAGTCGTTTAACTTTTTCAAAGTTTTTTCCTAAAAGAAATAATATATTACTTCGAGGCCATTTTAGACATTGATGTCATGCAGACTTGTAAATTCAGACAAGCGAAATTCAGTGCAGAAATATTTTAAAATTAAAACTTAATTAACTATCTCCGTGTGACTTCAATATATAATACTCAGTGCATAAAACTATTTTGAAAATCTTAAAGGTTTTATTATTGTCTGAAATAAAAGGCGCCATACATATTCAGTATCAAAATATTTCTTCTTCTAAATTGTCAAGTAAATACTTTAAGAAATAATACAATTTAAAATAAATTTTAAAATCTGCATTATATTTATATCATTAGAGAATTTTACATGCTTATTTTGATTTGATTTTATCGATTCCCTTTAATTGACAAATTACGCCTGACTTGCATAGTCTTATTTTCAAATGCAACTTTAAAATACTTTGCATTGTATAGAAAATACATACTACTAAGATATTCTAAGAAGAATAATACTCCGCTAATGTATCAGGTCCTTTGAATATTTATGAGCATTGCATTGAAGATACAGTTCCTGTTTTTAATTAAACTCGTCTTAGCTTGTAATACTCTAATGAATAATTAAACGTGGGTCAGAAACAAGATGCTTTAAATTAGAGAAATGTTACATTTTAGTTATTATAAGTCCTTTTTAATATTCTTTAAAAAATTAGTTAAAAAGGAAAAATGCATGCATTTGAGGGAATTATTATAAATATAAAATTATATGTACTAAAATCATAGTAAATTTGCCGACGTTGAATTATTTTAACATCTCCCTTAGGTAGCTATTACAGAATTCTTTAATTCAAAAAAATCATTGACTATTTTTATTTGTTAAAATGAAAATATACTGAGTATTCCATTAAATGTCTAGCTATTTATGCTTAAAATCATATTAAGAAAGAATAAATCAATATATATATATATATATATATATATATTAAATGAAGTTAAAAATTGTCTATTGCCTAGAAACTTCGAGATATTTTCTATTAATAATTAATAAAACCTCTTAAAGCAATCACAGAACTTTATTTCAATTTTTTTACGGTCAGATTTTGGTNCTCAAAATATATATATATATATATATATATGTATTCAATGTTTATTAAAGACAAAATTTAAGTTAAAAACTTGGGTAGATTTTTGGAAAAAATCAGAAAAAAACATTTGAACTTCGATAATAATAATAAAAAAATACCCAATTTAATTGATACATAATCCCTAAACCAGTAACAAAAGTATATATAAAAAAAACTATCTTTTAAAGTTACAAGTAAAAATATGTTTTTCCTTTACATGCCGCGAAAACAAAAGCTGGACCATATATCGATAGATGTTTTATTCAAAAATACTGTACAATTTTATAATACAATAAAACCAGGTGTGTTCATGGTTTTCTTTAGGATTGTAAGCAGAATAATTGTATTCCACTGAAATTGAGCGTTACTCTCTGGAATGTCAAAATTGTAATATGTATTATATAAGATAATAGTCCACAGTTCATAAAGCTGTCTCTGCTGCAAACAAATTTCATATTCTGCATCAAACCACTCTCCCAATTATTTCGATGGACTCTATACTATACTAATTAAATCAGTTTATGTTTCAAATCATCATTTCTCTACATGGAGAATTTAATCACGTTCCTAATTCCTGTTGAGTCAAGCTCTTTTGTTTGACTTGAGTACATGAAACAGCTACAGTTCAAGATTTCACTAGATTAGATAATATACTAGACTAGACTTTACTGGACTTCCCTAGACTAGATAGATGCTTAGTTATTAAATACCTATAAGAAATTTACTAACATTTGCAAGACGGACAACCGCTATTTTTCTGACCGGTTATAATTTTAGTTTCTCCATGCGCTCCATAAAAAAAAAATTTCAGAAAAATAATTGATAGAATATTTACATTTGACGATTTAACTGTCTACACTTGACGATACTAGACAAAACAATATTAGTCATTTTCATCTAGATACTTTTCGAAATGGACTCAAAAACCAGAGATGTAATAATTTGTATTACTGTATCAAGAAAAAAGTACGGGCGTAACTACCAGAATATGGTGAAATTTACCATATTTCTAGCTTTATGAGAACACCGAAAGACTCGATAATTCTTACCAATGATTACGATCCTACTAATTTTTTACTAATGAGATTGGTAAAATTAACAATAAAACATAGTCTTAAAATTATTAACATTGTCATAAAATTATTAAATGAGGAAAAATTTGATAATTTTACCATGATACCCTAAAGCATGTCATGAAAACAATTTAATCAGTTAAATTTACTTTTCAGTTTTGTATTTTTGCCTTAAAATTAGATATTGGGAACTATAATTTTAAAAAACAGAATATCCGGACAAAATTTCCTTATAAGGAAAAAATACGATTTAAACATCGTATATTTTGGAATTTGGAATATTTGCATAATTTGCCTAAATTACGTTTTTTTTCTTTTTGACAGAACTGTTATTCGAAAGTTAATTCCGAAAATTAATTTTATTTGTCTGAAAAATGCAATTTATTCTAACAAAAATTTTTTTAAAATACTCAAAGCGTAGCAAAAATAATTTCAATTTCGTTAACTGGAGTTTTTATTTCCGGTTTCGGTTTCGTCTGTCAGCATACGAAAAAGTAACCATAACTTCATTTCTTTAAATCTGTAAGGGACTTAAAGGGTTTTGAATAACTAATGAACTAAAGTTCAAATATGGCTAATAATAATAATAAAATCAAAAGTTTCGTCGAAATTTTGATACTTTCGAAGAAAAAAAAGTATAGATCATGTAGCTGCGAGGAAAAGAGTTTAGGTCATATATTTTAGACAGCTGATTGGATTGTTCTTAATATTGCAAAATAAAATAAAATAACAATGGAAATTATAACAAATAGAATATCTGAATTCTACTAAGATCCTATATTATGGCCAAGAAACCCAAATCATGATATTTTGTATTTAATTGCTCAACAAATTATTTCGATATTTTCATATGATACTAATTAGATCAATTTTAGTCACAAATCATTAGGAACTTCACTAAACTGGTAATTCAATCATGTTCATAATTTCAATTGAGTCAATCTCCTTTGTTTGACTAGACCATATCGAACAGCCGTAGCTCAAGATTTCAATGGCGTCCGGACGCTTGGCAACAAGAGAGCAATAAATCATTTACTTTCAGAAGTTGGAACATAAACGCCGTTGGTAATGTTCATGTTATGCATAAAGTTCTACAGAAAACTCTTCGTTTTAAGGTTTTAAAACGAGCGATTAAATATCATTTAAAGCAGATAAAAGAGTGCAATACTAGTCTGTGGTATCGTCTCATATCGATTTATGTGTCAAGCTATGTTTAGAGATTTATGGAGGACTCATAAAAGGTGCGTCAGTCATAAAACTAGAGGTAGAACGTAATTAAGTCTAAAATTAATTAATGTCTTGCGTAATGTGTTAATGGCTCATTATTTTTCTTCAAGAAATTATTCAATAGTTAAGTGTAATTATGATTTAAGATCTTTCCTGAACAACATACTGTTTAATAATTTTAAGAAACTCAAATTATAAAGTTTGCACTTTAATCTGGCACTTTGCATTCAACTAATATACTTGGGAATTTTTCTTTGTGATACGCATGGGGTTAATATATTTATTGAAAGTTCACAATGCTAATGATTATATGTAAATGAATTAACTGCTGTTGTCTTTAAATCTAAACTTTATGCGTAACGGATCTCATTACATAATTTTGCAGTTTTCCTTTATTTTAAAAATGTGAATTTTTTGTTGGCTGGTTTAAGAAATTATTTATCAGAATAATCTGTGTCATAACAATGTCAGTGCTCACTTTTAATTTAATTATTTAATTTAAGATATAACTAAACACATAGGTTGAATCTGTAAAGTAATTTTACAAATTCAAGGAACATTTGTTTCTACTTTTGTCTTAAAGAAATGTTTTAAAAATACTATGTTTTTCTTTTTAAATTGATTACTTTACTATAAGAAAGAAAAAAAAGAATCGTGGTGACTAGAAAGATAATATTTCAGTCGAAAAACGATAAATTATACTATCGAACAGGTATTTTATTTTCTGTTTCATGATATTATTTATAAGATCGTAAATATTTTCGTATCGCTGATTTCAAACCTACAATAGGTTTCTCCCTTCAAGTTCCAGTTTTTTTAATGGCATTTTTATTGAAATATGTAATTTTAAAAACTTTATATATTGCAAAAATAAATAAATAAATAACTATAAACTATTCTTCATCAATTGTTTTAAATACAAAAATGTTACATTTTTACTATTAGAGCATAAACACATTATGGAATTAGTTAAAAAAATTAATTTCAAACTAATTTTATGCTTGAAATACACATAATATTTTATTATTTTATATTGCAATTATTTTCACCAAGATTAAAAGTAAAGTATACGCTTATTATTTTTACCAGAGTTTGAAAAGCAATAATAAAAAGACAACAACCATGAGTCTTTTAGATTTATATTATTCTCTCAAATTCTCAAAAAGTACAAAATTTCTTGAAAATTTTTTTGTTTCACAATTCCCCCCTTTTCTTCTATAATCGTGGTTGAACGGCCGACCTCTTAGATCAAGTATTGCGAGAATCTGGATCAAGTATGGACTTTTTGATGGAAATAACCCCCATTTGCGTTGCATGGAAAGGAAAACCACGAAGGCCTGCCACGGTTAGCCTGATGGCAAGGGGACTATATTTTTACGTCAGCACTGTGTACGGTGCGAGCCTGGTGCGGAATTGGTACCGACTGTTGATCGCTGGAATTCGAACCCGGGAAACCTAATTGAGAGGCGAGCGGTGTATCCCCTGAGCCACTATGAGTCCTTTTTCCTGTTTTTATTTAAAAATTTTTATATCTATAACCGTTGTTGTACAGCGGACCCAACTTTTTTTCCAGTTTACTGCTACCAATTTTAAACTTCGTAACCTTGTAATTTTAAACACAATCAAGGGGACATAGGAACTCCTTAATGAAGTATTGGGAGAAATTTGAATTCGTGGAGTACATTTTATGGAACTAACCCGCATTTGCGTTACTCGGAGAGGAAAACCACGAAAGCCTCCCACGGTTAGTCTGACTACTAGGGGACTCAAACCTATAATCCGTCTACCACTGAGGAGATTTTAATCAGCACTGTGATCAGTGCGAGCCGGGTGCGGAATTTGCATCGACCAGAAATCGTTGAGATTCGAACCTGGTTCACCTCTTTGGTAGGCGAACGTTTGAAGTCCGGTGCCACTAGATAAATGACATCAATATAAAAATGGTAAACATATGTTTTAGAAATCTTTTCTTTCAGCAAATAATATTTAATAATTTTGTTTAGCCCTAATATAACTGCTAGATTCAGCTAATACTGTATGGCTTGTTTTTGAAAGTCAACGTCCATCTAACAGAATATTGATAACCTTGATTCAATATTGCTATAACAAATAACAATTAAATAACAATTTATTTAATTGTTTATTTTACCATTACAAAATAGTCAAATAACCATAAATATGATGGTAATCAAGCTACTAACTGTGAGAAAACCTAATTTTAATCTTATTAAATGCTTATACCAAATGCGGTAAAACAATCAGAATTGTAATGCACCAACTCAACCCACCTAATGAAGCCACTTAGTTCCTTACAGCAGTGTGCATACGGTAGCCGAGAGGGATATTATGTCACTCTCAAGGCCGACGGAACAAGGGTTCGAGTTTCAGCGCTAACACTGCAATGTTGCCTCCATTCCCTTCAATATTCACAAATTTGTGCCCTGCGTGCACAAATTAGTTTCCTGCACTTCTCCAATGCCCATTACCCTAGTCCGAATGCCCAAGAAAATTATTTTTACTGTTTTGAAACCATGCTAGCTGTAAATGCATTAAAATGGTATAGTTTTGTATTCAAAGCTTTATATTCATACTAGTTGTAAGCGATTTCAAAATCATAAAGTTAAAAAAATGTTCTTCATCATAAACATTACCGTTAATTGGATGGGCAGACTGCGGCAAATTATTTTACCAATTTTAGAATGAAATTTCTAGCAGTGCATTACCTAATGCCATTCAATCAAAGAGTATAAAACTTTGAACACAGCTAATTGAGATAAAACTTATAATAATTCATGCGAATATTTCGGAAACACCTTTAATATGCAAAGATAAATTTTTAAGTATAAAAAATGTTCTTTATCATAAACTTTACAGTTAATTGGATGGACAGACTGCTGCCAATTATTTTACCAATTTTAGAATGAAGTTTCCAGCAGTGCATTACTTAATGCCATTCAATCAAAGATTATAAAACTTTGAACACAGCTAATTGAGATAAAACTTATAATAATTCATGCCAATATTTTGGCAACACCTTTAATATGCAAGGATAAATTTTTAAGTATAATATCTGAAATCAGCTCTGAGATTATCAAACGTGCTTAAGGAATTCATACCGAATCTTTAAATGATGTAGAGCTGAGTTAAGGTAATTGAAATGAATTTGCTCAGGAAGTTCACTTTCCGAATCTCAAATATCCCTTTAATCGTCATTTGGCATTACCTAATTTAAAATGATTGCTAGATGGATTGCTCTTCATTATTTAATCATTTGGTATATTAGTGTTTAAAATTAAAGCTATCGGAAGCAATTAGATGTTGTTTATAGGGTATTTTAATATCTTTGAGTTATTTAAGATTAAAAAGGAAGAAAAGCAATGTGCTATTTTAGAATATGTAATTTTTAAAAATGGTTAAGCATACGAAATGCTTTGGCATTTGAACTTTTCAAATACAATTTTTTTCCACTTGTTTCAAACTGATTTCTATTAATTTTAAATATTCTAGACAAATATACTTTCGATGTAGTTTTGGTATTTAATAATGTGTAAATTAAAGTTTTTTAAGAAATGTCATGCCTCATTATAAGTTTGTCATATTTCTTATCAGATATAGTAATAACGAAAAATATAAACAAAATTATGCTTATACTAACTGCTAAGTTTAAAGAACTTTCTGGAAAAATTCGGCTAATTTTAAAAATTCTCTTGAGGGCTCTGCGTGTGTAAACATAAAACACTAAAAGAATCTTAAAATACAAAATTTTACCTATTAAAGTTATGTTTTTCGATGCACAACTTAGAATATGAAACGAAATTAATTTTTTTCCTTAATTTTTTATGTAAGAGCTTAAAATGAAAATGAATTAGATTTGTAATTGTTTTATTAATTTTATTTTTCGATTGATTTTTCTCGAAACTAAACTTTTAATATTACTGCGCAAAGTGTTAAAAAATTACTGAATTGTGTGAAGAAAAATGTAGTACCCATAATTTTTTAAGTCTGTAATGTGACTCAACAAAATTTTGCTTGAGATATTTTTCAGATATTTAGCTATTTTTTAATGCTTAAAAAAAATTTATTTTTGGTGTAAATATAAATTTCATCATCTTTATCGCAATAAGAAATCTAAAAGTCATCATTTTTGTTTCATTGAAAATAATATTCGAACATTTCAAAACTGATATATAGTAAGTTTAACAAATTCTATGAATAACAAATCGTGCTATGCGTGATAGCTAAGTCACTTCATTAAAATTTGAAAAAAAAATTCAAATTTTACTTCTTTAATCTGGACGGTGGAAATATCATGTTTTGGTGAAAAATAATCTCCGTTAAAAATGACATACTTTGACAATTTTGGACAAATATGGGCATTTTCAAAAAATTTAATGCTCATATTTTAACATGAAACCAGTTTTAAGAAATTAGTCCTTTTCAGAAAATTTAAAAAAATTCACTAAGTGTCGGCTCTACTGCTTCTTTAATATGGACAGAGGAAATATCAGGTTTTGTTAAAAAGAAATTCTCATTCAAAGACATTCTTTGATTACTTTTCAACAAATGTGGGCATTTTCAAGACATTTGAATGTTAACAAGAAACCAGTTTTAAAAGATTAGCGCTTTTCAAAAAAATTAAAGAAATTCACAAAATGTCCCCTCTATTGCCTCTTTAATATGGACTGTGGAAATATCATATTCTGGTAAAAAAAAATCTCATTTAAACACATTCTTTGAGCACATTTGGACAAATATGGGCTTTTCCAGAAAATTTGCCGCACATATTTTAACTTGAAACCATTTTTAAGAGATTCGCTCCTTTCAAAATATGTAAAAAAATTCACAAAGTGTCCGCTCTATTGTTTCTTTATTATGGACTGTGGAAAATAATCCATTAAATTGATTCAATAATGAATAACTGTTTTTCGTAGATCTAAATAATTGCAAGTAAGTACAAATTTGAAAAACTACTGTTTGGTTCTGAGCCGTGTTTGGAAGATATTACTTTTAACGAAGAAAAATGAGCCTTTATTTTATGCTGCATTTAGTAATTATAAATTATTAAAATACTGAATATAATATTTTAAACTTATTTCTTACTATATATAAAAATTTAATGATAGTGTCCCCGTTTTTTCGTTGTTGTCAAGACATTTTTATTGGCTGAAAAATCACATGGTAGGATACAGTTTTCCCACATTAGTTTTCATAATGGTTTGGTTATCATCAGCATAAAATTGATATAAGCCAAGAAGTTATTGTTTTCCCATAAATATTTTTGTTTCCCTAATGTTAAGGTTAAAATTACCTCTACTTCATAAAGTTAGAACATGTTAAAAATGTATAAATGTACTTTTCTACTTAAAGCTGTGCCGATTTAATGCCTGAAATATTAAGAGGAAATACATTACGCTTCATATTCTAAAGTATGAGCCAAAACATTTATTATTTATTTTTTTAGAAGAAGCGACAACATGAAATGTGTACTCTGTCGTGCAATTGAAAACTTGCTCCGAAATTTTCATCCAAGTTCCATAATCAATTACTTTCAATTGCCGAGCAATTGAAAGTAATTGATTCATGATAGATTTCGAGAAAAGTGGCTTACCAACTACTTATTACTACTACTTACCAACTACTAATTTCGATTGCTAATGCTATAAGAATAAAATTTAAAAAAACTGACCAAACAAATGCAATTTTGAAAAAAAAAAATCTTTTACAATAAACAGCTTATCGTACAAAAATGCCAAATATATAAAAATCTCAATTTTGAATTGTTTGGTGCCTCCGTTGTTTTTCCGTTGTCAGTGCAACCCTCCTAATTTTAACCATTCTACCATTCATACCATTCTATTTGACCCTGAAAATATAGAAATCTCTACTTTATAGCAATCCCTATTAAAGCCGTTTATTTAAAACTTAAAAAAAATATATATATATAAATATTGCAGAAATATTTCGAACGCTATGAAATAGAAATTATTATGCAGACATAATGAATTTTTTATTATTAAGAATTTTATTTCTATTTTTTTCTGAATGATCAAAAAATTGAAATAGAAATAAGGATGATATGTTTTGAAATAAATAATTGAATAAACCCATAAATACGCAAATTGGGTAAAATTAAATGTTTCTGAAGCATTCGTGAAATATTTTGTTGCGTATAAAAAACACGCCTTTGCTTTTGTAAATTCCATTACTTAAAACATTTTCTTGAAAGTGAATCAGATTGCCAACGTGAATGTAAGAATGAATAAAAGCTGTCTAAACATTTATGTACTTTCTAAGTACCTATACAAAAGAAAAATGGAATAAAGATTTGAGGATTGAGACGCAGTCTTTCTTATACTTCCTGAAATCGGTTTAGGCAAAAAGAAAAAAAAAAGAGGTTTAAAAGCAGCAATTTCCAATAGAAAAAAAACTTAAGTATTTGATGGATATCGAAGCATTCATGTGTGTAACAGATGGCTTTTTTTTCTCGAGATTTCATAAATATTTATTTCATTGTTTTCTTTTAAATTTAAAGTTTCTAGTTTTTTAAAAGTGCTTTTGTGATTTGGTTTAAGTAGCGAGAAATTGTGAAAAGAATTATGTTCCATAAACATGCATTATTCGCTTTTTTATTCTACACAGGAAAAATATTCTGGTAAAGTTACTATGCTGTGTGGTAATGACATTTCTGATAAAAAAAAACAACATAATTCTGGCTAATAAAACCAAAATATACGGTATTTAAACCATTCATTAAGGGATTTTTCTGTTCATACGGTAACGGTTTACCGGAAATTTCTGTTTTCAAAAATATTATTCTTATTGTTTCCCATTTAGTAAAATAACAAAACTAAAAACTAAATTTTACCGAATAAAAAGTTTTAATGCCATGCTCTAAAGTATAATGAAAAATTACCACATTTTATCACATTTATCAAATTTTATCACATACATTATTGTTAATTTTACCAAAAACATAACTAAGGCACTGAAATCATTGGTATTCCCATGGAGGTAAAATATGGTAAATTTTGTTATATTCTGGTAGTTTTGACCAATTTGTATTGGTCAGTGTAGATGCAAGCAGAAGACGAAAAAAGTAAGGAGAAGGCGGATAAGAAAGCAATACAGTCACCTAGCACGTTGTGAGTGTTACCCGTGGAGTGAGTGGGGGGGGGAGGGTACTGTTCAGTGCGGAAACATATCTTTTTGTATTCTTTTCATTAAGGGTGATTCAACCGTGTTACACAGCACGCGTCGCAAGAGAATTATGTAGGTAGGTACTTTATTTACGTCACACTAGAGCTGCATGTCTGGGAAATATCCCTGAGGATGATGTGAAGACATGCCATCACAATTTTGATCCTTTTCAGAGGGAATGGACAGAGAATTAATTAATATACTTGTGAAAGAAATTTTTACATGCGTATCCACGCCTGCAATATTTTGGCTGCAAATGATAACACGTAAAAATAATTTTATTTTCATTTACAAAAAATAATCTTCCTAAATTTAGACTTTTAGGTTGTCCCTACGACGTGTAAATGTCCCGCAAAATTTAATGCAATGAACTAAAATTGTTGATTATGACTAAATGACAATTAGCGTTATTGTTATTTACAATCGCGCTGTTACTTCAGTGCGTAATTGCCTTGAAATTGAATTATATTAGTAAACATTAAGTCATGTGCTGTAACAACATAAGGCTAGCATAAATTCTCGCGCTACAACAACAACTAATATTATTTTAATTTAGAATGATATCAAACCATGTAACTAACTAATTCAATCACTAAATGACAATTAGTGTTATTGTTATTTACTGTTGCACTGTTACGTCACTGCGTAATAGCTTTAAAATTGAATTATATTAGTAAACATTAAGTCATGTGCCGTAACGACATAAGGCTAGCATAAATTCTCGCGCTACAACAACAACTAATATTATTTTAATTTAGAATGATATCAAGCCATTTAACAAACTAATTCAATC
Source organism: Parasteatoda tepidariorum (assembly GCF_043381705.1). Lineage (NCBI taxonomy): Eukaryota > Metazoa > Arthropoda > Arachnida > Araneae > Theridiidae > Parasteatoda > Parasteatoda tepidariorum. Next base: position 34,966,539 of record NC_092214.1, on the reverse strand, counting down.
ACTAAATGACAATTAGTGTTATTGTTATTTACTATTGCGCTGTTACGTCAGTGCGTAATGGCTATAAAATCGAATTATATTAGTAAACATTAAGTCATGTGCTGTAACAACATAAGGCTAGCATAAATTCTCGCGCTACAACAACAACTAATATTATTTTAATTTAGAATGATATCAAACCATTTAACTAACTAATTCAATCACTAAATGACAATTAGTGTTATTGTTATTTACTATTGCGCTGTTACGTCAGTGCGTAATTGCTTTAAAATTGAATTATATTAATAAACATTAAGTCACGTGCCGTAACAACATAAGGCTAACATAAAGTCTCACGCTACAGCAACAACTAATATTACTTTAATTAAATAGAATGATATCAAACCATTTAACTAACTAATTCAATAAATATTTTTAAAAATTACTTATTACTCTTTAAAGTTTGTTTGTTAATTCTATGCAGCCACGCCCACTTGCTATGAAGCTGACTCCTTCTCTAATGGTCAGTGACCGATCCCAGTGTCATTTGGATTAGAAACATAATATTGCTGGTAACGGAGGTGGTCAAATGATCAGGTCTAGAAAACATTTCCTCGGAAGGTGTCATTGCTTTATCTTCGAGACAGTGTAAAAGGCTAGGGGCAAGAAGTGGATTACAAATGATTCGTTCTCTTTTGATGTTCAACGTCCGGGTAGCAACATCATTTACCTCGCAGCTAAAGAAGAAAGCTCTGACGTCTCCTCTTTTCTCCCCATGTCACTGGATCCCCCATTTATCACTTCTGGAATGGATTCTCGCTTTTATACATCCATCATGCAAGCAATGTCTTTAATCAAGACCACTCCACTGTCTTCTCAAGAGACACACTCTCCTAACACTCTCCATGTAAATTATAAACTATTATTTTAACAATGGTACAGTTTTTATAATAATAATTTATGTAATAACGTGTATAGATAAAGAAACAAACACTTAATAAAAATCTGATAAATTATTATTAAGGAAGGTTGCTTCTCTAGAGACACTCTCTCCTAACACTCTCCATGTAAATTATAAACTATTATTTTGACAATGGTACAGTTTTTATAATAATAATTTATATAATAACGTGTTTAGATAAAGAAACAAAAACTTAATAAAAATTTGATAAATTATTGTTAAGGAAGGTTGCTTCTCTAGAGACACTCTCTCCTAACACTCTCCATATAAATTATAAACTATTATTTTAACAATAGTACAGTTTTTATAATAATAATTTATATGGATATAATAACGTGTATATATAAAGAAATAAACACTTAATAAAAATATGATAAATTATTGTTAAAGAAGGTTGATTCTCAAAAGACACTCTCTCCTAACACTCTTCATGTAAATTATAAACTATTATTTTTACAATATCTATACACGCTATTATATCCATATAAATTATTATTATGAAAACTGTATAACTAAAGAAACAAACACTTAATAAAAATCTGATAAATTATTGTTAAGGAGGGTTGCTTCTCTCGAGATACTTTCTCCTAACACTCTCCATGTAATTTATAAACTATTATTTTAACAATAGTACAGTTTTTATAATAATAATTTTTTATGGATATAATAGCGTGTATAGATATTGTAAAATATATACATACATATATATATATATATATATATATATGTGTGTGTGTGTATATATATATA
>NC_092214.1:34909490-34964717 GCF_043381705.1 Parasteatoda tepidariorum | reverse complement strand
ATATAAAATTATATACATATATATAAAACTATATATATATAAAACTATTTCGACTGACCTATAGAAAGGGCAATTTTTTTTAATTCTAAATTAAACGTGGATTAGTTTAAACGGTAACTTTTTTTTTTCTGTATTGTACAAAACTATACAAAAAGTGCCTTTTGTATTTTCTAAACTAAAAATACACTCTTAAGATTTATTTAATATTGAAAAATATGTTAAATATATGAAATATGTAATATGAAAAAAATATGAAGAGGGAAAAAAAAGAGATGAAAAAAACTTGTTTTTGTGCTAAAAATCTTGAAGTATTTTAGCTAAAAACCACTTTTGATTTCTTTTAATGACCATAAGCGAAAAACATCTTTTTGATTTCTTTTATATTGGAAAATATGGCATTTCACATTGCGAGAAAGAAAATGCAGCTTAAAAAACTTTGTTTTTATTGACAACAAAGTTTGTTTTTGTTGTCAAAGTTTAACTTTGTTTTTATTGACAGCAGTCTGTTAGTGCTTTAAAAGAAATCTTGGCTTTCAACCACTGTTTTTTTTAAGGACGAAAGTGAAAAAATACCTAATATTATATTATTATATTTAACATCAAGAGAAAAAAAGAGAGAGAAAGTAATTGCTCCCCTCTGAAATTTCTTCAAATTTGCCAAAAAATTCCCCAAAAAATATTTGAATACAAAGTTTAAAGCATTATTAAAATATTTTGAGAATTTTAATAGCTTGATTTCAGAGCTTCTTTTTTTGTCTTTCTATGGACACTAAAATTAAGAAAATTGTCTCATAAATAAAAAAAAAAGTTATAGATATTTTAGATAGATATAGATGCAAGTCGCCGTTTGTAGTTACGCTATTTTCTTAAACTGAGTCAGATTTCAAAACGGCCCCCTAGTCGTAGTTTTTCCCCAAAAATTCGGAAAAAAATTATTTTTGCCCTTTTTAATCAAGAATTTTTCTACAGAGATTTTTAATGAAAATATAAAGCATAACGGTCATTGATCGATTTAGCTTCGAATTTGTTTATTCGGTGCATTAATTAAATTTCATTTTAAATCATTTAAGATAAATTTAAATAATATCATTTAAACTCGTTTCCTCTTTGTTTTTGCTTTTATTTTGTCATTATTTTGGGAAAATGTTAAGTATGTCCCTCCCCCCCAAATAACTTTACATAAAATATTTTATGCTAATTTCGAAACATTATCCTTTTATGTATTCTGTTATTGAATTTACATCAGAAGGATTTTCTTTTAATGGCAGACTTTGAACACTCGTTCTTCGCCCCGGAAGATGCCAGAAGGTTGCTCTTAAGCATTACCCGGTGGGTACCTCTGAATTTAAGACACAGAGGGGAACAGCATCGCCCACGCCACACTGCCACAGACACCCGTTCCTAGGGTGGGCCGCATTCACACTGTAAAGAACAACACAGAGAGAAACATCCATGCGTTGAGCGGGATTCGAACCCGCAAACATCGACTTAGCAGTCATGCACGCTGACCGCTCAGTCACCACCCCAAAGAAACTTATTAAAATAAATGTTTAAAGTATATGGTGATTAGGAAAAAATAACCAATGCATAAAAATAAATGTTTAGAGTGTATTGTGAGTGGAACAACTGAAGATTGAATCTTATTACAAGCGCAATGAGTGAAAAGTTTGAAATCTATCCATTAATTGAGGCGAGAAATAAAGTTTAAAATACAACGAAACAAAACAAAAAAGAATATTCTCTATTATTGATATTTTTCTGTATTGTTTTGTATAGTCTCAGAGATTTGAAAAATTAATCTTTCTTTTAGCAAATAGGAGAATTATTAATAATTTTACGTCATCACAGTAGAAGACAATTTGTATTTATATACATTGTTAATGTTCCGGAACGAAAATGAAAAATTTTGACAGATTTCTATAAAAAAAAAAGCATATTCGGGTTTATATAATAATGTTTCTAAATGAAACCTATTATCCCGTGACTCTGAAATATAACAATACCCTGTTAGAATTTTCTTTCTAAAATGACCGTAAAATAGACGGCAGCAGTCTGTTTATCCAATTAACCGTAAAGTTTACGGTAAAGAAAATTTTTTACCTTTACTGATTTGAAACAGTTTACAACAAATATTGTTAAAAAACCATAATTTAAGTTTATTTTGTTTATGTTAAACAATGTGTTTATTTACCATTTACATTTGGCATGGTTTCAAAATCGTAATAGTTTAGCAGCTTTATAGTGCTGCCATTTATGTTACAAATGTCATTGTTACAAATTATGTCATTTTTGAAGATATTGTTTAATAAATACACTTTAATAAGGCTTATAGGAAAAAAAAATCTGATTTAAAATAAATGAATCCCAGTTCATTTGTCAAAAAATATCAAACTATCTTCTCAAAAAAATAAGCTCCGAACGAAGTTTTTATTTTCAACGTCTACTCTATCATTTAATAAAAAGATAGAAACAAATAAAAACCTCCTGGCTTGCGTTAAAATAAAAACAAATTATTTGGTTAGTACTTGAACACGCAATACTGCTACTTGAGAGGAAAAAAAATTATTATTATATTCATCAAGAAAAAAGCTTAGTGCTTCTCTTCAGTAAGAAGAGCTTCTTTTTAACGAAAACTAAACGCAGTTGAGTAAAATTGAATTGGCTAAATTAATTTATTTTTTGACCATTCATACGTTGTTCAGAAAAAATATACTTTAAAGTTTCTTCTTTTTATAAAAATTATTTAGTTTCTAATCAAATAATAAAGCATTTTTTATGACTTTTTATCATAAATATACTTTAATTCTTTTTAAATATAAATTAAATATTTATTGGAGCGTCTTTTTTCCATAAATAGATAATCCCAATAAAATTAATTGTAAGCTGATTCTTTTGGAAAGATTTAGTCGTAAGTTTAGGCTTTTAATTTAGTCATGAAGTGCATTTAAAATAAATATGTATTAATCCCATTTAATATTTTTAATGAATTATTTAAGAAAATAATATTTGTAAATGTAATATTTGTAAATGGGCACTTTGGCTGCATGATCCTTAAAATCTATTTTACCGTTAAGTCTATCTTTACTGTAAAATATTGTACTGTAAATTTTATACTAGCATGTATTTAATTAGAGAGATTCAGTGATTTTACGGCAAAATATATTATAAAAATTACGGTTTATCAAATTTTTTGATCCGCATCATGTTTCGGTAAAAATGGCATTTATGGTTAAAACCGGCACTTTGAGTACCGGTACTTTTTCACCCTAGTTTGATCAGGAGTTTTTAACAGTGTAGTTATTTAAATTAAAATTAAAAGCTTTTTGCTATTAGTAGTTTTAAACGAAACAAATAACTATAGCTAAGTAATTTCTTTCATCTTAAATGCTTACTGTTTAAGGATTTATTCTGTATAAATATTTTTAATTAAAATTTGTTAACATTATTTCTGCTCTATATGATTGTAAAATAATGTATTCGGACCACTCTTGTGAAATTTGGATAATATTAAATGTTTCAATTTTGCATAATTCAAAAGTGTTCAAAAATGATGTTCAAAATGATTTCTTAAATGAGTTTAAGTTCATATAATGAGCGTAACACAGAGGCATATGATCTTAAATGATCATCCGATTTACTTTAAAATGCAACATAATGCACTGTGCGCCCAAGAAAAAATTGTCTTATTTTTGAAAACCCAAGATAGCACTCTATTCCTTCAAATGAGAGATGAAATTTGAATTGTTGTTAATTTGAATAATAAGCTTGTCGCTCATGAAATAAAAAAGAGATCATAAATTCCGTTGCTTCCCTGAGAATAAAAGTAGGGTTAAAAACTACGAGATTATGGTAAAATTACCGAACTCAACTCAACCGGATTTTACTCTATGGATACACCAAAAAACTCGGTAATTTTTACCGAAGAAATTTAGTAATGATTTAGGCAAATGAATTTAGGCAAAAGTGCGACTCTGTGATGAGTGATAAAAGTTGGTAAAAGTGGTAAAATTTAAAAACTATCAAAATGTGTTAGCACACCGAGAAAAAAAATATGGATATAAGTGCCAGAATATGGTAAAATGTACGGTGTTTCTGTTTTTATGGGAACATCAATATGTTCGGTAATTTTAACCGAACCGCTTTGGTAATGATTTTGGTAAAATTAAAGAAAATGGTAAAATTATAATCGTGAGTTAAAATTTGATAAATGTTGCAAATTTTGGTATTTTATTATAATATCGTAGAGCATGGAATAAAAACCATCTGTTCGGTTAAATTTATTTTTTAGTTTTGCATTTTTTACTGAATGTGTGATGATGAAAATTATAATTGCAAATCCGTTATCTTATGAACGGAAAAATTACTAAATAAATGCTTTAAATACAGTATATTTTTTAACGGAATTATTTTTCTTTGACAAGCAATGGCATTGCTATACTGTGCGTTATTTTCACGAGAATATTTTCCTCCATGCATAAAAAAAATATAGAATGTTTTAAAGTATAAAAAGTAACACTTAAAGTACTTTTAATAACATCGAGTAATGAATAATTTATAAAAATTCACGTAATTCTTTTTCTAGCATTTAATTTGATGTTAATAAATTTAATTAAAATATCTGTAGAGACTAATGAAAGATAATTATTCGATTACAAATACCGGTTTTCCGTTACTTACTATTAAAAAAGAGTTTTATTTCCTAAACTAAATCTATACTTTTATTCTCTCTAAATTCTGTTTCTCTCCTAAAAAAAAAAATGAAAAGTTCCTATTTTGAATTAAAGAGCTAAAAAAGTTCTAAGAATAAATAAACTTAACAGAAGGCAGTTCAGGAATCTGATAATAAAGCACTTTACTTAAACAAAGTGACAAATGAAGTTTCATTGTTCTTTCTCAATTCTCTTTTCCTGATTAAATAAACTGCAGAAATTGAATTTGAGCGTATCACTGGAGATCAATTTTTAAAAGCATCGTGGTTCAAAAACAATGTTCTAGGTTAAAGAAACTGTACTAATTTGAAACAAAACACTTTCGTCAAGAGCTTACTGTAGAAAAACAAAGAGCACGGTTCGCGTGATGAGTAAAAGGTGATGATTGAACCTCCTAGTGCAAATGAGGTACTACGAATTGGAGTCTGGTAGTGGCGAAAGCTTGTCACGCTATTTTTAGGAAAGGGGGCGTATATAAATTGAAAATCGCATGTTTTGTTTCCTAAGTAACATTACAATTAATTGTTTTTCGGAAATTATTATCACATGTTAAGGAATTTATATCTTAAGCGTATTAATAATTGCATGTTTTTTTCTTGTCGAGCCTGCAGTGAGCTCATATTTTTCTTAATTTCTTTACCATCAATCAATAAATAACTCCTATTCCTACAAATGCATCTATTGCATTTGAAGCAATAAACATCCAAATATTTCTGACCCAACTCAAAAGACAAGAGAATTATTGAGTCAAGTCTCTCTAGTCAAAGTGAAATTACTTTTATGGAGCTTTTTTTGAGAGAAGGAAGTTACCATTTGTGACCCTTAAAGAAAATAGTCCCAAACAGTTGAACCGAAAGCGGTAAAACTCTATTTTCTGAATGACATTTTTTTACAGGTATTAAATAGCCAATAAATATTGATCCAAATTTCAACTCCGTAGCCTTGTAATTTTGAATTCTACCAAGGAAATCAGGAAGCTCCTGGACCATGACAAAATCATTTTGATTTAAGACTGAACTAATTCTCAATTCCATTATATAGAGAGGAGAGCGTACTATGGTCAGCCCGATGGCTAAGGAATTCTAAACCATGGTTCGTATACTACTAAAAATACGTACTAGGGCAACTAACACTGATACTTGAAACTGGTTCTCCTCATTAGGAGACGAGCATTCTATCCTCTGAGCTTCTTCGAAATTTCCCAGATGTATATGTTATCGTTAAAGTATGAAATCCGTTATTTTATAGAATACCTAGCTATTCCATGAAATAACTGATCTTGTCCGTTAAAGTGTAAAACTCTCTTGTATTTCATGGTTTAACTAGTTATTTCACAGAATAACGATCTGCAGCCCGTTAAAGTGTAAAGTAATCAATATGCTACAGCTCAAAGTTTAGGTACTGGTCAGGGATTTAAAAAATGTTCGTGTAAAACCCAGTGTGTCAGCAAAAAATATTTTTGTTTTAGAAATAATGTTCTTTGTAATTCCAAGTGTCATTTTAGTAATCCTTGTTGTAACAAATGATTTAATGGTACGTTTCCATAAATACCATTTATACGCTGCATAAATTAGATAAATTGCTTCTTTTTCATTTTAATTGTCGATCATTAGTTTATTTATAGAATACCTAGTTATTTCATTTTAGATAAATTGTTTATTTTACACTTTAACTGTCTCTCATTAGTTAATTTTTAGAATACCTTGTTGTTTCATAGAATAACTAGTTAAAGTGTCAAATTAATAACATATTACACATTTTAACGGACACGATCAGTTATTTAATGGAATAACTAGGTATTCTATGAAATAATTGCATTATATACTTTAACGGTAACATGTACAATTAGAATAAAAAATATGCGAGTTGCTAACAGCAGACAGAGGATTCAAACTTTTCAGCTATTACAATCTTGCTCACGTCTGATGTAAGCTTTATCCTTCTGAGCAAGCTTTAAAGATGAATTATTTAAGCAATGAAGCTTTTATTAGAATTTCATTCTTACTTCCTCTGGATGTGGAAATAGGTATCACAAATTTTGAAAAAAAAAGGTAAAATATCTGAACGGATAACAAGCTTAAAACGACTAGTACTATTTGCTGTGTTGGTGACCGTTTTTTCATTTTCTAAGATGCTGAGTTGTTTTCTAAGTTATTGAGTTGAGAAAACAGATGCATATTTTATAATTACATGAGAATTAATTACAAAAAAAGTTGGAATATATCCAGTATTTACATTTGAAAATACAATTAAGGTATATAAGTTGCAAAATGATATCTTTTAGACAAATACCAATTTTTAAGAAAAATATATTATTTTGCTAGTTCTTACAAATATGCACGTTTTTCCTTGAATCTGTCTCTGTCTTGTTACTTGGACTAGTTTAAGATATGTACAACTAGTCCGAATAGCACAAATATCTTTACTCACGATATGCAGACATTTTTCAGTTCTCAGTGAAGCTATAAATCTTTGAAATATTCCAGTAAAATATTATCTGTTATTACGTTTTTGATAAACTTGAATTGCGTTTTTGAATTTAGTTTGAGCTGGTTAAGTAAACAATTATTAATAAAAAGCAAACAATTAATTTAATTTCATGAATATTCAAATATAATTCAATCAATTAATAAATCTAAAAGAAAAAAAACATACTCAAAACGAATGCTTTTTAAGAAGAAGCATCCACTAATCCAAAGTACAACACTATGTTGAATCTTTGAATGTTTTTTTTTTTTTTTTACTTTAAAAGCATTTTTCTGAATTATATGACAAAAGTCATTGACTAAGAATAATTATATTGATAGACAAGCGTGTAATATATTTTCGACAAAACTTCTAATTTATTAAATATATTACTTTCTGCATTATGGAATTTAAAATCTCAAACCTCAAAAAAAAAATTAACTCTAACAATAAAAACTAAATTTGAAAATTTTTTTTCCTTGATAGTAGGGTACTATGTTAAGATTATTTATAAATATATCTTCTACTGATGCAGTCCTAACCTTGTGAAAAATGCATGCGTAATGTTTTTGGTAGAAATATGGGTATTATCCAATATATCTTGTCATCTGTTATATCCCAGGTGGCGTTTCTTACGCCATCATCATCAAGATTTATATTTGGTCCCAAAAGTAAAATTACTCTTTAGTTGTTACATGCTATAAAACTAGGTTTCACATAAATAAATAATAAGTCTCGGGAAATAATATCCTATTAAATTAACGCAACGAATGCTTAAGAAACTAATGTTTGTTATTAATTTATCTAAAAAATGCAATGTCAAGAAAATCGTGTCCAACTCATTTTCAGAAAATGCAATATTTCGAGTTAATTTAGTAAAATATCCAAATATAAAAATGTTACATCGGTTGCTGTTTTATTTAGAACAATTATAAAATTAGAAGTAAACAACCATCTAATTTTAAAGTACTTTTGTACTAAGAAGTGATTTTTGTTAAGTTATCTGTTTACAGTTCAGATGCTTATTTTACATTAAAAACTTTAACTTTGATTTGAGCATAGGAAAGAATGCAGGTTAAAATTAAAGTTTAAGCAATTATTTAAGTTTTTAAAAATAATATTGAATTTAACTTTCTATTTATATCTTGTTTTTAATCTAATTTTTCTTTTTATTTATCTACTGCTTATTTATCTCTTGTTTTTTAATATCATAATATTATTTAATTCTTATTATTCTGTTTAAATCTTGTTTTAATCTGAATTTTATCTCTTATTGAATTTATTCGTTGATTAGATGCTGGAGAAAAGAACCACGAAAAGTATATTTTATAGTACAATTTCAAAATGTTTTATTAATTGATGTCATTCAAAAGTAAATTAATATTTGCTTTCTCTAAAAGCATGGGGCATTTTGAATAACTTTTTTACTTCTTGATCAAGTTTCCTCCATGTGATATTGTAGATTAGCAACATTGATGCACACTTCAATGTGCAGATGTTGTGAATACTTTAGTAAAAACTTGTAAAACGTTTTCAAGGTGCAAATTAACTATCAAATTTTCTCTCTACTATTTTATTAATATATTTAATTTTCAGATTTTCATTAAGAGGTAATAATATGTTATAAATTACGCATTTTCTTACCTATTTTGATATTTACTTTTGCTTTATATAGTTTCAATTAATCAGCATTAGGCATGAACAAACGTATGTCTTTGCGGGACAAGTGTAAACACATGGTGGTGAGGTTAGAGGGAATATACTATTGGAAAAAATATGAATTTGTTAAAAATGTAACATACTTGAAGTTATTTATTCATAAATTAGAAGGATTTTGTAGAATGATATACAATTACAAATCGTGGTTTCAATTTCAAGTAAACAATTTAGCACGGAACCTTTATATTGATATACTTTTTAAAGTTTTTTAAGGAAATTTAAAGTACTTGTTTTATTAAGTTTCTTAACAGATTATAATTCAATATAAATTAATTAATGGGGAGATTTCCGTACCGTGATCTGTGGCAGAATAATCGTCAAGTCTAGGCAACTTCCGGGCAGCGGCCCGAGAGAAACTGAAAAAAAAACATCACAGAAAGGGGCCAACTCGAAAAGTATAACTCGTAGCCACTTCCGGGCAAACATCTAATTTTTTCCAAATAAAAATTTGCAAGTTTAAAATCTACCTGGCACCTTGGCGATTGTAGTTGGCGTGACAAAACACGATATGGAAAAATCCCTTAATTAATGAAGAAAAAAAAAGTTTTTTTTATTTATGTTAATGTTTTGTTGTACACATCCAATATAAACGGAACAACAATGGAATAAACGGTAAAACAGAACAACAATGAACGGTGCTGTCTTTTCTTTTGCAATTTGTTTACATTGCTCCAATATAGCTAAGCCATACACTCAGTGTATTATTTATATAGCCATTTCTTCTTCAGTTTAAAATTAAAGTTATTGAAACTGATTAAATTTAAAACTAATTTTGTGCTTTCAAGCAAATCAAATTAAATAACAGTCTTCAAGTGTATTGATTTGCTCTCAAACTGTCTTTCACAGCAATGTGAAATGATTTATTACAAACTAGTACTTTAATTAAAATATGTAATTATTTTTTCTCTTAGATCGAAACTAATTGCATTTTGCTTTTAGATTTACATGAGTTGTATTAAACGACTGCTGAAAAGGTTATTAAGTTGTTTTTTTTAAACAGTTTTGCTTTTTTAAGTAAAGCTATTAAATAAATACAACTTTATAATTCCAGATATAAGGCAGAATGCATGCAAACCTCCAAATTATTGTTAAAAAATATTTTATGAGTTAAAACTTATATTAAATATGGCATTTTGGCAATTTTTGTAAGAAATGTCGACACTAACCCCCTCTCCCTTAATTGTTGTCTTAAAACCTAATAATGCACATACTGACATTTTATAGACTGAATCCCATAAAACCTAATAATGCCTGAAAAATTTAAGTTTGCAAAGGGAAATTTATGAAATTACTTTTTAAAGTGTTTCTTGTTGTCCTTTTAAAACATATATAATATATCAAATGTCGACACTAGCCCCCTCTCCCGTAATTGTTGTCCTTAAACCTGATAATGTGCATATGAGAACATTTTAAGAACAGAATCCTATAAAGCCTAATAATGACAGAAAAATTTAAATTTGACTTAGGAAATTTATGAAATTGAGTTTTAAAGTGTTTCTTGTTCTCTTTTTAAAACACATATAATATTAAAAATATTAAAATAATCTTCTTGAGTAGAGAAAATGATTTCAGTAGCTGTGAAAATTTGAGTGCAAATATTTTCAAAATTAGATGTATCAACGTAAATGTTAATATTTTGACTAGAAAATACTGCATGAAAATTTTTAAATATTAATTTAATTACATTTAATAATAGAAGAAAAGATGTTTTGAAAAAAATATTGGAATTTAAGAAATAAATATTTATTTTGCAATATTGGGGAGGAAAAAATAGTCAAAAAATTATTAAAATATTTATAACATTTCTTTGGAAGCAGTGGAGATGAACATTGACGTTAAAATGGAATTCAAACTTAGTAATATTATACTTTTCTCAGAATTCTTAATTCATAAAAATTTTTGATTTATATCAAGCACTGGGCTAACATTTAATCCCTTTTAAGATACCCAGTTGTGTTTCATGTTTCTATCACATTTAATTTTAGAACTGATAGAAATTAAGATGATATTATAGATTTATCTCCACAAGAGGTCATGTATTAGTTTAACCAAAATATAAGAATGCATTATATTTATAAAAATAAAAACATTCAATTATTCAACAAACTTTTCTCATGAACTTTCTGTTTTCAATTTTACCGTCTCGTGGCATTATTTTAATATGAAACTTTGTTGCTCATCAACAATAATTTAAATACAAACTGCTAAAATAAGGAAAAGCTGAAATCGATAAAAGAGAACTGTACATGTTTGCTCTAATTTATTACCTCCGAGGGACGAAAACTTCAGAAATAACACACAAAAATGAAATTAGGATTACTTCCATGAATACATACTTAAGTGGCTCAGTGTTAAAAGAACGGCATTTGGTGCAAAGCTTAATATATTTTGCATGTACTTTGAAGTGAAATAAAAATGCTACCGACGCTAAAAGGCATTATTCATTTATTTTCTTGAAAAGCTTCTCCATCTTTAAGGGATTAAAGAAAATAACTAATGAGGTAAGATTGATTTCTTGTAAAGGAGTTAATAACTTTAAAAGCACTTATTCTTTCTCTTCAGACAAATATCAGGATGATAACGTTGTAGGTGGTTCAAGATGTACTCATGATTCTCAATATTTTAAAATGATTGTATAAAATAACGAAAAAAGATTATTGGCTAAATAAATTTCGAATTACAAATGAGTTTAATTTTGAAATAAATCCAATCAGCATGAGTTCTCAACCAACTTTTAACAAAATTATCTGAACTATGATAACTATTTAGCAGAGGAACTTAAAGGATTATAGAATTTCAATCATTTTTTAGAAGATTTTTAGATCATTAGTATATCACTGGAAATTTAAACAAAAATCATGAATTTTTGTCCAAAATACCCATTTTGATTTTTCATCACTGGTGTAAAATATAAGATTGTCAATTGCATATACATATCTTAATGCACTGTTAGAATTTTCATTCTAAAATTACGGTAAAAAAATAGGTAGCAGTTTGCCCATACAATTAACCATAAAGTTAACGGTTAAGAACTTCTTCTTCTTCTTCATAAGCGCAACAGCCTTTCACAGGCCAAGGCTGACTCGCAGATTTTCCTCCATCTGGCCCTGTCCGGTGCGACGGCCCGCCATCGGTTGACTCCCAATAGCTTAAGGTCCTTTTCAACGTCGTCTATCCATCTTGTAGGTGGTCGTCCCCTTCGTCTCGTCCCTTTAATTATGGTAAAAAACCACTTTTTTGGCAGGCACGGCATCAGAATTTCTGAAGAGGTGGCCCAGCCACCTAATGCGTGATGCTTTAATAGTTCTCACAATCTACACACTTCTTTTGGTAAACCGGTATCATACGAAAGGTTTAAATACCATATATTTTGAATTTGTTAACCAGAATTCTGGTTCTTTTTATCAGAAATATCATTACCATACAGTGCAATTTAATCAGAATTGTTTTCATCATATGAAATTCGAACTATTAAAACACGTACAGATAAAGTAATTCGATCAGGCACCCAGCTTTTCGAGCGGGGAGTTGAACCTCAGTCGAAACCATGGTCGGAGATGATTCTACCTACCAAACGGACTTGAAAGTTAGTTACAAATGAATCAAATGGTAATACATTGAAACATCTGAAGGGAAGTCCCTTTAGAAAAATACCACTAGAATTTCTTTTCTGGAATCACTAGAAACTAGTGAAACATTTCTAGAATCACTAGAATTCACTAGAAACGAGTGAAACATTTCTAGAATCACTGCAATTCACTAGAAACGAGTGAAACATTTCTAGAATCACTGAAAACGAGTGAAACATTTCTAGAATCACTAGAAACGAGTGAAACATTTCTAGAATCACTAGAATCTCGTGTATGAGCGTTAAAGCAAAGACTGATGTAATTAAACAGAGATTGTTTCGCTGAAATTTTGCAGTTTATTGCGTTGTTTTGTTTTCTTTAAAATATCTCTTAGCTATGTAACAAGATGACTCTATAAAAAAAATTTTAAGTTGTGTCTTGGAAACAATTCATACATTAACACTGTGGGTCAGAAGACATTGATCTTTGGCCAAAAGTCAAAAATTAAATTTTCAACTAAAATATGCGTAGGTAGTTTTAATATAGCCCAAATTAAGTATTCATAATCATTCCAAACATTATAATTTACTTTTTGGAAAAAATGTTTTTTTAATTTAACTTTTAGATTTTTATTTCAGAAATATATCTAGGAATTTCCCCTTACTGTTACACTTTCATCAGAGTAATTAGTCTGAAATTATAGTGCAATGTTTCAATTTGTTGGATTAGTTAATACTCTTGACAAACTTATAGCTTATATCTTATCATTTGACATTTCACAATGTTTGAATGACTTTCGAAACTTAGTTCCAAAAATTTCCACGAGGTAATAAGCTAAACTTCTTTTTGTTGTCTTCCTTGATGTTTCTTCTTTCGAAAAAACCTGCCCCATTTTGCCCGTATTGCAAAGGTGGACTAAATATACCGAAAAACAAAAATTATGCTTTATTTTCATTTTTTAGCATTATTTTGTAATTAATTCGCTTAATTTTGTAATATTACTTCGGAAATATAATTTGCTTCTCTATTTCAATATAAATTTACGAAAATTACTATATTTTCATTACTATATTTAATTATTTAAACGTACTATATTATTTTTTAAATTTTTGCTCGCCATATTTCAACCGCCATTTTGTATTTTTGGGTATTTTTAGTGTATTTAAAAATTTTAGCTATGAATTAAATTTACCTACACATAAAAGCCCCTAAATAAAAAACCCCAAATTTTGAAAAAAATTTTATCGGAATACTAATTTTGGCCACGAAACCTTGGATGCTGGTTCACTGTGCATTATTAGATTTTCAGAAGCTACACAGAATAAAAAGTCGAATCATAAACAGTGAATATCTTTCTGTTACTAGATATCTAACCTGTTCTTTTCTATTCCATTCAAATCTCATTTAATACACTATCAAAGGTGATATGCACTTTATATGTCAGCTAAACTTGTAAAATCTTATTTTCATTTAACTATTCACACGAAGTCCTATTCATAAAAATTAATCTCTTGATTTTTTTTATTCATTTTTCCCAATCATTGATTTTATTAATATTTACTCATTCATTTTATTGATCTTTTAATTATTTATGTTATTATTTTAATATGTTTTATTTTATTGGCTAAAACTACATTTTTGTTTAAACTGCTTTTTAATGTTTTTCCTCGAATACCCTACGTAATTCAATAGAAAGACACATGCCAAATTTTTATTTTTTAAAACTTGAATAAATTTACGTTTTTATTGTATTCGAAGAAAACATTTTGATAAAGAATAAAAATTGCACATTTTTTTCTAAAAATTTAATATTAAAGTTCTTTTTTATATTTTCGATTTTACGATAGCTGCCACCCTTAAAATATTTGTATACGTTTCCTAGTTACTGTGACTTTTGTTATTGTGACTTATTTTTAAGCATCAATAAGAAAAAGGGATAACATTAGAACCAAACTATGATGTATGAAGAAAATTATTTTTAAGCATGAAAGCTTCTAAGAAGCGCAGTTTTTATCGAACTATTTCAAGAAATTCCTTAATTGTTTTCTTAAAAATGGAGTGTAATTTTTTTAATTAAAACTTTAATTTCTGGAATTTTATATAAAATGGTTATATATATGATTTTAAAATTTATAATCTAAAAGAAGATTTATAATGTATATACATATATAGTGCATAAAATTAACTCTGTAAAAAAAGGGTTTCCCAAAACTGAGTTAAAATGTGTCAAAATAGCTCCCAAACAAGTAATAGTCGTACTTAAAAGTCCCATGTATTTAAAATTGAAAGAGCATATACTCATTTTTGAGAAAAATGCGTGATCTCAAAATTCAGACGGACGGACAAATGCGTGATAGAGATGATTGTTGGCTGCCTGCAGAATTCGAACTGAGGACTTCTGGGTTCGTAGTAGGATGCTTTAACTATCACAGTTGTATGGGGATGAACTGGGATCTTCTAGTCACTTAAATTTTTTTAAGAAATAACAAAAATGAGAAAAAAGGTAAATTAAAATTACCGCTCTCCTGACTAAGGTAATGAGACCATATTTTCCAAATTGCAACCTTTTGTACCACTGAAATTGGAAATTGGCAGGTCATGATGCGTCATTGCGGCTTGCCACTATTTAAAGCTTCTTAACTCTACTTGGAGTATGGTGTACAGTGCGCAAAATGAAACGAAAAGCTGGCCATTCTGAATAACATTTGATCTAATGAACGGATTTTCACGTTCTAAGACTCAGTACTGCAACGTGCATAATGTTTTGTATTTGCAAGTCGAAATTAATGAGGACACTGCTTTATTTTTTTTTTTTTACTTGAGCTAAAAGCACTTTGAGCGCTTAAAGACACACGTATATTTCATTGTCGTCCGACTTCTGTTATGCAAATTTGGTTCTGTTACGTGCTATGGCTTTGTGCACAATATTGTGTGCTACGCGCATTTGGCTGCGCTTCATAGCAATGGTATGAAATTTAAATAAATAATTTTCACCTGGTATTCTTATTGATTGTTACTTAGAGAAATTTTTGCCTTCTTTCCTGAAATGCGATTGCTGCAAACTTAATAGAGCATTTTAAGATCAAATGATAATCAATTTTAATTAAGAAAAATCGTTTTTTATTTGCTTTTTAATTAAAACTTCTCCTCCATTTTTCTGTTTCTGTATAATATATTAGTTAAGTATATAATTAGCTTCTTTTTTTTTTGCTTTTAACAGAATTTTCTGCGTTTTTAAAATTATAATATTTTAAATAGTAAATAGGGTAAATAATAACCTTTAGGGTTTTGCAACTTTCAATTGACAAAGAACTCAAGCAAAAATAGCCAGAATCTCGTGTTTTAGCTTCGACTTTTTTTCAAATTTGAACTTAAAATTTATGTTTCTTAAACGAAAATTTTTTTATTCCTTCTTATGTCTCTTGTTAATGCCAGCAAGCCTGAATTTAAGGTAGAGACTGCGTTTCTTGTTTTTAGTGGCGCCATCTATGGCCAATAATACATCAGAACGTTTTAAAAGGCGGACCCATTCGTGCTTCCACAAATAGTAATTTTGACCTGAATTAGAGAACGATCAATCTCCTATCCAGTACCCCCATAGGTATTGATTTGTTATGGGATCTTGAATTACTTTGTGACCCGACTTATTTAATTTGCCCCAGTCACCATTTACTACACAGAAAGTTTTCAGCCGGCGGGGAGCGAACTCACGACAGCTTGATCATGGGCAAAATAGCCTATCAACCAGGCTTTCCCGGCAACGAATAATTTTAAATTGCTCTATCAACTTTACTAGCTTGTCTTTTATATTATCAAACATCGAAATTTCAGACAATGACATTAAAAGCAGCATTATTTAATTCAAAATATAAAAGCATGGAACACAAAATTTTTATTAAAAATATATCAATATAATTAGTAGTCTATTAACAAATCGAAGGAAAGAATTTTTAAATTTTCTAAAAGTTTTTAACCAACTTTTAAAAAGTTTTTTCCTAGCTTCTGTGAAAATATTTCTTTAAACTCGGAAAACTAAATAGACTGATATTGGAGCAATTATTTTTAGTTAACTATTTTCTTGTTGAAGGAAAGCATACTTCAAAGCAAGACCTCTCATAAAAATGCTAGTTAAAACAGCTTTTATATGGGCTTCAAAACCCAGAAGACACAAAAGTCATTTAAGGAATTAAATTCCCTACGTTTTTTTCTCAATTTATCCCTAGAAGAAGTCTCGTTCTTTTAAACTGTTCGTGACTCATGGGAAATTTCTAATTAAATATACGACTACTGCAATCTTAGAAAATCGCCACTTAAGTACTAAATTGCATGTTTCAAAACCAAGCTCCAAATTATCCCTTTCATCAATATATAAGGTTAAATCTTCTTTTTCCGACATGGCAAGACCCATTCTTAACGCTTCTGTAAGGGACCCTATTTAATGTTGACTTTACCATTTACGCATCTTTTATTTGAAAGCAACAGTTGGATTTTCTCATAAAAATGCTACAATAAATATAAATCATGGTGCTTCTGCAGAATTGGACATAATTTCACAAGGTGAGCATTTTCAAGTATTAACCACGATGTGGTACCAAATGGTAATTGATATTTTAGAAGTTCAAGTGTATATATNTAAGTTTCAATAACATTGTCCCGAATGTATATATATATATATATATATATATATATATGCGCCGGTATGTTTGATTACTTTTTACTTTTTTTCTTTTATTTCATGCTCTTTTTCAACAAAATGTTTTTTGCGATATCGACACATATAGAGAATAATTTTTATCTTAGGATAACTATTCTTTATTCAGAAATATCGCATGAATTTATACCAATAGATGTGTCTTGATAACAACTATTGGTTGTCCCATTTTTAGTTTCTCTTCATATTAATTTTTATTTTATTATATACATATATTTTTTTTTTAGATGGAATCAGCTATTTGTTGGTTCACTCATTCATTGATTCAATTAACAAATTTTCTTCTTTTCATTTTCTTAAATTTTTATGTTTACTGATTCCGAAAATTATTTATTAGTTTATTTACTAATTATCTTATTAGATGATTTACTAATTATGATATTTATTTATTATCTAATTTATTGATATATCAGGTCATTGATTTGCCTGGTCATCAGTACGCCTATTCTCTCTTATGCATTGATTCTCTAATTCCTTAGTCTACTTTATGATTCACCAATTCATCCATTCCCTTATTTGATCATTCACTGATTAATCGATTCTACACTAAGCTGATCCGTTGATTCTTTTCCTTTCATCAATTCTTTCTTTCAATCTTCTCTTCTATCAAATGAGTTAGTCATAGCAACGATTCCATAGAATTGTTCTATTAATAAATAAATAAGCTTGAAAATTTAAAAACTGTTACATGTAATATCAACTGATTAGGAAATGCGGAAAAACTCTAATAAATAGCGTCGCATAAAATACATTAAAAAAAAGGAAGAAAAAGCATGAATAGTCATCATTGTAAGGAAAATATTGTGACTCATTTGGCATACAATGCATACCTTTTCCAATTACTATTATACATTTTTTAAAGCTACAATAACAAAGCAAAAGCTATCTTATTAAATTTACACAAAGAGATTTTAGTTCGCTTTCAGGTATCAAATATAATTTGCCAAAATATTTTCTTTAAAAATAACAGTTATCAGAAGCATTTTATTCCCCATAAGTCATGCCATAAAACTTTATCGGTAGTATTTTTTTCATTTTCTGTATTTCTATTACGAAAAGAAAAATACGAAGAATGTTGGACAGATTTAAACTACATACTAACTACGCAACTACGTATTTTGTGTAGTTAGAGGGCGAAAATACTATCAGCTGAATTAAAATCATCAAGTTGAGAACTGTACTACATTTAATTACAAAACAGTTTTAAGAAGTTATGACCTGGTTGCAGTTTTAAGACCCGGGTTTAAAAAGTGATAACCAAAAAATTTGCAGTTTAAAAATAAACAGTTTTTTCTGTAACAGATAATGAAGATATATGTTTCTTCCTGTAAGATTAACCAGTATCGTCTTTGGATAGAGTACTACAGTGTAAAAAAATAATTACAACATAATTGGTCAATTTTTAAGTATCGTTTTCTGAAGTAAAAAAGTTCATATTCCGACAAAGTAAAAGTGTGTACAAACTTTATTACTGAATTTTTAGGGTAAATATTTGTATTTCTATGAACAATATTTTTCAAATTATAAAATAGTTTTGATAAAGGAATTTTTCTTATTTGAAGTAGATCCAGAAGATAGTTTCCATTTGGCGTCTTGTCGAGATACACTTTTTGCCATTCAATTGTGTTCACAATTCAATGTCGAATTTTACGTTAGTTTTTTTTAATACTATGTTTTCTTTCGAAGTTTGACTTTTTTTGTATTTATCTTTCCAAAGTATTTTTTAAGTTTCAGTTTTTAAAAGTTACATTTCTGAGTGTTAAAGGAATTCTTTTTTATTTTCAAGAAGTGCGTAACAATTTTTTTCCTTGTTGATCCAGCTGATTTTAATCAACTATCCCAGTTTTCAGCAAGTGAACTGTATATAATAAATAATATTTAATTTTACGCCATGTGTGAGTTTAATACCATGCTTTTTAATATTTCAATAAAGTATGCATTTAATTAAAGGAAAAGTTACTTGGTTTTGATAGACTGGAAATTTATTTAAGTAATTGGTTTTCTTTTCGAACCAATTCTTTTAAAACAATTTCTTTTTTTTTTTTGTGTTTTTTTTGTTTAATAAGGGAAAAATACATTTACGTTCACTAATTTTCTGTAAGTCTAAATTTAAGTAATATTAAACTTAATATAATTCTTGAATTAAATTAAATTTTAACTAAATAAGAAATTTCTAATCGAATTTTTCAACTAGTTAAAACAAATAAACTTTCCAAAATTATTCTGAATTATTGCTTTCTAATTCAGGATCATCTTTTCTTCAATATTAATAACGTGATTTTTCTTTTAAAAATAAATGGAATGTTATTGTGTAAGAAATATTTTTTTCATTTACCACAAACCCTTTTTACTTGTAATTAAAAAAATTTCATAATTTTTTTTTTATACTTTTCGTGCATTTTTATGATGATCAATGGAACAGTAAAAAAGGAAATGGTTAATGAAGTAAATTTTTTTTTAAAAATTTATATTATAATTGTCTTAAATTTAATATAATAATTTTTTTTAATGCTCTAACTATGTTTGAAAGAATTACATTTATGTGTGATTATTGATATGGATGTCATTTGTTCGTAAAGTTATTTTATAATCACCATGTATGGTATAAAATTTGGTAAATATGGTAAAATTTAGTAATATTATCATTATGGCCTAAATTGTCATATGGCATTTATTATTCTAAGAGCATGGCGTAAAAACCATTTACTCGGTTAAAATTACTTTTCAGTTTTGTATTTTTTACCAAATGTGTGGTAATAAGAGCTATAATTTTGAAAACCAGAATTTCTGGTTGTTCCTTATACACGGAAAAATTACCAAGCAAATGGTTTACATATCGCATATTTCAGTTTATTAAACATAATTACGTCTTTATTTACCATAACTGTCATTACCTTACAGTAAGAGAACTCTACCAGAATTTATTTCTCAGTATACTTTACAGAAAAAATTTGCTGTCTGAAGAAAAATAAATGTCGTTCAAAAAAAAAAAAAAAAAAAAATACAGCATATTTGTTTGTACTTTATCATTCGCTGTAGCCAACTTTAATTTGCAAAAACATCGTTTAGTTATTTTTATTTTTATTTAATTACTTTTTTAAGTATTATTTTGTGTTAAATATTTTCAAAATGTTCAAAACAAAGAAAAATTTAGCATGCTTTAAATCAACAAAAAACTAAATCACCGGAAATTACCAAAGAAAACCACCTTCTTTTCTGTATTTGATTCACATTCCGAATTCCTGTGCAAGAAGCTGCTTCTTTCATACTTTTCATTTACTTTTTCACTCAATGTAAATAAATTATATATATGTGTAAGTAGTTAGTACACTATCAAAAATATTCAGATCAAATTACGGTAAAAAATACCGGCATTCAGATTGCCATTACTTTCTACCGTAAAATCCATTTTTACCCTCAATTTCCACGTAAAGAAAAAATCGTATATATCGTAAATTTTACAGCAGTATTTTTTTGTATAATAGCTGAATTAGTGTAATTAGTTAAATAAACATCGATGAAAAAACTCGGTTTAAAATTGTGCAGTAAAAATGGATTTTATGGATGCTGCCCTCAGGCTGGTAGTACTTTTTAATTTAATTTGATCTGGAATTTTTAACAGTGCTGTGTACTGTTCCGAGAATAATTCTTTTGTGATGATATTAAATTTCATTAAAAAAACGTTTAACAATCTCAAATTAAATTTTTTTTCATTAAAACATATATGCTTTTTGGTTTCATATACTTTTATGAGTAAAATAAATGTTAGGAATGGTAAAACAGAGATGATTTAAGCCGACAGACATATTTTTTCTCCCCTCATGCGTAGATTTAGATTTTTTTGGAAAATTACCTCATCCTCAGAAAGAAAAACTGCATACCGACTGCTAGTTTCCTTCAATAAGCCAGTTTGAGTTGCTATGAATAGACTGCTGGACCAAATATGGAAAAAATATCGAGGCTAACACTTCAAAATATTTTCTAACCGGGTTATTATCGAATTAATTTTATTAGAAACCTATCAAGGCTAATTAAATCTAAAATTAGATAAATGAATAATTTATTCTTTCTAGATAGACACTGAACATCATAAATTATTTTGATGCATTTTCTGTTGTCTTCAAAAATTTGAAATCAGCATTTTATCTTTACGAATTAAACTCATGAAAGTTTTAAACATTTTAATGACTTATATTTAGGGTATTTCCATATTAAAATATGTATATATCTGCTGGCTCATTCCTATACACTCACTGGCTTAACGAAGACAGACAAAATGATTCCTTATTATGGCAATGGGGCTCATAAAAATCTTTTTAAATGTGCATTTAATAATTACAGTTATAACTTTTAAGCGAACATATACGCTATATGGAAATTAATTATTATATTCACATAAATTTAATACTATATAATTGTCGAATTAGACAAAATTACCCCCAAAATTAGGTGGCCCTTTGACTTCAGCCTAACTCTATATTCTTTATATAGAAAAAGAAGAGCATTTATCACTTAACTTATTACAATAGATTAGAGTTTTGAATAAATGAGTGATAATCACTTTCTTTCATCCAGATACAGCACATTATTCCAGACACAAAATTTTTCGTTTATTGGACGAAAGTTTCACACAAATGCCAGTCGACGGTACTGGCGGTTGTTTTTGAAAGCGCAGATTAAAAAAAGGATTAAAAACTTAAGGTTCTTTGGTACCCATTTAAATATTTTTTTAGTACAAGCATAAATTCTTTACATTTTTTGTGCTCCTTTACAGACTGTGCTGAGTTAAAATTTAAAGTGAATCAATGAAGATTCGCTCGAGTTGAAAGTTCATGGATTTCACCTAGTGAAAAACTTAGTTTCGAAAAAAAAACACTTTTGAAGTTTTTTGGATACACAATTTATAATCTGGACAAATATTCAAAATGCAAGTACATATATATTGTTCTTGCACACGAGTTTTTAAGTGTATTTTCCCTTAAAAAGCTGCATATTTGCTTTTCTAGATAAGTGTTTAAAAATATATTATTTTATCGTTGATTTTAAAAAAGTGAACAAAATACTATGAAATAAAGAAAGTAGTATAGGATTTGAACGAGGTATGTACAAAAAATCCATATAAAGCTTCATTGGTTGTTAAGGATTGTTTTTGACAAAAAAGCGTTTCAACTTGCTTAATTTTAATTACTTCCCTGAAATAAAATTTCGCACAAAAGCAGATTTACCACTAAAAAGAGGGACAAATATTTTTCACTACTGGTTTTAGTCACATTAACTTTTTCCTTCTAGTTCAAAATTCATTCATAAAACCAAATCATTAATTTTTGTTCAAACGACTACTGACCTAAAACTATATTTGGGTGACAAACCTAAACTAAGATAAAACTAAACTAAACTCAACGGCGCGACAGCCCACAGAGGGACATGGCCTACTGTGCCCATCTCACTTTTCTTGATCTTTGGGCTCTGGGGTGCAGGAGCAGATGTTCCGGTCAGGTGGTCAGACGAACGCGAAACCCCCAGTGTTTAGTTCCCAAGCATGCTTGGTACTCATTTATCGACCCACTACAGCGCCAAGCGCTACTGCTCAGCCACCGGGCGTCAAACTAAGATAATGACAAAGTAATTTTTTCATAAAAGTAAATTTTTTGATTTTTTTTGACTTATGGATTGCACTATAATTTAATTGATAAATAAAATAAATATTTATGCAATTTTCTGTTTTGTTAATTAAGTATATTAATAATATAAAAGCATATGGTAACACTTCAAACTTATGAAATTTTTATATTATTTTTCTTAATTTTATTTCTTGGTCCATTTTATTTACTGTTCATACTTCCATTAAAATAATATACTATTCAAATCATAAATATTCAGCTTATTATTACATAACTATTTATGGCTACTTTACAATATAAGGATAATTTGTAATTTTATTCATACCTTGACTTATCAGATAAATATTAAAGAAACTCTAATTTATTATTGATTTCCTAGTGCATTAAATCAGCTTCAATAAGGGTGTAATCTCAAAACAAATAGTTGCAAAATTGTGTTTTTACTTTAGCATAATATTGAATGTGTTTCATATTACTTAAGAGAAGCAACGAGAATTTTAATTGACCAATTTACACCCGACGGACTGGTAAACACTTGTTATCGTCCATACAAATATAAATTCCTTCACATGGGAGAACTGCAATAGATATCTCATAATTTCCACTCAAAATATTTTAACATATTGTACTGATTTCTGTCGAAACATGTACAGATGACATCGTTTTGAGCAATATTGATTCAAAGTGTTGAACTAACGTTTAACATGCATTAAAACACTGTAATTACAGTACAGGGACAGCAATAGATGAGAAAGCTACTCTATCTTTAAACTTAATAGGTGGATGGAAGGTATTGTAATTAGAATATTGTAGTGAAATTGAGGGATGAGGATTATGTTCACTTATTGATTTTACTTAAGCTGAAAAGCTGATATATTCGTGGATGGTACATCATATAATGAATTTTAGGGATAGTAACAGATTTTAATATCAAGTCAAAGGATAGGTGTTAAAACATATACAAATTTCAAAAATACTTATAAAATTATTTATAAAACATTTTCTAAAAGTTTTTTATTTTGTTCTTGTCCTTGATATAGTTAGCACAGGTGTAGCTAAAATCTATCATGATGCAAGCGTGATAAATGGCAGGTTATAAAATTTTGTGTAGCCTACATTTTATGTACACTATTGCTTAATTTGGTTATAGGTATTGCTCTAAACTTTTTTTCTAATTATTCTTAATAGCTGCGTTTGAGGGGATCATTCGGTGGACACTACATTTTATGTATACTATTGCTTATTTCGGTAAGATATTGCTCTAAACTTTTTTTTTCTAATTATTATTAATAGCTGCGTCTGAGGGGATCATTCGGTGGACACCTTAAGGATTTTTTTATAATTTTTTTGTTCAAAAGAAAACTTTGATCTTAATATTAAGCCAAAGGATAGTTGTCAAACCTTCTAAAAACATATTCATGTTCTAAAAAATATGTACAAATCATTTTTAAAAAAAATTTTAATAAAGAAAGAATAAAGAAATAAAAAAACTATTTACAAATTTTTAAAATTTTTCGATTCAAATATATATATATATATANACATATAAAGTTTAAATCATTTTCTTTAATTTGCAATAGCCAAGCAATTTGAAATCGAATCCAAACTATTTGAATAAAATTTCTTTCTTATTCATGACAAAAAATATTCATAACATGCGTTGTTTCGGATTTCCAAACTTCTTAGAAAAGTTGAAATTCCTTATTTTAATAAAATTTATTGCATTTATAAAACAACATTTGTATTTAATTGAAAATTAAAATTCTATTTTAAAACTTTTGTCCAGAAAATAAATGTTCTTTTTATTATTTTGGTTCCAAAGAAACTAAACTTTTAAGTATTCCAACCATTTATTCTTAATTTATAGGGAAAAAAACACGTCATTTTAAGAAATAATTTCGTCAAACGTATTAGATTTGCACGAACCCAAGCAATTTCAAAACTCACACTCTTCCATTTTTGCTTACATAAAATTCTTTGTTCACTGCGATCGATAAAGTTCTTTCGTTTGCTTTCTTCTCATAGAAGAGAAAAAGTGACAGCGACGTAATGAAATGAATTTTGTAGACTTCAAAATAAACTTGATGTTCTTCTTAAAATTTATTCAGTTTATTTTATCATAAGAATGTATATCTTCATTTCGAAAAAAAGAAGATAACGTTTTTGAAGGATTCATATACAAATCACAATTTGTTCGAAATCATTCAAAAATAATTATTTAATATACTGGCTTAACTACGAAAAAAATTTAAATTATAGGTGGTAAATAATGGAAAAACACATTTCCCTCTGTTGAAATATTTTTTTTCTGGGCATTATTTATAGTTATTGGATGACATACTTTTTGAAAGTTATTTTTTGCTGTAAGATGCGTTTTGAAGTTCAATTTAAATATTTTTTTTTAGTTTAGTAACAATCATAAATATTTAAGGCGATATAGATTATTATATATTCTAAATAATTTTGAACGAATTAAAAATAAACAAACTTCTATAAATTGATATTTACAATAGCATGCGAGATACGAGAGTCATTTATATACGAGAGGCATTCATTGTAAATTATGGTTTTTGATACATTTATGTTTTTTAAACAAAAAATTTTTTGATTGTAAAACTAAATTATTTTCTAATTCTATGCATTTTGATTTGTTCAGTAATTTATTTTGAATAAAAATACACGATATTAGCTGGGGTAAAATTTCGAATAGCAACGGATTTTTTTTGTTTAATAACTCCTTTCACATAAAAGAGTAAAAAAAAAAATTCCGTATTATTTTGTAATTTAACAAAACTTTAAAAATATTTATTGCGTGCCATCAATATATTGGCTGACATTGTTAGATCTTTATATTTTAACTAATTTAACCATAAGCAATTACAATATGATTGTAATATTTATACTCTTAAAAAATTACATTTTATAATAGTGCATTTAGTTTGCATGAAAAATGCACTTTCTGGAAGGTTAAATGGTGACTTACAGTAAAGAAATGGTTTTTTTACCAATGAATCCAAGGAGTTTTGATTTAGGAGAAATTATTTTTAAAGGTATTCTAAAAGTGCAACTCGGTGTATATTTTTTTTTATTAAATGATTATCTTATATTGTTTTATAAAACATCTGCATTTTGCTTAAATTAATTTTATGATTGAAAGGAAGGAAAGGTGACTCTTTAGTTCTCTTCAATACTGATTTAGTATTATTTATTGTTGCACTGAAACATTTTACTTTCAAACGTGATTACAAGCAAAACATTGATTTTCATTCCTTTGTTACGTATTTCCCAATAAAGTTTCATACAATGCGTGCCATTATTCCTCTAAATAGCTTGAAAAATGCTACAAGGAGAAAAAATAATCTGATAAAACTACCGAACTATATGGTAATAAAATTTATGGTAAAAAATATAATTCTGGTTAATAAAATCAAAATATACGGCATTTAAGCCATTCAGTTGGTAATGTTTTTCGTTCAAACGTTAATGATTTATCGAAAATTCAGCTTTTAAAAGTTATAGTTCTCATTACCACACATTTTGTAAAAAATATAAAGCAAATAAGTAAATTTAACCGAATAAATTATTTTTATGGCCTTCTCTAAAGTATCATGATAAAATAACTAAATCTTTACAAACATTTACCAAATTTTTATCACATATTATAAAACCATATTTTATTGTTAACTTCACCAAAATCATTGAAAAAGCGCTTCGGTAAAAATTATCGATCTTTTTGACGTTCCCATAGAGCTGGAAACACGATAAATTTTACCGTATTCTGGTATTTTTTACCATATTTTTTCTCAGTCCCAAAACTACTAATGATGCTGAGTAGAATTTTCATACATTTTATATCTGCAAAAGAAAAGAACGCTTAAATAATATAATAAAATAAGTTGCATATCAAGAACTGGATTTATAAATGTTGAAGCTTTCCTACATTTGCATTTATTAAACTGTGAATGAGATTCAAGAATTTCTAAATGAACTAATTTAAAGTCTATTAATTATTGCTAATGCTTCTATTTATCATTGAAACTATATAAACATTTTCAAGACAGCAAAAGACGAAGCTCTGCGATTGGACGCAAATGAATATTGAATTGCAAACACTAATTGAACAGAAATGTGTATCAGACATTTCTTCAATAATTTCTTGATTCCTTCTACAAGAACATCACATAAATTGTAAAGAAGACGGCACCCAATATATAAATATATATATGTATATATATATTTCGCTTTTCATTCGTTGTACACACTATACCCTAGCCTCACTAGGCTAGCCTCATTGTTTCTTATCGTTAAAATTTGAGAAAACTTGCGACAATTTTTGAAAAGAGAAAATAAATAAGCGAAGAAGTTTATTACTTTCTTGAAAAACCTTTGTATTTAAGAAATAATTTTCACTTTTCTTTATAAAATATCATTCTGAAACTATAAACAAAACTAACAAGTTTCGATTTGAAGTTTCTAAAATGAGTTTAAACGGTTTTGTTTTAAACCAGTATGCAAAAGGAAATTTTAAAACACTGTAATGCAATAATTTTATACCGCATTTCATGACTAAAACACAGAAATTTTACAATGTGGTTTCTACTTATTATTTTTAATTAATATTTATCATACAAGAAAAGTACAGTGCTTTCTGAATTTGCTTATGTTACAATAATTTAGTATCTAATCTTATTCTGAAACACTTTTATTGTGTCATTTTGTTACAATACAAATTTGCTTCGTTTTATTTTTGTGGAAAATGAAAATGGGGCCAATGAATACAAATTTGGATATTTCTACTGAGTTGGATTAATTTAATATTGTGTTGTATTTTCCTAAACTTCATGTGTTAGGAAAAAGATATGAATCAGAGAAACCTTCCCAAGTAAGCATAAATAATTGTGCAATTGACATTTTCTTGGTTTATACCGCTTTTTTCGTCAGTGATTGACTGATTCATTCTTTTCTTTGAATCGAATTCGCATTTTTTCATGTTCGCAGATTCATAAATTTACAGATTAACTAAGTTATTACATAGCTTTTTTTTACCGATTATAAAATTCACTAATTTGATTGTTTAATGATTAGAGTATTCATTCTTTATTTAATTCAGAGATTCCCTTATTTCGTGATTTAGCTATTTACAAATACTCCTTTTCAGTAGTCTGACTTCCCTATTCAGTTATTTACCTATTTACTACTTCATTAATTCCCTTTCTTTCATAAAATTATTATATTTATAAATGTCTACAAATGAAAAGAAAATAAACCTATGGAACAAATGTGTGAGAAAAATAAAGAAACAAATTGCACCGCAAAAGAATCATTAATACATAAACGAAACGAATTGTCTTCATAGTAACACGAAATATTATGTGACTTGTGCAGAATTAAATGCAAGATAATATTCTTCTTTCAATATCATAACTATATTTATCGAGCCATGAAAGCATAAAACATACAACCTTATTGTCTATTAAGTTTCTTTACTCAATGTATGGTTATTTCCGATGTATCACACATATATTAATATGCCAAAATGCTTATCTCGTTGTTCCTCAGCTAATTATTTTACAGTAGGTAGCCAAAGAGTTATGTATTTTTTACTATAATTATTAAATTTAAATTATTGATAAAATCAAGTTTAATGATTTTTCTAAATATTAATAATTAAAACAGGATTATCACTTTTAGAATTTAATATTTCTTAATTTGTTTGCTGCAAAACAGCAATACTAAGGTGAAAAACTGCTTTTATTTTATTTTATAACCAGCGTTCATTTTACGACTATCAATGTTTAATTCTGTAGCCTTGAAATTTTGAGCCCAACCCAGAAGGCAAGGTGACTTCCGGATCAAGCACTAAGCGTAAACTATTTTTGATAGTGCTAAATTGCATTTGCTTCACATGGTGGGGAAAACAAAGAAAACCTCCTGCGGTTTGCCTGATGGCAATGGGATTCTAATCTATGATCCGTCTACCACTGATGATATTTTACGTCCGCACAGTAGTTTATGCGAGAAGGGATCAGAATTCGTATCAATCAACCACCACTGGAATTCAAAACTGGGTAACTTTATTGGGAGGCAAGAGCTCTATCTTCTGAGCCATCACTGCTCTAGGAAATTGTTTTGAAGAAATTTCGTTTCCTACTTTTTAATTAAGGTAAATTTATCGTATTTATAGCTCAAAAGGGAAAAAACTAAATTGTGATAAATGCTTTACAATTCTGGCATTGTTTTTTAATGTTTAAAAGTTTAAACCTTAACAAAATGCAGCAAAGGAAATAAAAGCAATTTCTTTTCATTCGATAAAACCTCTCTACCTTTTTTGAGTTGACAGCTCTCAGTTTTTGCTCCTAAAGGTGACAAAAGATCAAAGAATAATTTATTCAGAAAATCAGCATATTCAACACAGCGTAATGAACTGTAGTAAAGAAAGGTAATGTACTTTGAAGCAGAAAAAAATGCATGAACATGCTCTTCAGACATTTTTTCTCATTCTCACTTAATGGACATTATTAGCTGTCCATTATTAATTGAGGTAAGTCATGTGAGTATCACATCGTTGGACAGAGCTGTCGACTTGTCTATCACATATAACAGGGTCTTTTTAATTTAAGACAGTCACATTTGCTTAATTAATCTTATTTTGTTGCAGCAAGGCTTTTAGAGGTGTTTAATTCAGTTTTCATATTAAGTGCTATTTATGGATGATATGGGACATACTGATCTCAAACTTCTTAAGTTCTTTTGACGCCGAAAAATAAAAGAAGTTTTGATTGTAATTATAAATGGTGTGTATAGAAACGCATTGATAATAAGAATAATAAATTTATCGGATTTAAAAAAACAATTGCATGCTATGATGAAACAATGACCAGTTTTACAATTAATGTCAGGAACTATTTTACCTATTTCTCTTAAATTTTGCATTTTGCCATGTAAAATTACATTCTTTAAAATGATGTTAAACAATTTACAATTCAAAAATGTTTTGACTATTATTTAATAAAATAATAATTATAAACTGAAAGTTATTTTTTGATCGAACTATCTTTGGATAAACAAATGTTATATTGTTGTGCAAAATTTGTTTTCAGTTCACTTAAAAATTCTCCAGATGAGACAAAAAGGAAAATTAACAATTAGCTGTCCAAACCTTGGACCTCATTTCCAACCAAGCTATTGGGACATTTTTCTCATATTGCGGCTACCCTCTTTATATTGGGAGCTAGAAATTCGAATCCGTCGACTCAAAGAGCGCACATTTTCGTGCCTATTTTCGTAACATAAAATATCGTTCACACTAATTAATTAGCATATTTGAGATCACCCGTTGGAACCATTAAGAATGAGTCCCAGAATGTGAAGATCCGATTATTAGATCAAAAGTTATTAAGGTTGGCTCAATAATTTTTTTGATATACACTTAGAAATTATTTACAGGGCTTAATATATTCGTTTTCTTACTGTCATATTTAGCAGCTATTTAATCATTAAAAAAATAGAAATTATTTATTTAAAAATAAATTTAGTTGAAGCTAAAAAACAAATTAAGTGTCGTTGAATTTCCCTTAAAACAGTTTAGAATCAAGCATTATAAATATATATTATTTATTTTACATTTAATTTACTAAATTTTTTTTTATTTTTATTTCCAATGCAGCAGGCGATACAGACATTATCCTAATGCCGTACAGAGATCAAAAGAAAAGAGAAATACAAATACAGAAAGAGATGTTATGTACAAAAAACAAAACATCAAACACAAAAATTAAATCAAGAATTTAAATTGAGCAAGAGATCTCTGGCCTCCCAGTAATTTACTAAAATAAAAATGAACAATAAGTACTTAATTGATATTATCTAATAAATTTAATCTGTTTAGTTTTACTTTAAATGGTAATTAATAGTACATTACATTTATAAGAATTAAATGCGTAAGTTACTGAATACTTCAGCGCTCTTAATAATCCTCACTTATCAGACAATCCTCTTATATTCAAATTAAAGGAAACGAAAAAGGCATGCAGAACAATGATTATTCGTACATTATTTGGTAAACATATTGCGAAATGGTTTGACCTTAAAATGAGTTAATTTTATTTCAAAGTTTTAAATTCAGTTTGAAAGTAATTTTTGGATAGTGCTACAAAAAGTTTTAGCTGGCAGGCATTAAACTGCACGTTGAATTAAGGTAAAGATACAAATTATTAGAAAAAAAGTAATTTCATAACTTATTTTTTTTTAAAAATAAGCTATCTTTGACTAATTGATTTATTTAAAAAAAAAATCATTGTTGACGTTAACTAATAGAAAAGTAGTAAGGTCAAAATGTATTTAGCAAAAGTGTATTGTTCTATAGGAAAGTAAAGTGTCGTTCTTACTGCACTAAAACCCTCTTGTTACACTCAATTTGCGCTTTTGTTTTCATCTTTTGTTTGCATATTTTGTAATCTGGCAATCTTTCGGCGAAAACATTTTTAAATCATTCTTGAAAAATATCCGTCCATGTAAGTTGTTCTGATTTTGCTACTCGCTTTATAGTCCCCCCTTTTAAATGTTTTTTCTTTTTATTTTATTTTATTATCTGTTTTTACATGTTATATTTACTTATATTTAATTTTTGTGATCTATTTTATTTGTTGTTATTTCTATAAAAATTTTTTTTGAGTGCTCCTCACACTATTGTATTAATATATTTTGCTTTGGCTTTATTGATACAATATCAGAAAGCACTCTGTTTTGCGGATATAATCGTGTGGCTGAAGAAAAGATTATATCTTTTTTTTCCCGGTTTTTTAATTAACATTTCATTTCATTTTTTTTTTAATAAACTGTTGTTTGTTATTTTTTACTTATTATTTCCCACCCCCCTTTATTTCATATGTCTATAATTTTTCTTTGTTTTATTCTTCATTTTGAACTTATCTAATGTGTGCTGTTTGCAGCTTAAGCGCAATAAATGAAACTTATTGTTTTTCTTAACTTTCTTAGTGTTTTCTAGTGAAGTATCAAGAGATGATCCGAAAATCGACTAATTTTGAATCCCATGTTATTAAATTAGGCATCTTTTAATGAGAAAATGTTTATCAAAAATAACTTCTAGATGTTTGTATATTTTTTATAACTGGTATTTCTAAGTATACAAAACAATGTTACTTTGTATCTTCATTCACTAAACTCATCACATTTAAATAAATTTCAATCGATTTTATAACCTAGTACGGTTAGTCTTGACTGAAATAACTTGGAATTGAAGGAAAATCATTAGAATATTAAAGTTACATACATTGAATCTGAAGTGTAATTCGGAATTACAAAATGGAGTCAGGGGGATTTCAGCTCTCGCTTGTTAGGAATTAAATTAATGACAACCCTTTGACTTTTAGGAGATGTTAGAAATTGGGAATAACAGATGTTGAAAATTATATTTAGACTACTGGTTATTCAAAGATAATTAAGTATGGTACTTTTGCGAGAAACGAAGAAAATTGTTTAGATTTGTAGGAAGTTGCATTGTACATAACTGGTAGAATTAATGAGCATGTGTGAAATTTGAAATGTAGAATAGAAAATTAGTAATACCGCTTTAGTTGTTTTTTAAACAAAAAATATTTTTTAATTAAATCTTTTAAATGGATATTTTATTACGCGCACTGACTATACTATAGTCAGAAAAAAAAGTAAGATTTTTCTCTCAATACAAATGGCAACTTTTCTCTCTTACAAGTCATTAATGAGACAAAGCCTCCGATTCATATTATTATTTGCAAACATTAAAATTTTTAGCTAATATAGCCTAGCCTAGTATAATATTACTAAGAATTTGCAAATGTTTATTTTTCATCTTGGCAAACGAAAAAAAGAAAAAAAAAATACTTTGTTCAATTTTTGTTTTGATTGGCAACGTTCAGAAAGTATATTTAATCAGTATTAGTTTTTTTTCTCTCTGAACTTTTATTTTATTTAGCTATTAACTCAAACGATTTTATATATTATAGGTTGGCCTGAAAAATAATGATAACTACACCAAAAAAAAACTATGGCAAAAATGGCCAGAATTTGGTAAAATTACCATGTTTCTGGCTCTACGGGAACACCAAAGAGCTTGGTAAATTCTGCCAAATCGCTTTAATAATGATTTTTGTAAAATTAACAATAAGATATGGAGCATGATATAAAAAACAGTTATTTGATTCAATTTACTTTCCAGTTTCGTATTGTTTACTAAATGTGTGGTAATAAGACCTATAAGTTTTAAAAACTAAATTTTCTGGTAAACCCTTACCACATGAAAGGAAAAATTACCCAATGAATGGTTTAAGCATCATATATTTTAGATTTATTAACCAGAATTACTACTATTATTATTTTACCGGAAATGTCATTACAATACAGTACCGTAATTTCATCCGAATTTTTACTCTATGTCAAAATAAATGCACCCAAACCTTTAGATCTTATATTATTAACAATGTGTTAAATAAAATAGAGCAATAACAACGTATTTGTGCACAAATACTGTAAGTAACAGCATAAAATGATTGTATCTGTACTATAATCATATTAACGAGATTATGTTATATACTTATCATAATTCTAATTATGGCTTATAAGGATTTTTTTTTTATTTTTAAACCAACTTATTGTAATAATTTGACAGTATATAGTAAAATTCACCAACTTAAAATTCGTAAAATAAATAAAACATTACTTTTAAATGCAACCATATGTTTAAAAATACATCTTAAAAATGATATGGATAACTAGTATTAAATAAGAAAGATGATAAAATGATGATAAAATCTGTTTGCTTCCAACATCCTTTTTAAAAATTTGATAAAATTCAAGTAAAATAATCTAAATAAAAATATGCACTTTTTTTAACGCTCATTTAATAATCGTTTTTAATAATAAAATTCCTGTTTTTAATTATGTTACGGTCAAAAAACTGGTAAAAATTGATTAGTTATTACACAATGTTTCCATCATAATATCATGACATAATATTTAATGCCAAATATCATTTTCAGCTTATACTGACTTTGATGTCATTGGGTTACCATAATTCCACATATTTAGTAGAGTACTCTAAGTTTTACAGACATTCTAAAAGCTTCAGACATCTTCTCATCTCAGTATCTCTGTAGGTCTATAAGCATTCGTGCGTCAAGGAGACGGTCACTTAACCTAATCACTGTCCAGTCTTCTGAGATGAAATTAGCCACGCATGAAAGATCTTTATCTGGAATAGGATACTGGAGACCACCCATGGATGGTTGGTTTACTACAAAAGGAACAGCCAAACTGCTTGCAGGAGTGTAAAGTTGATGAGAAATCTTACCTGTCTTTCATCCAAATAGTTTAGAAGGTTGTTTTGAATTTCCAATTTTGGTAGGTTAATGTGGCTTCCTATATAATAAGATTTGTCAATTTTAGATTATAGTTTGATAACCATTTTGATTTGAAGGTAAAATATTCAATTTGAAAACTTAATTTTAGGAATCGTCAGTGAAGATTCAATGTCTGATATGTAATTAAGAGAAATTTAAATATTTCAATATTTCATATGATATGGTTGTAGCTGTTTTATTTTCGGTATACGCCAAACTACTTCTTACAGACTTTTTCATTAGAATAGAGTTTAAACAGAACATGGATATGATAACCATTTTGATTTGAAAATAAAATATTCAGTTTGAAAATTTAATTTTAGGAATCGTCAGTGAAGATTCAGTCAGTCAATGCCCGATATGTAATTAAGAGAAATTTAAATATTCAAATATTTTGTATGATATGGTGGTAGCTGTTTTATTTTCTGAATAAGCCGAACTATTTCTTACAAAATTTTCCATTAGAATAGAGTTTAAACAGAACATGGATATGATAACCATTTTGATTTGAAGACAAAATATTCAATTTGAAAACTTAATTTTAGGAATCGTCAGTGAAGATTCAGTCAGTCAATGTCCGATATGTAATTAAGAGAAATTTAAATATTCAAATATTTCATATGATATGGTGGTAGCTGTTTTATTTCTGAATAAGCCAAACTATTTCTTACACAATTTTCCATTAGAATAGAGTTTAAACAGAACATGGATATGATAACCATTTTGATTTTTTTTCTCGTATGCCTGTTTCAGGCAGTGGGAGCGCGATTGTTCCTGTTTCTCAGTGGC
Organism: Parasteatoda tepidariorum; assembly: GCF_043381705.1. NCBI lineage: Eukaryota > Metazoa > Arthropoda > Arachnida > Araneae > Theridiidae > Parasteatoda > Parasteatoda tepidariorum. Next base: position 34,929,737 of record NC_092214.1, on the reverse strand, counting down.
GCCATCTATGGACAGGAATTCGACTTCTGCTAAGCCATTCACACAACCACAACCCGTTTATAGGGCGGGTCACATTCACACTCATTCACACACAAAGAAGAAAGGACATAGAATACACAGAGAGAGAAAGAAACATCCATACCTCGCCCGGGATTCAAACCCAGGACCTTTCTCATGCAAGGAGAGTTCCCTGCCCCAACACAGGCCGGTCGGCAACCATTTTGATTTGAAGATAAAATATTCATTTTGAAAACTTAATTTTAGGAATCGTCAGTGAAGATTCAGTCAGTCAATGTCCGATATGTAATTAAGAGAAATTTAAATTTTTCATATAATATGGTGGTAGCTGCTTTATTTTCTGAATACACCAAACTATTTCTTACAAAATTTTCCATTAGAATAGCGTTTAAACAGAGCATGGATATGATAACTCTTGCGTTTTAAGTTATCACATTGTGATTGTTGGTAATATACAAAATAAAGAAGAATAGGTCATGAAACACTCCAGAAAAATTTTAAACCATAAATATAGATCGGGTGATCCATATTCCGTTCATATATATTATTACAAATTTTTGACTGCATTTTGACTGAAATTTTGACTGCGTTTCTAATATTTGTCATTTACGAAACCTCAGTCTTTTCAGTAATCAAATATGTTTTAAAGATTTTATTTCCACTTTTCTCAATGTAGATTCGTTAGAATTTTGCATCGTATTTCCTTTCTCTAGCTTGAATAATTATTTGCGGCTCTTAATGTATGCATCTTTTTGCTGTATTTTTGAAAAGGTTTCTATAAAAAACATATTATGCAGCACAATGTATGTAAAATCAATTAGAACTGGGCATCATTTCGTTAAAAAAAATAGCTGAGAGGGTTTAGAAATATATTTGAAAAATAATTAATAAAAACAGTATTTGCCTGATGTTAATTTTTAAAGTTACTATAACTAATTAAAATTTTAACATTAAGGGTTGCTTGTTATAAGTTATCCGAAAAAAGTGTGAAGTTAGTTAAAGAAATTGTAATTTAATAAAATTATTTGACCCAAAATCCAAAGAACACAAGGAGACAACAGAATTCACCAAAATAGCACCAAAAATCCACCATCAACAGCACCAATCAAAAATATGAATAAAAATGTAAAGCATTGACAACATGACAGCTTCTTTAGCGGAACAATACTATGCAGTCATTGCAAAAGCAGTTCTACTGACAGGGGCATAGTACCACAAAAATCCCTATGCCCACGACTGATTCAAAAGGAAGAAAAATAAATGTTTGTTTAAGTTTGGTTTTGTGTCTTTTAATTGAATTTTTTTTCACTTTTACTTCGCTAATTAATGACTTTAGTTTTCCAATGAGAGGATTTATAAACTAATTCAATACTCAAACTTGTGACATTTGACTTTCATCTTAAGGCTTTATTTTCGAAATTATATATTTCTATTTCGATTTGAAATATTTCAGTTTGAAATACTTATCTGACTTGTGCTTGATTCTTGTTTATTTTTCTTCTTTATTTTAAGCTTTCTTAATCTATTCTTATCTTAATCTATTCTTTGTCTTTTCAGCCGGCTACAGGAACTGCTCCTTCACTGACTGCAAGGTAAGTCTAAGACTGCTTCCTGAAGAAGTTTCCAGGCTGTCAGTGACTTATATATATATTTTTTAATATTTTTAATTGGTGCTGTTATCGGTGAATTCTGTTGTCTCCTGATGTTCCTTGGATTTATTTTCTGTCTGGTATTTTGCATTACAGCTCATTTTTTTTCCAAATGATCCTATAATTTCCTTAAATATAAATATTATTCTTGCAGTTATAACATATAGTTATAACATATATATATATATATATATATAGCGGACTGTTTCTTATCCAGAAGAAAGAAAGTTATGACTTTTCTGGAGTCCAGACAGGGCTGAATACTTACAAATACGAATTTTCATTACAAATAACGTAATTTTAGTAATAGGCAATGNTCCATGTATATATATATCTATATATATATATATATACAATAAAATTAAGAAATACAAGAAAGCACGAGGAAAGTTAAGAAAAACAATAAGATTTTTAAATCATTTCAAATAATTTTAAATCATTCTTGAAAAATTTCCAGTCCATGTAAGTACATCTAATTTCGCTACTCGCTTTATAATTTTTGTTTTGTTTTATACTGTTTTTTATTTTTATTTTATTTTATTTTCTGTTTTTACGTGTTATTTTTACTTATTGTGTTCTATTTTATTTGTTGTAATTTTCGCAAAAAAATTTTTTGAGTGTTCCTCACACTATTGTATTAATATATTTTGCTTTGGCTATATTGATACAATATCATGAGGCACTCTTTTTTGCGGATATAATCGTGTGGGCTGATGAAAAAATTATATCTTTTATTTTCCGGTTTTTTTTAAAAAAAATTCATCCTTTTTTTCTTTTTTTTTCTTCTTCTTTTTTTTGAAATAAGTTGCTTGTTATTTCTTTCATTATTATTCCCCCCCCTTTTTTTATATGTCTATAATTTTCCTTTGTTTTATCTTCATTTTGAACTTGGAAAGAAAACTGCTTTTGGAAAGAAAATATCTTTAAGGGGATAGGACTATGAGTGGATATGGATAAGTCAATACGTTAACGGAACTTTAAATTTAAATTTTAATATTTTAAATAGAGTCTCTTAGCGACAATAACTAACAAAAAAAAAATGATATTAAACTAGGTGAAGGGAAAGAAACTCTAAAGTTTTGAGTCTGTTAGCTTCAATTGCTATTGAGTGGAACTAAAACTTTTACAAAATGAATATCAATACTTGATTTCAACAGAAAAATTTTAAGTATCAAAGTTGCTTATCACCTGTCACATTTTAAAACCATTTTTAAGGAAAATAAATCATAAAACACGTGTCATTAAAGATGCTTGGGATATTTCTGAAGAAATAAACTGCTTGCCGTATCATTGCATGAAAGCACTTAATTTGAAACGAGCACATGTTTTTGACGAAAAAGTACTTTTACATAAAAATGGTTTTATGTTGAAATTTTATCAAAAATACCTAACAAAGGTAATTCCACATTGTAGAACTCGACATTTTTTATGATATCGGTATGATGTTTGGGATAATGGGTGAAAGGCTTTCTTTAAATATAATATCAAGAATATGCCTCTTTCAGGTTCTTTGTTAGTCTTGGATGGGTAATAAGATCTTTTTATACTTTGTTCTTTATTTTGCTTGAAGAGTCCATTTCTATACTTTTATACAACATTAAAAAAAATACGATAAATAGGTTGCATCAAATGACAATGAAATGGACAACTACTGCTTTAAAATATTATTTACTTGTCTAGAATTCTGAAATGTAGAAAAATTCAGTTTCGAAATTTAACTTTTTTTTTAATTGTAAAGCAACTTGATAACTTTAAAATATATTTCGTTATTATTTGTGATGGAAAATTGTCTAGATATTTTACAATTTATTATTTCTGTTTTTTTTTCTTCCAATTTTTTATAAAAAACAAAGTAAGCGAAATTACAGTACTTAAATGTGATTTTCAAATTGTTGTTCCTTGTAATACTGCTTCCCCTTATTTCTGTAGTCATGATTCACAAAAATGTATTTTACGTGTCCAGAAACAAAAATTTTAATCTAAGTTTTAATCTTTGTATCAATTTTATAATTAAAAATACGCAATTGGGAAATTAAATCAGGGACTTCAATATTACGAGTTGAAACTATTCACGGGAAGTGATACAATGCAATTGGAATATCTTAATATCTAACAAGTAAAATGTCTCTAGTGTGGTCGTAGTTATCATATCCAAAGGGGGTTGTTTTGATGATAAGGAAATTTGACATAATTATCGGTTTTAATAAATCATGAAATGGAATATACCAATTTGCTTGAATAAAAAATTATATTTATGAAAATTTTTAATATTGTGAGACTTTCTTTTTTTTAAAAAAAGATCGAAAAACAAGTTATGCCTTTAAATTAAGCAGTATTAAAGTAAATGGCAATGAATATCTTAGCTATCCCTAAAATTCATATTGTTATATTTCAATCTAGAAACAAATGGATCAGATTTCGACTTTATCAAAATATACATTATATTTTATACAAAATGCATTTTTATTTTAGATGAATCATTTGGAAAATTGAATCAGGAACTTAAGTATTACAGTTCTATCTTCTATGGGAAGTGATAAAATGCAATTGGAATATTATTAAATTCTAAGTTTAGACACTTCAACAAGTGAAATGTTCCAAGCTGTTGACTTATGCCTGTTTAGGCAGAGGGGGTGCGATTGTTCTTGTTTTCCAGTGGCGCCATCTATAGCCAAGTGTTCGACTTCTGCCACACCATTCGTCACACCCGTTTATAGGGCGGACCTATTCATACATCCATTCATTCACAGATCGTAATTTTGACCTGAATCAGAGAATGATCGATCTCCAATCCAGTACCCAAAGAGGTTTGATTTGTTATGGGAACATGGAGGACTTTTGCGACTCTACAGATTTAACGTGCATCAGCCCTTTTACTACACGGAGAGTCTTCGGCCGGCGGGGTTCGAACCCACGAACTTTCGGACATGGGCCCAACGCTCTACCGACCCGGGCTATCCCTGCCCAAATGTTCCAAAGGGGTGATTATCACTTCCAAAGGAGTTGTTTTTGATGGGAGGATTTGAAACAATGATCGATAATAATAAATTATATGACTTGATTATGTCATTGCTCGCATTAAAAACTATATTTATAATAAGTTTTCAGTATTCTGTGTCTATCTTTAAATAAACTGCAAAACAACTGCTTTAAATAAACTGTAAATTGATGTATTGAATTTAATCAGTAGTAAAAAAGAGTAAATGTGTTAGCAATTAAAAAAATTCATATATAAAAATTCAATCTGTATAGCAAATGGTTTCGATCTTGTCTTTATTTTATTTTGTACACATAAACAATATTAATAAACTCCGAAATTGTTTTTACTGCTTATTACAATGCAAAATTTTTAATTATTATAAAAATAGAACCATTGGGAAATTAATAACTTTAACTGCTAGATAAATACAATAGTAGTGAATATTGATTTTTATTTCTGAAAACCAACTATTTTTTTCACGATTTTATTTTACAATGAAGGCAATACACAATTGAATTTATCTTTTCCATCATCCTTTTATTATCATTAGTTATAAAACGGATATTATGAAAAAAAAATTACTTTTCCTTAAATTACATTTTTTTAAATTTAAAAACTTTATTTGAAAAAAAAAACGCTTTTAAATAGATCAAAACAAATGCAAAAGAATCAAGTAGATGAGTCACTTTCGGATCCCTACACTGTAAAAATTCCTGATCAAATAACAGAAAAAAGTACCGGTGTTCTGAGTGGCTACTTTTTACCGTAAAATAAATTTTTACCGTAATTTTTGCAATAATAATTGCTTTAAAATCATTAAATATTTATAACTCTGAAGTTACGGTACACTATTTTACGGTAAAAATTGGATTTTACGGATGGTGTACCTAAAGTGCCAATACTTTATACCGTAATTTGATACGTATTTTTTTTTGCAGTGTAGATCCATGGCAGTTACTTCTAAATTAAAGATTAATTAAGAAAAATAAATGTTTAACTGTTCTCTTTTTTTCTAAAAAGACAAATGAAATTACAAAAGTTTTCTCAAAATAAAATAAAAAAGTTACGAATCAGCGTATGTCAGTTTTCTACTAGGATTGTGAATGATTTCATTGTAAGTAAAATAAACTATCTATTACCTAATATCTCAAAAACTGTTTATTTCATGAGCAGCCTTAAATTTTTTTTCTTAAAGGTGAATCAACGCATATTCAGGAAATATTATAGCGAGCAGTACTGATATTCAGGTACTAGAACTTTTTACCATAAATTCGCATTTACCTAAAAAATTTCCCGTGAAAAAAATTTAAAACCATTTAATCGTTGTCAAGATTTGAGATCAGGAAATCTGATTGTTAAGGTACTAATTGACTACTTAACCCTTCACTATTCCATAATACAATGTGAGTAGTTTTAATATTAGATAAAATATATTAGAAAATTAAAACTGACTCCCTAGGGATTGATAAGAAAGCCTTTTCTTTCCTTTTTGACCCTAAAATGCCAATTTGTTGACTTCTTTCTCCGTGTTATGTACTACTGTAATAGTTAAATGTTACTGTAAAGATCACATTTAAGAGTATAATTTACCTCTTAATTTTCTTAATTTTTTAAAATGCACTGCTATTTAAATATTCAATTATTTAATTAAATGCTAAATGTCTTAAATAAGGTGCACTTCGTAATCTCGGTACACTGAAACTGTTGTCAAAAAACTTCTGTATAAAAAATATACATGCATACCAATTTTTGGGCATATCGCTTGAACCGTTATTGGAAGAAATTATTCTACATTAAATGTATACATGTTGATTCAAAATAACATAATCGAAATTAAAAGAGAAAGCAAGCATAAAAAAGAATAAAAAATCACACGGGATCAACGTGCCGCAAAATCTATTGGGAGCCACTAGAGGGCACTTCTATGAAAACAGAAGCTGAACACTATGATCACCAGATTTGACTCCAAAATATATTTTCTAACGGTACTTTTCAAGAGATTGTATACAAAACACCTGTTTCATCAACAGATGGTGTTTGAAGACTCGTCTACGGAATTTTCTGTTGTGTTTTGATGTAGTATAAAGTGATTCCGTCATGTGATTGGGGCTGATATTTATGAACATTTAGAAAAGACTTCTAGGAGATTTCCATTCATTGCACGCTTTTTCTACTTACAGGTTAACTACTTGCATCGTTATCTGGTAAAAAAAGTAGCACTATTTTGAGGAAAATTTATGTCTCATAAAGTTTTTGAAACATTATTTTTTTTAACCCCAACCGCTTTCATGCATTAAATGTTTAAAAACCATCAGTCTAATTTAGGACAACCTGCAGGTAGGAAATCATTACTAAAATATAACCATTTTTTCATACCTATTAATTTAAAGTAAAATTTTTCATTAATTTTCTGTTTGCAGTCAAAAATTAATTAAAAAAAACTGGACAGAATTAAAAGAAAAAAATGTTTAGTATCCAGTTTGAGTTGAAGCCTCATCGTACCGTAACAAGCATACTATCCTGAAAGATGAATACATGAGACGGTCACCTACTTGATTTCCTCTTTAAGGGTTCGGCCGCGAGTGTTTTATAAGCGCTAAGAACACGTACATTATTTTTGAAACGGTTACCTTTAAGATCGTAGTGTTCGCTAGCCTTGCATCCGTAAACTCTGTTTTACGAGGGGGAAGTTTTGCTTACGGTTATAAGATTGCTCGTAAAAGTCGATCGTAACATTTTACAGCGGGTAACAGAAATTTTTCGTTATGTTTCATCTTAGTTGGTAACACGGAAACGAACTTTCAATGTGGACATTTCTCATTGGTTGGATGGATCAAATCTTAGAACATATATTATGAGAAAAAATTGGGCTCAAGTGATAGGAGAACGTTTTTCTTTTAAATGCATCTGGTGAGCAGATAGTTATTATTACTATACCTTAAGAGGAGAGTTTATATTTTAAATTCTGAGGAAAGAAGAAGCATTTTAATTTAAAAATCTTAAAATATTGTAAAATCTTCAAATTAAGTATTTTTTACTTAAAATTGTTCTACCATCCATAGTAAGTGAAGATTTTTTTAAAAATATTTAACAGCTTAAAGTTGTAATTTAAATTACGTTAATGCTTAAATTAAGTTGTAATTAAGTTAAACTACCCTGGATAACTTTTGATCCATTAATTGGATTTTCACGTTCAGGGACTCAATCTTAATGGTTTGAGGCGGTGACTTCAAGCATGCTAACTAGTTTGTTCAAGCGGTATTTTTAATTATGAAATAAGACACAAAAATGTACTTTTTCTGCAGAAACCTGTCTTTTTTCCGACGGATTAATATTTATGACCCCCAAGATAAAGGGGGTGGCCTCAATTTGGTAAATATGGTCCCAATAATTTGTTTTGGAGAGCTGTCCTAGATTTGGACCCCTTAATGTAAATTTTGCGTTTTGCATATTTCAAGATGTCTCGAGAACTTTTTAAACGGATTGAAAAATTTTATCACACATTTATAAAAGTTGATTATCCAGCCATAATTCCCTAGCAAAAAATAACTTTTAGTAAATATTTATTTTTTTCATTATTTCATTTAACAGTAGTGGAAAATTTTTTGAAAAGTAAGGTACACAACTTTGTACATCATTTTAAAGAATTTAATTGTACAAGGCACTGTAATTTGATCGAAATCGGTCGAATAATTTCTGCAAAATTAAATTTTAAAACAGTCGTTTATTTAAAATTTGATTTCTTAGGCACTGTTAATTAGCATATTTGAGGTCATCTTCTCGAACCATTAAGATTGAGTTCTAGAACGTGAAGACCCGATTAGTAGTACAAAAGTTGCCCCTAGTGGTCCGTTTTTTATTTTGCGCATGTTACATACAAAATATTTATTACCACTCTAAATTACTACTCTAAGAAAATTATCAAACAATGTTTGAAAATGTTCAAAAGTTTTATTTTTTTTATAGAAATCTGTTCATTTTATAACAATAAGCATTTTTGTTTTGTTAAAATAATTTTAAACATTCTAAAACAAATACGGTGATTTGACACTTAAAGAAAACGTTTGTCTCGAATACTAAAAGTTTAAAAAAGAGGATAGTGATTTAGGAAGTTCTTCAGACTTACATAAAAAATTAAATTGAATTTAATTCTAAGACAAATATATCTCAGAATTAAATTGAATTTAATTCTAAGACAAATATACCTCAGAATTAAATTGAATTTAATTCTAAGACAAATATATCTCAGAATTAAATTGAATTCAATTCTAAGACAAATATACCTCAGAATTAAATTGAATTTAATTCTAAGACAAATATATCTCATTGGGTACCTCACTGGCTGGTGAACGTGGTTCCAGGTAAATTGCTTAGTGTCTAGTATCTTCAGACCAAAAATTCTTTAAAAAATATATATTACGATATTCTGACGCAAACAGATCACTGAAATATTTTGAGACCTGGCTTAGAGATAAAGACTGTTAATATTGTACTTGCTTCATTTTGAAATCTAGTGGTAAACTAGAAGATTTACTGATCTAAACTTAGTAAAAGAACAAGGAGGGAGAAAAAAATTCTGGTAAAACTACTGAGCTGTATAGCAATGAAATTTGAGAAAATAAATCTAAATGGAAGATAAGCAGTACTCCAGTACGATATCTAAGGTATTTTACAACTTCTCAATCGCTTAAAAGTTTCAAAAATTTGAAAAATCAAAAGACATAAAATTAATTATTTTTGATGTATTTGACCTTTGTGTGTGAATGTTTCATACCTCAGGGTATTAATACAACACTATTTACAGATTTCAAGAGTAGTGAAACGGACACCTATAAATACAAATTATGAATGTATAGAATATATTTGTCTTATTGAATATATTTACTTTCTAAAACATGATATTATTCTTCATTTTAATGTAATTGTCAACAACATTACACTATATATATTTTTTAAAGAAATTCGAAAAAGAGAAAAGAAAAAAATTTAATGAAAACAATTCAAGAAAGAATTCAAGAAAGAAAAGAAAGATTTATCAGTGGAGCAAATAACTCATCTATAATCTCTATTGGAAAGTCTTGATATTAAAAAAGTGAACAGTTCTAAGCTGTAACAAGATGGTTTTAACTTATAGATCTCTAGACAAATATTCCAAAACTTTTTCTTCCTTGATCTTCAAAAATCTTTAATGTACTTCAGTTCTCTCCCTGCGACAGACTCAAAACAGACAGACAATGGTTTTTTAAAATTTATTTAGTTATTTACTGCAGACGAAAACAAACGGAATAAAAAACTCAAAAATCGATAATCTTTAAACAAAAAAGATGAGACAAAAAGTTAGGAAAAAGTAGAAAACTAAATATCTTTCTTTCTTAAAGAAGTTAGGGTCAGATAAAACATTGCAATTGTCTTCGAAATACCTTTGCGAAAGGATATTACTGTTGACTATAGAAGAAAGACAAACAATCTAAAAGAACCAACTCAAGACCCAATATACAGAAGTAAATGGAACTCAAATCAATTTCCACTGATGTTTTCGCTTTTCAAGAAAATGCCCCATTCGTGAACTCATGTATTTCTAAGGAGAAAATAGTTCCTTACCCCCCATTTGACAGAATTTACCCTTTCTATCAAATAAAATCATTTTCCAGTGTCAATGATATTTATGTGCATCGCTTATAATAACAGAATATCAATATCGTTTTTTTGTTGTTGTAAAAACTGCGAAATATTTATGTAAAACAGATATGAATACATTTTCAAGAATTTTCTATTTCTTATACAACTGTGACAAAAAGGGGTGCTTATAACTAAAAGTTTATGCCTTAGAATATCTCTTAGACAACTTATAAAAGTTTGGTGTACAAATCTGGGCTCTAGGTATTCATTGCACTAAATAAAAAACGCTATATTCTGATTAACTTTGGATCGAATGGTCGATTTTCATGTAATAAGATATATTTTAAAAAAACTATGTAGTTAAAGCAATAAATCCTTAATATGTTAATTATTTAATGCAGATGATAATTAGTGGTTACAAAATGTGAAGCAGAAACTTACTTTTAGAATAAACACATATTTTTTGTGAATTTGGATTCTGGATTTTTCTCACTCTCAAAATATGACAAAATTCATGAAACTTCGGTTTTATTCATGAGAAACTATTTCTAAATTATAAAATATACAAGTTTTTGCATACATTTAAACAAATATAATTCAAAATTAGGACTGATCTAGTAGAGAAGAATTTGAGCAATTAAAAATTAACTATACGATTTTTCAATTTCTTTTACTCGGAAATAAATGGTCTGATTTCTGTTAAAATTTAAATTTTTGTCATTTATGCATAATTACATAGATGATTTTTTTTTTTGCATAGAACTATCTTAAGTAACATAGAATTATTATAAATATCGGTGAAAAAAGAGTGATTTCGATGTAAGTTTCAGCAAAAATTAAAAATAGAATTACGGCCACCCTTTACATTTCAACAAAGTATTCTTTTCAATTTGATTTTATAACTCAAAATACGTCTTAATTACTTGATTATTAGCAAAGATAATTTCTTCTCTCCGAATCATCAAAATTGTGTGTTAGTAAGTAGAAATACAAGTTATTCAGACGCATAAATTTTTGTTAATCCATTTAATATTTGTTCAATTTTTAGTCGATGTAGAGCGATAACCCAGGAGTTGAAAACAAAATATTACTGAGGCAACGATATTCAATCAGTCTAATTTTGAACAATTCATAGCGACTTAAAATGGATTTTATGATTTGATTTTTTAATAAAAACTGCATTTAAAACTTAAAGAAAAATTGGAAAATCTAAAATTCGATGAATCTATTTATGCATCTTCAAGAGTAGTCAATGAAAACTCTTTTTTTTTGTTTAAAAATTAAAATAAAATCAATTTCAAAACTGTGTTTTAAAATTTCCTATTGACTCTCAGAAATGAAACTTTTCACTTTTGTCGATTCAGCAATCCTTTAGCAGTATTTCGTTAATTTTGAATATCATTTCGTCGCAAAAATCACATGATTTGTGACGAAACATAAATTCTAAAATATATGACAAAAATGTTTCCTAAACTCAGAACCTCAATGCAGTGCATTATGGGAGATTGTTAACTAAAATCAAGACTAGACGATCTAAACTGGAATGATGAAATAAGCTGATTGGCTGAAATGGTGCTCAAAGTGTTGACCTCATAACAGAAAGATCTTTGTTTCCTGTCCTGCTTCGGACCTGATTTAATTTATTTCTCTGTTCTGTCTGTTCTTCTCACGTTGTTGGGACGATGTTGATCTACCTATCTGTCTAGGCTAAGAGCTCCTCCCTCCACAAATTCCGAGGCCGTCTGGTGCTATGGAAACAAGAATGGCGAATTTTAAGGAGGGTAGCTTCACTCTAGGACTAACACAATAGACTGAAGAAAGAGATTCCCTTTTTCCCAAGCCGAAACCACCCGAGCCGAAACCACTCCAAAACAGTGACCCCGAACCCTTACTTAAAATAGTCATACCTCGTTTCCATGGTCACCGCCATAGGTCCAGACGATTGTCTGGTGGAGTTCTTATTTTAGACAAACTATATATGGTGTTATGATCAATAATACCACTCGTTAGATATTATGAGGTACTACGACGGCCTCATGGAATTAGATTTGGTTATCTATTATAATTATTATTTATTTTTTGTAAAAAATAGACAGGGGAATATAGTTAGTTCAATAATTATAACAGTATAATTATAACAGTATAACAGTTTATTTTCATAACAGTATAGCAGTTATAATTATAACAGTATAACAGTTTAAGTATTGTTAGTTCAATAATTATAACATAAATATTGTTTTTGATGAATAAGAGCAATAAAAAGTATTTTTTAAAAGAATATTGTTTTAAGCTACAAAATGATTTCCCTTTTTATTCAAGCTTTTCAAGGAGCATTGGCTTAAAGTATTTTTATTCGAGAAAAAATCATCTTTCACAAAAATAAACTCAATTTTTCTTATTATCGATACGGTCGAATATATCTGGATATTCCATGTCTCAACTATTAAACTATAAAAAAGCTTGAAATAATTCTTCTTGTTGCTAGGGAAAGATTATAGTTTCATGAAATACCCAATATACCTGCAAACGGATATGCTTTCGAAAAAAAAGGACAGCTACCATTGGAATGTTAAATTTCTTTACTTTAACAATCAAGTAACCTAGACTGCATTTTACGATGCGTATTAAAAGAGATTAAATCTGGAGACTTTCACTTATCCGACCACTTTTACTAGCGGCTGCACGCGTCTTTGGGATTTTACCGGAAAGCGTAAAACTTTGAAAAAGGAATATGGGGGAAAGCTACGGAATAAAAATGACAGCAACTTGCAAATGCAACCTCCCTGTAACAGATGTCAAATACTTTCTCTCATCTGAATATCGGATCGCCCAGTCTCCTAGAAAGTGATTTGTGATCGCACGTAAAGAAGTGTTTTTCCATTGCAAGACTGTTTTTTATGGGGTCGTATCTTTTTCGTCGTGCCTTATTTACCTCACGACGACTTCCGTTTCTGACCTTCTTTTATTATATCGATGTATTTCAGAAGGGTACTATAGGATAAACAATGCATTTGGAGAATTTTTATTCTTTTCTAGATCTTAATGTTTTGATCTATTCTAAATAACCTTCCTGTATTCTAGAGATTAGTACTTAAATTTGCACAAATAGTAATATATATTTTTAAAGTTACGTATATAATAATATTAATATATAAGAAATTAATAAATAAATTATGTAATTTCGTTACCTAATGAATTTGTAGATGGAAGGCGCTAAGATCTGTTTTATAATTTCGTTGAAAAGTGTTTTCTGATTGTACGTAAAGAAGTATTTTTCTATTGCAAGACTGTTTTTATGGGGCAGTATACCTTTTACATCAAATCTTATTTAACTCAGGATGACTTTTGACCTTCTTTTATTATAACGATGTCTTTCAAAGGAGCTCTATGGGATAGTACTCCTTTAATATTAATTTTTATAAGAAACTAAAGAATAAATTATTTAATTTTTCTACCTAATGAACTTGTATATGAGATGTGTCAAACTCTCAAATGAGATAATAAATTAGTTATTGTTCTTTGTGATTGTGCGTAACGAAGTGTTCTTCGATTGAAGATTGTTTTTATGGGGTCACTTCTTTCATCGTACCTCATTTAACTCACGATCATTTCCGTTTCTGGCCTCTATTAATTATATCTATGTATTTCGAAGCTACTATATAGGATACTAAAGATATACAAAGGATTTGAAGAATTTTTCTTATTTTGCAGATTTTAATGTTTTGATCAAAATTCTAAATAACCTTTATGTGTTCTAGAAATTAGTACTTAAATCTAAGGTCGGGATAGCCTGGTCGGTAGGGCGCTGGACCCATGTCCGAGAGTTCGTGGGTTTGAACCCCGCCGGCTGAAGACTCCCCGTGTAGTAAAGTGAATGATGCACGTTAAATTTGTCGAGTCGCAAAAGTCCTCCATGTTCCTATAACAAATCAATACCTCTGGGGGTACTGGATTGGAGATCGATCGTTCTCTGATTCAGGTCAAAATTACGATCTGTGGATGAATGAATTGATGTATGAATGGGTCCGCTCTATAAACGGGTGCGACGTATGTTGTGGCAGAAGTTGAATTCTTGACCAGATGCATTTAAAAACAAGAAACGCACACTCTGCCTTAAAATTTGCTGGGTTTTACCAAGCAGGCTTGCCACATGGGCATGCCCATGTGGCAAGTGACATTAGAAACAACAACAGTACTTAAATCTATTCGAATAGTTTTCTATCTTTTAAAATAAGAATAAAATAACAGTTTATTCTGTATAAGATATACTGCATAATATACTGTAAAATATTCTGTATAAGGAATTAAACAATAAATAATTTATTTTTGATATCAAATGAACATGCATATGGAATGTGTCAAGCTCTCTAATTGATGATAAATTTGTTAAAAAGTGTTTTGTGATTGCGCATAAAGAAGTGTTTTTCCATCGCAAGTCTGTTTCATATGAGGCGGTATCTTTCTGGTCGTGTTTTATTCACCTCACTAAGATTTTTCCTTCTGATCTCCCATTTTTAAATTAATACATTCAAAATAAAGTATTTTATTATAAATAATATATTTGAAGCAATGTTTTTCTCCTTTCGATCTTAATGTTTTTAAAGACTTTAAAATTACATTTCTGTGCCTTAAATTACACTACTATAAGACTAGAATTTAAATTTAAATATAGAATAATTTATCTAGCTGAAATTAATTTATTTTATAAGAATTTGAGGAATAATTGATTTTATGTTAATACTTAAGGATCAAGTATATGAAATGCGTCACTAAGAATATGCTTATAAAGCGATAAGAAATGTATGACTAGAGAAGTTAATTTAGTTTCGAAGTTCCAAGCAATGGGATAGTTACATCTAGTTACCTCTATTATTGTCACAACTAATTTTTATCTTGAAAAATATGGGTTATTTATCTAAGAAATAAACGAACAAATTAGTAAATTTAGTAATTAAGTTTTGAGTTTGAAAGTATATTAAATATTTTTTCATTATGATAACTACTTGAGAATGCAATGTATTGGAGAAATTGTAGGTTGTAATTTAAGAAAAAAAAAAGAATAATTTTGTTATTTTCGTAATGTCGTTCTAGGTAAAGAATTTAATTTCCTCTATGATGATTATTTTCGAATTTGATATCGGATATATAATTTACATTTAGTAAAAATGTAAATTAATTAATTTTGAAACTGAGAATTGGGGTTTAAGTAAATGAAGTAGTTCGGTGATCGCTGAATTTTATATTATGTATTATGCATAATACAGGTTATTTATATAAAAACATCAGTTAGTTTATTTGAATCAGTATGATGAATCAGTTAATTTGTATGAATAAATCAGTTAATTTGTTTTTATTTGAGATAAGAGATATTTACTTAATTTTGAGTAACTTTAACAATTTTACATCACCATAAATTACGACCCATGTTCGACTTTCTGCAATTCAGCAATTAAAAACATAATTCGTGTACATGTTTCGATCATTAAATGCTTTAAATCATAATCTGCTCTGCAAAATTACGGTAAAAAGTATAGGCCCTCAGGGTGTCGATATTTTTACCGTAAAATCCGTGTACCGTAAAATTTTACCGGAACATGTTACGAGACAAAGAATCTAATATAGCGTAATTTTCACATTAATAATTACAGTAAAATTATTTAATCTCTCTAATTAAATAAATATTACTGTAAGAATTACAGCATAATATTTTACGGCAAAATGGATTTTACGGATGATGTACCCGAATTGACGATATTTTATGCAGCATTTTGGTTTGGAATTTTTACAGTGTAGAGAAACTATTTATGAATTTAACATAGATCAGTTGCTCGAATTTTGGAAGGTATGGTTAACTAATTTAATATGACTGTTAGTCTGATTATTCCGCGCTCACAGATGTGTTCTTTTGTAATAATCTACGTTATTAAGCTCCAAACAACGCACTTATTAACATGCAATAAAAAAATCTTTGAATATTCATAAATAAAAATCTAAAATATACATATAAATTACGCAGATAGTAGGGGAGAGAGGGGTCAATTGTAAATTTTTTTACTTAACTATTTTTAACTAACAAAAATCCAATATATTGGTATTAATTGACAGACGAGTAAAGTAGACTATCCTCTACTAGAAAAAAAAACCCTTATTTTAAATGTTATTATATTAGTTATTAACAATTTTTGACAGTTGTGCACTTGTTACAATTGTCCCCACTTATGGGGTCAATTGTAACAGTTCATAAATTCAACTAAAACACAGTTAATTATACTTATTATCATAGCTGTGATATATCTTTTTATTGATCAAAATAGTAGTGATATTTTAGGTGTAAAAATAATAATGATCAGAGACCTAAAGGGTTAAACTTTTAACTTTAAGGGGTTAAAAATTTTAATTTATGCTGTGAAAGGTGACAAATAAAATAATGCACATGCAACATAATATAAATGATATAGGAAACTATTGGTGGCTCTTAAAGAGTTGAGTAATGGTTTGTTAACATAAGATTAAATATTTTCAGCTGTTACCATCGTCCCTTTACTTATTGTTACAATCGTTCCCAAGATGCCATTTCAGCTTCATTTGCTAAAAACAATGCTGGCTAATTAACAAAACTAATCTTTTTTTTGTTGAAATGTTAATTAAAGTGTCCACTTACATATTCGGCTAATAATTTTTATTTGTTTAAACAAAATTACTTTGTTACAATATAATATTCTAATACCAAAAAAAGTACTTGCGTAACGTGAAAATATCTTTTGTGATGTAACTCTTTCAAAAGTACATAAAAATGGTTGCCAGCAGGGGTGTACATGTAGATTTATTAAATACACCTTGTGCGCCACCTAGGAACCAAATCTAGAACCCGACACTCGAAATTTTTGCTCTGTTACAATCGTACCCTGTTACAATTGAACCCACTCTCCCCTACTTACAGAGCAAAAGTTAATAAAAAAGTTTTTCTCTGTAACAAATATTTACTATTGAATAAAATATTACCTAAATCTTTCAGAGCATAATATTTTAACTTTTTATTTTTATTTCATAAATATTAAGTGTTATTGGATGTTTTTGCCAGATGCGATAAAGAATTGCTGGATTACTCTGGTATTTTATAAGCGAGTATTGTGGATTAGATTGGAATTCATCCATCAATCTTCTTTTCCGCTGTCAAAATGTTTTTTTCTTCGGTTTTTCAAATACTCCACTGTAAATCCGCGAGCTCAGTTAAATCAAAATTTCAGATGAGCCTTTTACCTCCGATTCTTTTTTGTTCCATTTAAATTAGAATTTCTGTGATAAATAATATGAATATACTTGCGATTATATTACACACTACCCCTCATTAATATCAATTTCAATATACCCCGTTTATATTTTTATGAAAAGATTGCAAAATAGGGTACTTCAATGCAATATCTATGAAGTTGCTGCTTGCAAAACTGCTATTTTTTTTGCACCCAATATTGATTATGAGTGATAGCGCTTTGTTTTAAAGAGAAAATTTTTGAAAAAACTCAACATTGAATCATATTATGCAAACTACAAAGAATTTCCGATGGAATATTTGGACAATTTTATAAGAGTTATTAATTTTGTTTGACAACATTATTTGTGAATGTTATTCACTGTAATTGGAATAACATTGGATTCGATATTTCGCTCAAAAGTTAATAAAACGCCCAAATGTGTGGTGCTCTCATCCCTTTTTTAAATCCCCAGATCAACTTTAATTGAAAAAATATCATAAGATAAAGGTCAACTTTTACTGAGGAAGAATTTCAGACAAAACTCTGATGTGTATGCTAAATTAAGTAATGTACGTTAAGTACGTTTTAACACAATTAAAATTGTGTTTTATTAAAAATCAGCGCCAACAATTATTCAGAAAAATATTTTTTTGTTAATATTTCAAACTAAATACTAATAATTAACAATGGAAATTTCTGGTCTCAAAAATTTATTTGAAATAAACTGAATTTAAAACTTTATCATTCACTAAAACCGATAAACTCTTATTTTTTTATTTGTTTAAATTTTTCGGTTATAAATTCTTCTTACAAACATTTTTACTATTTACAAAACAGATTTTATTTTTAAATAATGACTCTTGAAATTAATTTAAAAGTAAATAAGTGTAAATCTGTAGCAATATAGTGAAACTTTTTAATTATCAGTAGAAATTGACATTTATTCTTGGTTTTGTCATTAAAATCATTTCTGCTGAAATATTTCATATACATTTAATTTAAATGAAAAATTTCAGTATATCCGATAATTCTGGGACTGAAAGTATTTTTTATTTGCGAGATTTATTCTACAATGAATCAACGAACATAGAATGTTTTCGACCATTAATCATTTTATGAACCATTTTATAATCATTTTATCATTTATGAATGAATTAATCATTTTATGAAATAAAAATAAAAACTAAAAGAACAACAGACTTCACCATTTTTTTCTTCTGAGATGTCCCTTTAAAAGAGAAATATCTAACTATAAAACACTATTTCAATTGATAATATTAGTATCAGATGCTTTTGATAGGTCGGTTTAACCCATTATCACCAAGCCAAACCATGGTGGAGATTCCTTGAATTAACATGGATTCAAACTGTTAAACTGCCATGACGTCAAAAGCATATTGCAATCTGAAATAATGCAGTAGGTGAATGATACCTGTTCATACCAGAAGAAACAACCCCACATCATATTTCCATTTCCTTCAGTATGCATGGGTATCCATATACTTATTGGCAGAGAGCATACTTGATAAAAACATTGTTAACTAAAATCAACTTACTTCAATTTAACCCTTTATAAGGTTGTAGGAAACATGATTCCCCCCAACTGTAATAATTTTAATGAGAATGAGAAGCTATTTTTCCACCTGTTATTCATGCAACAATCTGCTAATAACTTCAGAAACAAGAGGAAAAAAATAAAGAAGGAATAAAGAGGAAATAAAGGAAATAAAGAGGAAATAAAGAAAAATAAAGAGGAAAACAAGAGGAACAAGAGGAAATAAAGTTCTTTTTTATTTTATATTTTATAACCGTTGTTGAACAGCCAACTCAATATTTGGGTTTACCATTACTAATATTCAAATCAGTAGTCTTGTAATTTTGAACCCAATCCAGAAGGTAACGGAACTCCAGGATTAAGTATCGAGAGAAAGTTTGCCTTCGTAGAGGATTTTTTTGATGGAACTAATCCGCATTTGCGTCACATGGAGAGAAAAACCACGAAAGTCAGCCACAGTTAGCCTGATGGTAAGAAGACTCTAACCCATGATCCGTCTACCACTGAGGATAATTATACGTCAGCACTGTGGTCGGTGCAAGCCAGATGCGGAATTCGATTAGCCATCACTGGGATTCGATTCCGGTTCACCTTATTGGAAGGTAAAAGCTCGACCCCAGCCATCACGGCTCAAGGGGCTTTGTTTAAATAATTGTAGATAACAGTGGCAACACTTCTAAGCTATTTTCTCTTGCGCATTATACGCTCCTTCATTTATTCATTTTTGATCGATTTCATTTTTTGTTATATAGGCAGAATCAACAAATTTATTTATTTATAAGCAATGAAGTTTAATTTTAAGGCCGTTCTTTCCAGTATTCCAAAATTCTAAAAATCTCATTTACTTTCCTGCCAGAAAAATGGTCCTAAAAATTAAATCATGTAAGAATACAACAACAATAGCTTATTTTATTTTAATTGCGACTTTTTGAAATTAAAATATTTAATCAACATGTAGATTCTATTGCAAACTAAACCAACTTCATTCAAAAAAAGACATTAAAAATACAAATTTAATAATAATAATAAGTGCTGCTAAATCTATATCTATCTATCTATACCTATGTATATCTATCTATATCTATCTATATCTATCTATATCTATCTATATCTATCTATATCTATCTATCTATATCTATCTATATCTATCTATATCTATCTATATCTATCTAT
>NC_092214.1:34885350-34908394 GCF_043381705.1 Parasteatoda tepidariorum | reverse complement strand
TAGTTATCTGTTGCCTACCACTTCTTTTAACTTATTATTTCCCACCCCCTTTTTTTCATATGTCTATAATTTTTCTTTGTTTTATTCTTCATTTGGAACTTATATATATATATATATATATGTTTACTAGAAAGATAAGTTAAAAATTTTAGCTTACGGCAGTTCGGCATATCAAAAATGTACCAAAATATTAATCTTTTTCCCGGCATACTAAATACCGCTATTTGTTCGTTATTAAAATTTTATGTGGATAATCTAAAATAATCTAAATTTTGTTAAATTTTAAGTATGTAAGTATTTATAATCCTTATGCATATAAGTATACAAATCTCTGAAATAATATTATAATGTACATAAAAGGAAATGTTTACAATATGTTACCATCAAAGAACATAACATTTTTTATTGCATCTTTCAATGCATTAAAATCTGAAACTTTTTAAAACATACTTCAATATATATAAAGATACAAGATTAATTTTTAATTACACAATTATTTTTGAAAAAAACTGCTTGATTTAAATGTTTAGAAACTAATTACAATTCTACTAACAATACATATTTCGTCTATAAAAAAGATAAAATATATTATATGCAATGCATTTTTTGGAGGTAGAATCAAAATAATTAGTATTAAAAACTCATTACGATAAAAAATATCAGCCCAAATTAAACCTAATTCACTGTTTACTTTGTTTATTTCCTTAATCGATCGAAAAATTGGCAAAAAGTTTTATTATTATATTTCATCTAAGTCACAACAAAGCCATCAATTTTAAAAGCTTATTATAAAGCAGCTGCCGTTTTTTTTAAAAATATACCAAAATTTTTCTTTAATTAGTTTCTTTTTTACAAATATTAAATATCATTCTCTAAAAGTGGAGCACGTTCTAATTAATAATTCCTATTCAGTTTTGATTCATGTATATTGTGGATTTTCTTATTAGAGTAGCGAAAAGAATAGCTTTCGGAAAAAAACACATCTGAAAATCAATATGGGCTTCTTTATAATATTCTTTTGCTTTCAAAAGATTGCCTGAAAGGTTTAATCTAAGGATATTAAATAAAGGATTAATATTGGAATCTTTTGTCTTCCCTAACTCCTACGTAATGGGGGAAAAGTTTGAATAGAAATTTTTTATGATAATAATTAAAATTTAAGTCAACTTTTTGATTAGAGAAAATAAATACGTAGATTTAATGAAAAGAATTCAACCAAAGTAAAGTATCAAAATCTATCGATTATGCCATTAATTTTGAAATTCAAGAACATTTTAATAATTTTGTGCATAAGTATTTGTTAATTATAAATGCATGCATTTCCTCCTTTTGTTTAGTTTTAAGTCATAATTAATCTTTATTTTCGATTGTGAAATGAGATTTTTAACATGCAAGTTTAATCTTAAATAATAAATAATAACGCAAATATAGATGTATAAAATTGTTTTTTTAATTAGATTGTTGAAAGAAATTTTTCCGGTGTAAAAGTATGCAAAAAATGCATCAGAACATGTAAGTTACATGCAATTGGAAAAAAAAAATTCTATCTCTAATGTAAGAGGGTGATTTAATTTTCGAAAGAATAAATCTGATATGATTTTGGAGATTAATTTCTAGCACAGAAATTTTGCAATTGTTAAAAGAAACCATACAGTTGATTTATTAAAGAGGAAAAATTTACAAATTTACTGATTCACAAATTAATAAACTCTGTAACCAAAATAATGATTTAATAACATATATGTTAAGAAAAACTTTAACTAAAGTAGAAAAGCTTTTAAAACGATTATCAAAATTGAGTTCAAATTTCAATTTTTTATTATTCATATATTTTGAAATTGGTTTGGGCTAATTAATTATGTAAGTTAAGGTCTATTATAGTATAGAACTGTTTCTTAAACCTTGCACCTGCAGAGGTTTCTGAAAGAAACTTATGAGCTAACTTAAAAATTTTGTTGTGTGACTTCAATTATAATTTGAAATTTAAATATATTCAGTTGGAAATTCAATTGCTCTCTCAGAAAATCTTATAAACTCTGAGTCACAATATCGGTGACCTTAATCATAGTTCAGCCCATATTTTGAGATCTAATTAAAACACTTTTCCTGAAATAATATCATATTATCACATTTGAAAAATACTACTATTATGTATTTAAGCTCAGCCCCATGTTAAAAGTACGGTAAATTTGAACCAAATCATGAATTAACATAAAATTTCAAATAGTATAGTAGTAGGGCAAAGTCATATAAAATACTGTATATTATTCATTCAAGCATTTACAAATTAAATTTTTGTTAAAGTTCTTTTTAATATTTTTAGTCATAATACAGTAAGTTAACATGACTAAAAATGCTGCCGAAATAATCATAATGAACTGAAACCGAAAGATATATTTAAAAATAAAAACTTCGTTTGCGCTAAATTATATAAAGATGTAATATAAGTCGATATGTTTGAGAGATCGAAAATACCATACTATTCATATTACTATACAGTTATTCTCCCCAGTTTGGCAATAAAAATGTTAACATACTGTTACGCTTTGAATTTGAAGTTGTTTTCAGGTCTGTTAGCAAAATTAATTTCAAGTAACTTTTTTTTAAATAAAAAATAACCGTCGTTGAACAGGCGACTCAATTTTTGGATTTAGACAACTAATGGAATTAGGTTTCATTCACGTGAAGGCTAATTGCATTGTAATGACATGAGTTTATCACCACCTTTCCCTAGAGTAATACATTTTGTCTTGAGTTGCCTCTCTCGAACACAGAGGCTTTAATTGTTTTGGTTTTTCACCTTTATTTATTTTCCATTTTCTGTTTCATTCTCTGTTTCAGCAGTTTCTCTAGTTTTTTTTTAATGTTACATTCAATTTTTCGTTGGCGACTGTACGTTAATTTATAATCTCTTTCATTTTCATCTATCGTGTCGGGTGGCTTCGGAACTTGAGTATCTATTTCTGAGAACTTAAAACATCCCGAGTTTGATTCAATCCTTATATATTTTTTAAACAAATGAAGTTTTTAATATTAAACGCAATAGTATCATTTTCTTATAAATTACTCTGTTTATTTTTACAAAATGATTATTCGACATTTTTGTAATAAAAAATTTATAAGATTTTCTACAGATATAATATTTTTGATGACAATCTAGCACGCGTTTGTATTTTTTCAAAAAATAATTGCTATATTTACAATTACAATGCATTTCCCATCCATCAATATTCTCTTTTTTTTCCCAAACTACCAAAAAACATGAAAGCAAACCACATTAAATCTGTTGCTTCATAAAAGAAAAATGTTCTACAAAGAAATGGGATCTAAATATAGATTTAGTCGATTTATCATGGTAGTACTTTAAAGCTGATTATTGGATAATCATTAAGCGTAGAAGGAACAAAACAAAACGATGTCGAACTGGGGAGAAATGAAATCATTATCTTTAGAAGGCTGCTTTTAAGCTAAGCGTTTATCAGCTTACGCACTAACGGAGAATTAGTTGGTTTAATGAAGTACGTATTGAAGGAAAATGGAGATGCGTGATTATAACTACAGCAACAGTCGCTGCAATTGCAAAAATCTTTTTTTTAGCAATTTGAATGTGATTAAATACATCGTTTACTGATATTCTCTGCCATGTTCATTTTTGGCGAGCGCCAAGCTGATTTATTACTTTTCATTAAAATTGATGTCACTTAGAAATCTGAACTTGTTTTGAAAAGCCTCTCGCAGCAAATGAGGCGACAAATAATATATCAATGCATTAAGCTGGAAAATTGTTTGGAAAGTTGTTCATCATTATTCAAAAATAAGTTCAAAAATGACTTTTTAATTAGACGCTCTTTTAGCTTACTGAAATCAGATGAGGTTTCCTTTGGATCATTTTCTATTTCATTGATTGGAAAATCTAAAGCAAGCTAACAAATTCGTGTCGTGCTATAGAATATGAAAATTATTTTTCAGACCAAAAAATAAGTAAAAAAAATGATGAAATTTTTTTTTAAAGTCACCGCAAAATATTCTAAAATTTTTTAAAGTACATTTTTTTCCGAATCAAATAATAAATTGAGGATGTTATTAACAACTTATGTATATAAGAATTGAATCTTCTAATTCAAAATGAAGTTTTCGTTTAAAAATGTTCTGCTTCCTTGATTGTTAATTCTTAAATTAATGAATAAATTATTTCAATACTGAGCAGTGTTAAAAAAACATTTATTCTTTTGTTATGGAAAAAATATTTTATACTAAATTATAATCAATATCTCTGGCAATGAAAAAGAGAAGACATAACTTCCATGGCATAATTTTGAAGAAAACGGTCATAACATTGCCTACTTTCGTACTATCGTATGTACTACTAATCGTATGCGTAATATATCTATTCCTATTTAATTTCTAGGCTAATCGCAAATATGCATGTTTGATTAGTGTTAACATCTAGTTTAAAATGATTTATCTCTAAATATATTATGAATAGTTCGGTATTGCCCTCTGGTGTGTAGATTGAGAAATAAACATGATTCCAGGGATAAGAAATTTATTATTTGAATCTTTTTGGTGCATTACTTTTGAACACTCTAGCCAGGAATCATCATAGGCGCGAGAAATATTGAGCGAAACCTAACCTCGTCATTTTGACAGGAGCGAGATAGAAATGGTTAAAAACGTGATGAGTTCCGTTTCCTACTATCTAAATTAACTCTCTTATTTTTCGCATGTGAGCCAATTTGTAAATTCCTCTCCTAATAGTACAAAAAATATCGTTTAAACCAAATGATTTATTGGTAAAATCTGATATCCAAACCTACAAACCTTGTGTTATAAATTATAAGTTTGATAAAAAAATTGAATTTAAAAAAGACTGAAACCTAACCTCGTCATTTTGACGGGAACAAGATAGAAATGGTTAAAAACGTGATGAGTTCCTGTTCCTACTATCTAAATTAACTTTCTTGTTTTTTCGCATGTGAGCCAATTTGTAAATTCCTCTCTCAGTAGTACAAAAATATTCTTAAACCTAATGATTTATTGGTAAAATCCGATATCCAAACCTACAAACCTTGTGCTATAAATTATAAGTTTGATAAAAAAAATTGCATTGAAAAAGACTAACTAAAAAAGACAATGTCATTAGAATTTATGAAATTTGTAATATGAATACACAGAAATAATGTAATTTGTTCATTTTTCAGGCACGTAAGTGTTCATTTATGGTTTTGTAACTAAGTATTTTTCTATTATTACATGAATGATGCATAGCTCAAAAACACAAATCGTGCGAAAGATTATTACTAAGGAGTTGCAACTTTCATTTTGCGCAGTTCTATGTTGTATTTTTGTAGGCGTAAATGATCCCATAAAAAGTTGTTTTAAATTTTACATGTTTTTCTCACGCAACTTGTGCAATGATAACACAGTTTAGTTTCTGTAAAAAAAAAGATCCAATAAATTTCCCCCGTTCTCTGAATTTTTCATGTCTGCAAAAAAACAGCAGAAATTCTAGAATGTAATTATTTTTTGATTTTGAGCTTTGAAAGCTTTATATGATAATAACATAAAAAATGATTAAAAAAATGAAGCAGAAAATTTAAGATTCGGGAAATTCGGTAAACATATTATTACTCTAGTTTTACAAAAGTGCATGCTGTAATATCGGAATGATTATTCGTTTGTAGTTTTCATTAATTCATCTGTGTTTTTTTCTTGTGCTTCCCGTTTGTTCTAACTATCGATTAGACTTAATTTTAAGTAGCAACATGGCAGAGTATTTTCAAAATATGATATTTTTTTTCATGCATCAAGCAAAGTACAGTTTAAATTGCAATTAAGGTATTAAATTACAGTTAAGAAGGTCAATTCTGTTTCAGAAAAGCCGTGTTTGTGCTCGCTTTCTTAAAGTTTTATTTTAAAACCATTGCAAAATTGTGTAATCATTAGTAAGAACATTTAAGAACAATTACTTTTGTCGAGAATAGCTATGTTTTACATTGGTGCAGAGTACATTTAGTAATGTTGAAAACGATTGTTTTTTTCTTTTTTTGAGAAGGATTTTTTTATTGAAGGAAATTATGATTGTTAGAAAAATAATAAGTTTATTTTAAAAAAAAAGGGAGAGGGAATTACGCAGTCAATATTGAAAAATAAATTTTCTCTGTTAAGATTCTGTTTTTCTCTGGTGATTTTTATAACAATTAGTACTGTTGAAAAAAATTGTCAAAGGGCAAAAATTCATTGTTTCGAACAATTACTTTTGCAAAGAGCACTTTTAATTGCTGAGAATGCGATTATTGTTGAGAAAAATACATTTCCAATATTTGGATACAAGAATGCTAATTCTATTCAAATTTAGTTTTTGATTAAACTCAAAAGTCCACTTGATGTTGTTAACGATGTTAATGTTAATAACATTAAGATGTTTGTCTCGAAGTAATTCACTAATTTATCGTTTAATTAGTGTAATGTAGGAAGCCTAACAGACTAATTTTGTCAAGAAAATTTATTTTGCTGAAAACACTTATAATTGTTGAAAATCTTTTTAGTGTTGAGAACATCATTATAGAACAGTATTGAGAACATTATCAATTATAGCATGGTGATTTAAGAATACTTATGGTATTCAAATTTGGTATTTGATTTATTTCAAAAGCTTACTTGCTGTTATTAACAATGATAATGTTGAGAAACATTCCAACGTATGTTCAAAAGTAATTTATTAATCTATGGTCTATCAGTATAATTGTAGACACAACGACTAACAACAGGACTAACACAACGACTTTTGTTAAAAACAACAATTTCTATTAAATACACATCTAACTCTCGACAATTTTTTTTAATAATTAAGAATAATACTCATCAGTTTTCTCATCAGTTGATCTTAATATGTGATCCAAACTTCTAAAGTGTATGCTTTTTTAATTGCGATAAGGATTTTAAAAATATGTATGAAGGTTGGTCTTTACAGAGCACCCTGTATATTTCATTAACAATATTTTCAAAAACAAGAATCGTGTAACAATCTTATCTTTTGACAGTCGCTTTTTTTAATGTAGTGAAATATATGAGTATTTTTCTAAACTACAAGTCTTTTCTCTTTCTTAGAGAATATTCAAACTCTATAGTCAGATTTAGATCTTTAAAGTGAAAAATAGATTTTCTTCAAAATAAATTTAAAAAATGAAAACGAAGTATCATCGCTCATCATAACGCTTCAATTAAGAAAAGGAAGTCAGTACTTTTACAAAAGGCAAATATTTCAAGAGTTACTTTTCCAAAGAAATTGAAGAGAAAATGTTTTATTGCAGAAAAATGAATCGGGAAAAAATGAGGAAGAAACTTTGAAGAATAAATAAAAGGAACGGAAAAGTAGCTTAATTGGAGAAATAGAATGCAGCTTAATAATTTTCTGGTTTCAAATGTGCATCAACCTTGAAAAAAATATGTTTGCTTTTTGAACGAAGGCAAAATATATAGACGAAATGGAAAAAAAAAGCAAAGTAACCGGCTCTTTGGGAAGCATTTTTCTTACTATTTTTCTTACCTGACTGGGACGAAAAGAGATTTTTTTTTACTTTTTCTTCTGGCCATAATGCGGAATTCTATTTCGAAGAAATCTAAGGGGATAAATCCAAATTTATTATGTTTTACTTCGAGTTGTGGCTACTATATTGAAAAAAAAGTTCTATTGATCAGTTTTTATTAAAGGGGGTTTGGAATTTTATCAATATATATTGCTTTTATAGATGGGATAAATCTTCATTAACTGTTTGCTATTGATGATATTTTTTAAGGCAAGTATTACTTTTTTAAACATATTATGCTGTTGTTTTTGGAAACTTGCATTTTAAAGAGGTAAGGAGCTGGAATATGTTGATAAATAGATTTAATATTAGATGTTTCATACTTTTTTTTTTCCAATTTCCTAAAGTAAAAAAAACTAAAGAGCCTATTCTTCATGGCAATCTGGGTATATGTTTACATAATTATACAAATGCGGATAAAGCAGCAAGGACATTAATGTTGTTTATAAATATTTCATCCCCTTTATTTTTATATCTATCACATCCTAACGAAGTTATTTATTTTGCTTAAAAGTAGCGTGTGATATCTAATTTAATAAGAAACTTCCCCTAAAATAAAAATGATTTCTTAACTTTCCATAAGAATTAGAGCAGTGGCTAATATATATGACGATGAGAAATGGTTATTATGTAGAAGCTAGATTAATTTAATAACATGGATTAATTTTTGAAAAAGTACATGGCATTTACAAAAAGATCGAGATGATCAGAATATGTAAACAGTGTTTGATTGCTTAATATCTTGTAATGATAGACAATAGATATTGATGGAAAACTGAATTGAATATTTTGAACTGAATATTTTGAATTACATAATTTTAGATATTTGAAGCGTGCAGATATTTTGATATTTTTGCTCAAATATTTTGAATATGGAATTTCATGCACTTTCTTATTAGGCATTTGAAGTTTATACACTAGTATCTCATAAGCATCTTTCCTATTACTTACTTTTAGTCATGTTTATTTTGTCTTAATTTGAATTTAAAATTATAAATAAAATGAATTCGAACAAATTTGATGTTTTTTAGTTATCATGCTTGAAACACAATTTTAAAATTTTACGCAGAAATTTTAAAAGAATTCAAAAGAAACAAATCATTGTAAGAGGATGATTCATGAGGGGACTTAAAAATTAAAATAAAACTGAAGGTGAAAAAAAGAAAATTCATCATATTTTCAAAGGAATATAAATTGCCCTTTCCAATCCCTAAGTTAGTTAAATTATGCATTTCATTCTTTTTGACTGCATATCACAGAGTTCAAGTCTTTAAAATAACAGATCTCTACTTGTTTGTTCAAAAATTGAAAATATTTGCACTCAAATAAGAGCATGCGTCAACTTGACAATTGTTACAACATTTTCTTATTTTAACTCATTTTATTACTGCATTTTTTCCGTATACTTGTTGTAAACTAGTTTTATTTGTATGGATTCTTCTGAATGGTAAAGCCCTGGGGACAGAATAATATGTTTTATTTATAATTAACTAACACATATTAAAATTGATGTTGATATGATTGTTATTGATATGATATTCAAATATTCTGCTGATAGTTTACAACAATTGTTTTTTTTAAAGAAAAAGAACACTTCTTTATTACTTATTACTTACTAACATGCAACAAGGTAATTGATTCTATTTTTTACGACAGTGAGCCGTCGACACTAGTATCATCATTGCTCTATTACTTGAAAAGAAAGATTTTAGTTGCAATAAAAACTTTAAAAAAATGATGCAGTTAGAAACAAGTTCAGGCTTTTCTGCTAGGTAGAGAGGTTTAAACATGCTGTCAATAAGTATTTGAATACGCATTTGAGAAAGTGGAATAATGGTTGCTTTGATGGGAAGTGAGATCCTTGGCCTAAATTGACAGTAAGCTCAACGCCGAAACATATTGCACTATTTTGGATGGCAATGTTTTTCCTATTAATCGTTATGATTATAATTGGATCTAAGCAAATCACTATCCTACTATCACCTAGGGGTAAGATATAAACCCAATAAAAAAATCTATGACAAACTGTATCATCAAATCAAGTGGTAAGTGTCTTTTCTAATCCGAGTGGAAGAAAATACCAGTAGCTGTCATACAAGAATTTGAAAGAATCTCCCTGAAGGTTGAAGCTGTACTCACCTCTCTTGGAGGATTTACTAACTATTGCATGTAATAATAAATACTGATATTCTCTCCAATCCCAGATGAAACAACTTTAAAAAGTCAGCACATTATAAATGGAATATTGTATAAAAATTTTCAGCTGTTATGTTAAATTTTACAATGGTATTAGGCAGCAGTTACAGATTTTAAGCACCCAGTATATGAGAAAATATTAGTAGGTTCTGAAAAGAATTCAGTTTGAGCTCCGGGCAGGTTAGTTCTTCCAGTTAAACCCATTACCATCATACTAAACCATCTGTTGGCAATTTTTTTAACTAAATTTCCAAATTTCTTACAACTTTCTATATATATATATATATATAAACTGCTGTTTGTAGAAAATGCAACACCATGAAGGAATCATCAGAATCAAATGAAATTCGCAGCAAATGTCAATTATAGGATATTATGCAAATTAATAAAGTTTCAGAGCCATCGCGCGTGCGTGGCGCGCGCAGCGCCCTCTGAATTGATGCTGAAAGCGTATAAATAAAGTGCTGTAGCGGGACGTTGAAAATAGTCTATGATTATTTGTTAGTGGCAAACGTTTAGTGAGACCTGAGTATGCCTCCACGACGGAAGAATAAGAAATTCAAGCAACTTACGGAGTTTGAACGAGGGAGGATAATCGGCCTTCGAGAAGGAGGATTTTCCTATCGCGCAATAGCAGCTCGTATGCAGCGGAACAGTTCCACAGTGATGCGAGTTTGGAAGCAGTGGACCGACGAGCACCGAACAACTCGAAAAACAGGCACTGGACGACAGAAGGTGACGTCAGAGCGCGATGATCGACACCTGCTCCGCATGGCGGTGAATGATCGCACAGCTTCCTCCAGGCAGCTGGCAGCACATTGGTCTACTGCTACAGGTGTACAATTGTCGGCTTCGTCAATTCGTCGTCGTCTGCTGCGCCGTGGATTGCGTGCAAGGGTGCCATTATACAGGATTCCCCTCACGGCGGATCATCGACGGCTGCGTCGGCAGTGGGCTCTTGAGCACAGAGACTGGCGAGCTGATTGGCACCAAGTTGTCTTTTCAGATGAATCACGCTTCAATTTGTGGACCCATGATGGCCGTGTTCGTGTTAGACGTTATGCCGGTCAACGCTGCCTTCCTGAGTGTATTATTGAACGACATAGTGGTCGAACACCCGGAGTTATGGTTTGGGGTGCGATTTCGTATCATGGACGATCCAATTTGATACGAATTGAGGGTAATCTCAATAGCAACAGATACGTCCGTGAAGTGCTACAGCCCGAAGTCGTTCCTTTCCTTCAAGGCATCCCTGGAGCTATCTTTCAGCAGGATAATGCACGCCCACATGTTGCGCGGACTGTTAGAGACTTCTGTTCAGCACAACGCATGCAACTTCTTCCTTGGCCTGCTTATTCGCCGGATATGTCGCCTATTGAGCACGTGTGGGATATGGTTGGTCGGCGTCTCACTCGTGATCCGCGTCCTGCAGTTTCCAAAGACGAACTTTGGTTGCGCATACAAGCGATATGGAATTCTCTTCCTCAAGCAGATATTCAACATCTGTTTGACTCCATGCCACGTCGTATAGCAGCACTTATTGCAGCGCGTGGTGGCTGCACCAAATACTGATTTCGGACGCTTAATTTGTTTCTTTTGTTTTGAAAATTTCATCATTTATTTGTATCAGTACAAGTCGTTTCTGCATTAAATTTCATTTGATTCTGATGATTCTTTCATGGTGTTGCATTTTCTACAAACAGCAGTTTATATATATATATTTATATAATTTTAAGTAATTTATAGGCTTTAAATATATAGTATTTTGCAATTGTAGAAATATGGCAATTTATTTCAAATTAATTTTTATCAATGGTGTCTGCCGCTTATATTGCTTCACTTCCTTGTCTCTCAGGCTTACTTATAAATTATATTATGTTTATAATTTTTAATTGATTAAAACTTATTATTTTTGCCTATGCATTCATATAGATCACTAAACTAAGGTTAATTTCGAAATAAAAATTTTAACATATTAATAATTGCAAAATCGTAAAAGTATTTGATCAGTCCTGGAAATTAATAGCTACACATTAAATTGCCGAAGTGATGGTGCGTACCCAAACCTCAAAAAATTATTTTCTCCCTTACTTGTCCTTCAGAAACGTAATTTGTTAGAATGCGTACAGTAAGCACAACAAGACTTTCTAATCGTATGCAATCGTTTTGCAAATAATACCTTATTTATATTGGTTTTACTGGGCTATTTGCTTTCGAAAACTACTAATATGGTTTTTTGGTACTTTAAAAAAAGAAAAAGAAAAGGAAGAAATAAAAAGAAACGGCTGTTTCAAAAGTTTACTGAGTGCAAGTTCTCAGTTGTTTATTACTCAGTTTTTTGAAAAAATAATATATCTTTAAAAATCAATTATTCCAAATTCAACTGGACCCACTAATTAATGGACTGAATAATACACTAAATTAATAAGTGTCACATAAAAAAATGAATATGTTTTATATCTATCTTGATGAAGTCAAATTCATTTTTAATGAAGCAAAATCTGTGAATTAATTTTGTTAGATGTTTGTACTAGATTTGATTTTATTCTCTAAGTAAATATCCTCTGCTTCAATGTGTTCTGTTAAAAATAAGCACTTAAATTTTTTAGCATTTTAGCCTTCATTTCGTCAAAATATGTTATAATCATCGCCATTTTCATCTTTTTAAAAGGTGCATAAAGTGTAAAAGTTTGGAATAAAAACAGACACAAAAAGAATTCAGAATTTACTAAAGATTTTATGGTTGAATTGGAATTATTTTTGTGTTTTTCTAAAAAAATAATCTCTCTGTGCCCCTAAAGAGCACTGCCATTTACTTCTTTTTGTGTTTTTCCCCCTCAAAACTACAAATTATAACACACCTGGAACATTTTCTCTAAGACTATTGTTCCAATAAATCTCAATTTTGATATACATAAAACTAGTAAAAACTTTAGTACATATGTCATGCACAGTAATTTTATGTGAGTGCTTACCTAAATATTTATTGAAAAGAATTTTATTAACCTAATTACGATACTTTCTTGGGGTTTTTATAAACTTGCGTGAAATCGGAGGCCATTTACTAAAAATATTCGAATCAATACATTTAAAAACTTTTCACTACATTAGTAAAAACTGTATATCTATCAATCTCTCTCTCCTTTTTTCCCTCTCTCTCTCTCTCTCGATATATATATAAAACTCCAACACCGTCGGACCGATCTCNTATATATAGGATCCTTGTCATGGATAGGGTTAGAAAAGGCTATGGGTATTGTGAGTCTACTTGATATAGTCTTGTCTTTCAACAGCCCATAGGCCTGGAAATAGAAGTATTTGTTTGAACAATTTTTTTTACTTTGTTTCTATGCTGGATTGAAACAAAAAACAATGCAGTCAAAATTGTAGATATCGCTTTTACCTAATCCATTTAGATAAAATGTAAATATCTTGTGTATATTTTTGAGTTTTTTTTTAAAAAAAAAACTGTCCGCAATGAATGTTTTAGAAAACTAATAGCTTTGTTATTATGTTTTTCTGCAACTTATTTTTTTATGTGATTTTTATAGGAAATAACAATTTTTATCTAATATTTGAGAGTTTGTATTCTTCGGTTTACATTCGTAAATCAAAAAGACTAATCATATTTTGAAGTTGAGACAAATGAAGAAAAAAAAGTCCTCATTATTATACAAATACGTCGTACGAAAACGTAACTCGTCTTAAAATTTACTTCAATTTTTTTTTTGAATTGGTATATTTCTATGTGGGAAAGAAATTGGACAATCAATATATATTGTTTCAACGAAAAAAATTTGATATTTTTTGGTACCGACTACTTAAACTTTAAACACGAACCAAAAAGTTTATTCACAAATAGCTTTGTAGTTTTCTAGAAAAACAAAAAAATAGCTTTAATAATTTTTCTTTAAAAAAGTCTTTTTTACACATGAAAATAATAATATTTTTTTTCATTTTCGTGGTTTGATTGCATAATGCCAAAAAGAATCCATGAGTGTTAACTGAATTAGTTAATGACCCAATGTCCACCATAGGGAGTAATAATTCCATCATTAGAATTTTATTGAGTTGTTTTGCTATTTCCAAATTAGCTGGTGGATAGAAATGGCACAATTTTTCAATGTTAAGTGACTCTGACGAAGAATCAAGCATATATAGTTCGGAGATATCTAAGTATCTTGTGTGATTGAGCAACAAATCGCCACATATTTGAACACAATCTGCAAAATTTGCAACATATGTCACATTTCACAGAAATAGCTACGAATCTTTTCAGAAAATATTTCTTATATTTTTTAAAACTTTTTTTCGCACATGAATTTAAATTAAATGAGCAATTCTGATGGAATGAACTATGTCTTTAAGTAATCGTGAGTCTGAAATAGATCAGTCAATGACGCTTTGATCACATTAGGGAAAAAATCCATCATTTTTATTAAATCTAGTCAATTTTATATTTAACAGTGTGCTGTATTTAGAATTTGCACAATTTCCTAAAGTTGCTTTTGAAACATTGTTAGATCACACTCACCTCTGAAAATTGTTTCAGAGAGCTATAAGTCTCCACTATTTTGAACGCAAGTTACTTTATTTTTAAACATATATCATGGAACCTTATAGAAATTTTCCTCGTCCTAAGAATATCAATCTGATTTGCAATGTTTTCCTGGAAGACCGAAATGGAGTAATTAGCGGTCATCTATAAGTCCGAGACGTCTATACGCTTTGTAAGAAGAAGTAACAATCTCCCACAATTCAAAACAGAAACTGCTAAGTTTTCAAACACAATCCATGAAATTTATTCTCAAATACTTACGAAGGTTCTTAGAAGTAAGATATTTTTCACAAATGCATTTAATTTTAATAATCGATTTTTTTATCGACTGATCTATATCAATAATCATTCGTAAGTCTTTAAAAAAAGACAGTCAATGGCGCAGTGACCTCAGTACAAAGAGAAAATTCCCTCGTCTTAAGAAAATCGATTTGATTTTCTATTTCGCAGTTTGCAATGTTTCCCTGGAGGACAGAAATTGGACAATAAGCAGTCAGACATACGACAGAGGTAGCTGGATATCTTGTCTCAAAGAGTAACACTAGGAAACGGTAGAATATGGGTAAGATTCTATTTTCCCTTCTCTTTTCATTCCATTTCCTCTTTCACCTCTCTGGATATTCAACCTATTCCATCTGGTTTTTTTTCTATTCTAACTAACAAGACAGTGAAAAGTATCCGAAAGAAGTTTACAATCCATCCAGATACTTTTTAAAACGCGTGTTGCATCCGAATTTCACTTATCGATTTCTTTTCTTATTATCTTTTAGAAAACTGGATAAGTCCTCCTTCCGTTGCTCCTGGTTTGCCGTATATGGAAGAAGAAAAATTTTGAAATACAATGGGTAATACAGTTATATTCTCCTTGAGTTTTACTCATTAAACAGGTGAATATTTTCAGCATATATTTTTCGTAGCTAATAAAAAAATAACTCATTAAAAGCATTTTTAACTTATCTTGCTCTCTCAATTCATTTTAAATCAAATAAAAAATATTAATATTCCTTCGTTGAACTCTCTTCAAACTTATAAACTCCATGATTTTCAATATTTGGTTTAATAAATGATTAACCGAAGGTATGTGAACAAAACGATTGTAAAAAAAGTGGCAGAAAATATATAGCTTTTTGTTGCGAAAAACAAGAATTTATTATCATCAATTTTCAAATTAATTTGCAAAGTTCCTGCTGGGATTACAATGTCGACTAAATAAAATTTGTAGAATAATAACTTCAAAATAACAGCACAATTTAAATGGCAAAATTAACACATGCCAGTGTAAATATTTTCAGTAGGAAATATGAAACAGAAGACATTAATTTACAGATTTCCTGATTGGCTCTGCCATCTGTTGATGATCTTTGTAAATAATTTTTAAATTTTTAAGGAATAAATGCTTTAGTTTTTTCCGATTAAGAAGAACATAATAATTATAGAATATAATAACATTAAGAATTATATAATAATTAAGATAATATACTAATGAAGAGTGTTATAATAAATTTAACTTATATTAAGAATATGCAAGAATAAATTCTTTTCAAAGCAAACAGTAAAGTTCCGTTGCCCACCATTTTTTTTCAAAAAAATAAAATTATTTTTAATATACGTAGAAACAATTTTCATCGCAAAGGCTATCCAAAAAAACTAAATTTTTATTTTACAAAAAACGGATTCGGTGTAAAAAAGGGCGAAGACTAATTTTCGCAGAATTCTAATACTTATTTAAAAAGCAGTTAAAAAGTCTTAATGGCTAATAATTTGAGAAAATTGTATTGAAATAAATTAATATCTTAAGCTAAGAATGCTTCCTTATACTTTGAAAGCTCATGTATAAAAATGCATGGATTATATTCTTACAGGAAATTTTGATGTAACACCTTCAAATATCAAAACAATAATTAAGTAATTGTTAAGTATATGATGTAATAATGGTTTTTTTTATTATTATTACTTTTGTTGTATTTTAATAAATACTTTTGACGCACAACATTGACTCAAAAATTTGTATTAATGTTACTTATAAAATAATTATTGATATTATTAACAAAATAATTAGGAATTCTATTTTGAAAATAATAATAATAATGCAACATATAGTAATCTAACGCAACATATTTGAAGCTAAACTACTATCACAACTTTGGTTATGTGCATATTTCTTCTATAAACTTAAAGTTTGCCATTTGCATTTAAAGAACATCATCTTGTGACAAATGTATGATTTATCCAAGAAAGAGTTTTATCGAACAAGATTTCAAATTAGTTATTAAACTAACGCGAAAATTTAAATCTCAATAAAAATCCCTATCAAAAAAAACTTTTGAAAATATTAAAATCAAACCACATACCACTAACTCTTTGATAATACAAAACAAATACATTGGAAATGTTATCATCAAATAAATAACTGTTTATGGGAAGAAACATTCATGTTATTTTACAAAATTGTGGAAATCAAAGTGCTAGAAAATAATTTCTGAAACCACTTGTTTATTGAATTAATATGATTAGAAATACCTAATAATTATATCAACAGAAATACCTAATTAATAAATCTTTGGAACAAAATAAAGCTTTATTCTTCAGCATTTGAAAACTACTCAATAGTAAGTCTCATTCGAATGCACTTTAAAATTGGTTTTAATGACTTTGGAGTAATGAAATTTTGCAGTCTTAGAAGTGTGAATCTTATTAGTCGCAATGAAAAGTATAATCCGTAATAAAGACATCAGTTTCCAATTTTTTTAAGTCTAAAAATTGCCTTCTTATCTCAAAACTACAAAATTTGTTTGACTTTGTGTCTTCCAAATTAGTTTTCGCTTATTTCAACTCCGTTTTAAATTAACTCCAATGTATTACGCCATAGTTGAGTTAATTAGGGGAATAGTTGAGTTAATTAGGCGTGAATTTCGCAAAGCCTATATTTATTTTTCTTGTTTATATCTAAAATGAAGTAATTGAAAACTTAATTAAATTACTTATGAGACAGTGATTTCAAAACGAAGAAGTACCTTCATTAAAAATTTGAATTAAAGATAGCCCTAAGTGCAATACAATCGCACAATCGTGTAATCATATCAAATATTCAATCAAAGGCTTATGGCTTTTAAGTGCCAGGGACAATTTAATGATTAATCATACTTTTAAATTGGTTAAGGACAGCTTTTTTTAAGATGCTTTCAACGAATAACACCAAAAGGCACCGTGATTTTCATTTAATGAAGAATATGTATACGTATTGATCCAACGTTGTCTGTTGTTATGCAGTGAAACTTAAAAAAACCTGTAGTATATGGCACACTGCCTGTAGACAATGCTGAATAAAGGTGTGAAGTAAAAATTTCCTCTTTAGAAAAAGTAAAGCTTTACTACCGATATTCTTATATCTGAAACCTTTCATAACATCCTGAATTTACACACACGAAGTTTATCCATTTTCAGCATCCTAAATTTGGCCCACTATCTCGAAATAAATATTTGGACATTGTTATTGAAACAAAAAAAAATTTATTTATATTCAATAGTTGGTATAGCCTGTGCAAGAGAAAATCATGACCTCAAACCTAAGAGGCATAAAATATAAAAGTTTTTGTATGGCAATATGAAATATTTTCTTTGAGAGGAATTTGATGCGAATTATAAGATTCTTTATTAGTTTTGAAAAGTTGTTGCATCCCGTTATTCAGCGAATCAACTCGTCCCAGAGGTTCTAGATAGGGTTCTAGATTGGACTATGGTCAAGGAAGTCTATTTAAGTGAACTTATTATCATTATACAGTTTTGTTGTCCAGCGTTATCTTCCTGGAAATACGCTGTTGTCCAAACCTGTAGTATACTTTTACATAGATGTCCAGAGTAAAAGA
This sequence comes from Parasteatoda tepidariorum, assembly GCF_043381705.1. Lineage (NCBI taxonomy): Eukaryota > Metazoa > Arthropoda > Arachnida > Araneae > Theridiidae > Parasteatoda > Parasteatoda tepidariorum. The sequence goes on along the minus strand of NC_092214.1, from coordinate 34,890,185 downwards.
ATGCTTAACTTTTGGATAACCCGTGTGATATGTTTATTCTATAATACTGCAGCAATGTAGAAAACTTCCTGTCATCCAAATTAGTTAAGTAGGTGACAACGTTGAGCGTATCAAGACAATTGAGACAAGAATCCCAATCCATAGCACGAAAAAAAAAATTTCCCTCTCCAACAATATGTATACGGCCCCTAATTTGTCAATGATTTTGGGGCTTGGTGTGGTAGTGTATATAATTTATATAATATTAACTTACCGTATCATTTCGAAAATGAAGGGAATCACAATTTTATTTACATGATGCCAAAAACCATAAAATATTTTCGGAAAAGTAAGAGCAAGTGGAGAATAGAATCGTAAAATTATTTGAAAAGAGATAAAATTACCTTAAAGTAAGTGAAACTGCATGACAAAAACTGGAATTTGAATTGACAGTTTTAATCCGTTTGTGATTATTAGGGTGAATAAAAAAAACGAAAGAAAAAAAAAACAGTTTCGTAAAAAGCAGCTTAAAACCGTTTAATATAGGAAGAAATTAAAAAAAGTGTTTTCTCAGCACATGGGTAACGATTAACAGAAAAAAAACAGAAAAATCTATTTATATATCAAAGCAATTATTTTCCCTTAATAAAAAATATGTTTTTTTTCCCTGCAGAATTTACAGCTATTTTTTAAGGTGTAATTAAAATACTGTTAAAATTAGTTTGCTAAATACGGTTTACAATTTATTTGACCAGTTAATTAAATAATACAGTTAATTTTATTACATTGAGTAAAGAAGTTCGAAATATACAAGCATAATTTAAATATCTTCTCAAATTTATCAGTAAGGGTTTCCTCTTGAACCATTAAGGCAGAATAGTATTTGGCTAAAACTCAGATCATTAGATCAAGCAATATAGTGTTTTTTTTTCATTTGGCACCTGTACATCCAATTTAAGTTGCTTAATTCCATTTTTTATGATATTTATAATTCGCTTGTACTGTTATATTATATAATACATTAATATTTCATCATCGTGAATCAATACCATTAAAAAATTAATAAGAAGTCAATTTTTAAAAAACTAAATTTATTTTTCTAATTTCTGTGTTTATAATATTCAAAACATAAGTGCCCTCTATTTTATATGCTAGCATTAATTTAAGTCATAAAAGCAGATTGGAATCATGACTTCGAAGATATATTTTAAGACTAAAAATTTTCAGTTATCCTGCATTAATTAAGACATGACGGGAAAATAATATTTGAAATTATATAATTTTGCTTAACGATATGTTATCTCTAAGGAAACAACAATATCACCAAATAACTATTGTCTTGCCTAAGAGAAAAAAACTGCCTAAAGTCTGTAGCTGAGAATTTCAATTACTTAATTTTTTTCTACAAATTAGGATTGGTATAATCTGTCCTTAAACTTCAGTTGTATATAGAATTCATTGAACATTTTCATCGTGAGTAAATAGCATTAAAAACAATAAAAAAGTAGCCAATTTTTAAAAATTAAATCTATTTTTTCTATTCCGGTGTCTATTTATCAAAGATATAAGTGTCTTCGATTTCATGTACTAACATTGCTTTGTTTAAACTATAACAGTAGATTGAAACTGCGATTTCGAAAATACATTATAAGATTAAATATTTTTCTGTTATCCTGCATTAGTTAAAACAAATACCAGAAAAATATGTGGAATTATTTAGCTCAACGATTTGCAGTCTCCACTTCAAAATAAAGAAAAAAAACTTTAAAAAAACCATTGTCTAATATAAGAGGAAAAAAAACTGTCTATAGCCTTTTTGCTGAGAATTTCAGCTACTTATAAAAGATACACACCATATGCTGCTCCTATTATGTTCTTTAAACCTTAAAATAAAAGTTATATAAAACTAGAAAAAGTTTAGGAAAGAGAAATAAATAAAAAACCAAGACTTTGCAGCTGGTGTTGTCAGGACTTTTAATGTGACTAAAATGCTTTACTTGTTGAGGGACTAAAATGTGTCTCGAGTTTTTTAAAGAAGTATCCCTTGAAAGATTTTCCACATATTGCGCTGTAAGTCCTATCTGTAAGAGAAAGCAGATTAGAAGAATTGAGAAACGAAATACTTCGTTAATCTGGCCTCCATTCTTAAATTCTTCCAAGATTCCGCATTCCTTTGGTGATCCGCACAGAAGAAAAGGTGTCTCAAAAGAATAACGTGTTGAGACATGTTTTCGACATATATATATATATATATATATATATATATAAAGAGAAAGAGAGAGAGTGTTTGTTGTAACCACGTGCTTAATTCTGAATATAATGAAACTACAATTTTAACAATTGCATTTGCATTTAATTATATTTATACAATTAAAGAACGTTTATACAATTTTAAAGAATTGAAAAAAACTATTTGCTTTAATAATAAAGAACTTAATAACCAATCTATTTATATTAGATTATTTTGCTAGTTACTAAAACTTCTGATATAAAAAAAATAAGAATTTTGTTATGAAAAAAGGAAATCGTACACTTTCTTTTTATATCATTTCTGTCAAAAGGGTATACATTTTCAAGGGTGCACTTTCCCTGATTTTTTCGTCTTAAGTGAATGCATTGATCTTTTATTATTTTTTTTAATAATCACGAAAGATATTAGGAACAGAAGCTCTATGCATCCTAGTTGCACGAGATCTGCTTTCAGCTACAATCCAAATTTGCGACATCAGGATATAATTACAATCCGCTGTTTTAATTCAATTCTTCCCCCACTTCCTAAACACGTTCACGCCTGGGTGACCCACCTGTGAGTCACGCTAGATTGTCTCATCTTGGCAGCGCACCGGAGTAAGAACTGGTAACAGTAAATTTCATTTTTTAGTTTTTTTCTGGGAATAATAAAAATCCATAACTACCAATTGTTTTTAACGGATGCAATTTTTATATTGAATTGCTTCTTCGACGTTATAAATTTCCTTACAGTGAACTGTTATTGTTGAGAATAGATTAACTCCTCCCGAATATCATCTAATATCGAAATCGTTTTTCTACAAGTACTTTCTCTTTTCCCGTACCAGTATTTTCACTTTTCCCGGCGTGAACGTGTTAAAGTGCGATCTGACGCTTTTTATACGGGAACATTGAATGATTATACTCCCTCTATCCAAAACTAGCTGCTATATTTGAATATTTTTGAGATGATTATTGAAACAAATGATTTTATGATTTTGTTTGAACATTTATCAGTGTTTTCAGAGTGCTATGCTCTCAATCAACAATTACTCACTAAATATTCCCTCCTTTCTTCCTTAACTCAGTTGCCAAATTAGTTTCTAAATTACAGATATTTTCCGCTCTTAAACCGTGCCTTACATTGCAACCATCATTCTTCCACCAGTCATTGTTTATAACTATCATCTAGGTAATGAATCGCGAAATCATTGTTAGTATCATTTTATTTTTGTCAATTTACTAAAGTGCATCGCTTTTTTACGACTCCAACCTCTTGAAATGTAGCTACTAAATTGGCACAAAATTTTCGACCTAAATGTAGAAATTAAGTGTGGATGGAGGAAATATAACATTGAACTACTTTCGATCTCAATCATTGTATCAATCAAAAGTAGCAAATGTCACAATAAAAAAGTCACAATAAAGAGTCACAAAACAAATATATATGACGTTGGTATAGAGTCTATATTGCATGAATTTCTTCAAACCATTTTAGTAACGATAATAATGTAAAAAAATAAAAAAAATTCCTCGAAAGATGTGTTTCTAATATTCTTGACTTCGCCGGTGACCGTTGACCCCCTTGGCTCATTAAAAGACTGCGACTAGAAAATACTAATTTGATGCCCAGTGCAAATTTACATCACTGTAATGAAATGGTTTGTAATATCTTTTGAAAAATGCGTCTTTATTTATAGTGGTTTTTATAAGGAAATTAGCTTTTAGCTTCCAACGCTCATTTCAGCCAATGCAAATTTTGCATGAGTAAAACAGACACCATTTCTAAGAGCGTCAAGCATAACTTTCCAAATTTCACCAGCGATTTTCCTATATAAAATCTTTGAAAGTATTTGCTTCTAAAAAGTTGTTTTTTTTTATAGAATTAGTATACAAGTGCAAGTGTATCCATGATTTTATTCAACCCCTCTAGTTGTAACTAAACAAATCGTAACTGTGATAAGAACTAAAACTCTTAAGTACCTAAAAAATAATTTGCTTATCTTTAAATTAAATTACAGGATGTAAATTTTAATGACATATTTTCTTCTTTATTTATAAATGTTACAAGAAAAAGTGTCTGAGAAATATGTATTGTAACAGCCAAATTTCCAACACTGTTAAAGTAATGCTACCTTGATTATAGAATAAGGCGAGTATTTTATTTTGAATTGTTTGCAGTTACGGCGCATTTATCTTCTCAAGAACAATGTTTTTAAACCTAATTTCAAAAACACTAAAAATATTCCTTACACAAAATTTTTTTTGTTAACTTTAATTTTCTGAGGAAAAAATACAAAACATAATTTAGGAAACTTTACATATTATAAATACATCTTAGATTCATGACTTGATTGTTAGATGATAGGATTAAATATTAACTTTACATATTATAAATACATCTTAAGGCTTGGTTTCTTAGGACAGGACGCCGTCAGCTGGAAATCAGCGCTAACCTCTAATTGGTCCATTTGTGAGTTTGATAGTATACGTCATCGAACGCTCATCTTGAACTACAATTGCCGTCCAACTCAACTGCAGTTGGATTACAACGTGACGTTAACCACAGAAGCAATGGCGGACAACATCCAACAGCACATTGAAATCAGCCAAGATTTTGATTTTGA
>NC_092214.1:34694591-34884955 GCF_043381705.1 Parasteatoda tepidariorum | reverse complement strand
TCATAACGGCTGATACAGTACTTCTTGCAAACCCCAAAAGGTTTGCTGTTTCTGTCACCGATGCTCCACTTAAACGCGCCCCAACAATCATCCCTCTTTGGAATTCTGACAGGTCAGACATTTCACCTTATAAAAGCTAGTTAGATAAACTCATGCAACACAGGTGACTAATGTTGAGAGACTGATAGCTTCCTCTTCACGCTCACTAGGTGGCAGACTTCTGTTGCAAGTGGCGCGGCTGTACTGCAGGTGTGAAATAAGTCACACTTTTTCACAGGTATTCGTATTATTTTGTCATCCATCTGTATATACAACGAAAAACGAAATAAATAAATACAAAAAGGCACGAAGAATATTAAGAAAAACAATAAGTTTCGTTTTTTGCGCATTAGCTGCAAGTAAATAGAACTCATAAGTTCAAAATGAAGATAACACAAAGGAAAATTACAGACTAATGAGAAAAGGGGGAAAAAGAAAATCAATAATAAAAAAATTATAACAAGAAAAAAAATCCGAAAAAAAGGATCGAACTCTTTTGAAAAATCCGGAAAATAAAAGATATAATCTTTTCATCAGCCCACACGATTATATCCGCAAAAAAGAGTTATCCTTTTTTTCGGATTTTTTTTGTTATTAATTTTTTTATTATTAATTTTCTTTTTCCCCTTTTTTTCACTAGTCTGTTCGTATCTGTGTATTTTCCTTTGTTTTATCTTCATTTTGAACTTTGTTTTATCTTCATTTTGCTATATTATATCCTGCATTATAAAAAAATTTTTATTGTTATTTTTTCCAAAATCATTACAAAATTGTTTCAGTAAAAAATACCGATCTTTTTGTGTTTCCATCAAGCCAGAAACACGGTAAATTTTACCATATTTTGCTAGTTTTGACCATACGGTTGTCTTCAGTGTTGTATTAAATTTGATAGACTAGTACAAGTGGAATGATTATTAAACGAAGCAAATAATTAATTTTAATCTACGAAAAAAATATGACTAGTGTTTAAAATTTAATTAAAATTGTAATTTTTTAAAAAAAAATTTTGTTTCTTACTAAGCACAAAATGCATTTGATTTTTCATAATGGCCGAAAGATTGATGCATATAGTAGTTATAAGTTTTATTATTTTTTACTAAATATATATTCTATGTTTATAAAATGTATAAAATATATAAAAAGTATAAAATATTAAATTTTGCGCATGAATTAAATGAATACCTTACGGATGAGAAATTAGTTTTAATTATCAATGCTCCACTGACTGCTCAGGAATCTCAAAAGAATTAATTTTTGAATGCTAGGAACTGTTTTCCAAACATTTTTTGCGACTCAATATGGCATTAAATAATATGGCTTAAACTAATATAGAGATAAAAAGGGTAAATATTTTTTTATTTTGCTTAAATAAAGATGTTACTGGCTATTCAAATTTTAGAAATTCTGGAAACTTAATGAATTTCAATTATTTTAATTAAGTTATTTTAGTTTTCAATTTTTCTTATAATAAACAACAAAAATTATCCTTTAAATGTTAAATATTATGCTTTTCAGTCTTATTTTGCATTTTTTTCCTGAAAATATGTATTGTAGCCGAATGTTCCTGTTTTTATAGAAATTCAGAAGAGAAATACACGATATTCCTGCTTCAAAGAATGCAGCTCAACAGCATTATGTGGATTGAAAAAAATTTTGTTTTTTATCAAAAGTTGTAATGCAAGTTGTTGCTGCAAAAACTATGAGATACTTTTGGTTCTTAGTAGTATAAAATATTAAATACTTTGGAAATATAAAGCCTGAAAAGAATAATACATTCCTTTTGCATTTCATGCATGCGCATTAAAAATTAATTTTGAAAGATTTTTGAAGGTAACGTTTATTAAATATAAGGAAAAAATGAAAGCAACAGTTTTTTCACGAATGTTCATATCTTTCTTTTATAACAATTCCTATCTTTAGAAGAATTCTAGGAATTTGACAGATCTGAAAGATGTTTTCTTAATTCATTTAAAACCACTATATTTTTCACGAACAAAATAACGTATTATTTAGTTTAAAAACGTTGTTATGTTATAAGACTTAAATGCTAATAATTGCTGCAGATCTTGTAAAATTTGTTTCAAATAGCAAAAAAATCTGAAATTTTGAATTGTTTGTACATTAGGTCAGTTAGTTATAGAACAAAAAAAGATGTACCGCATGTTAGATTTCAAAATTTTTTTGCAGGTGTCTACACTGTAAAAAAATTCCAATCACATTACGGTAAAAATTACTGGCACCCTAAGTGCCGGTATTTTTTGCTGTGAAATTTATCTGCAGCGAAAAATTTTACTGTAAAATTAATTTAGATCAAATTAGGGTAAAAAAAATACTTGCACCCTGAGTGTCGGAACTTTTTACTGTAAAATCTATCTTTAGCAAAAACTTTACAGAATAAAAAACTAATAGACTGTATTTTTTACTGTGACATTAACTGTAAAATCAATGAATCACTGTAATTCAATAAAAATTGCTGACAGTAAAGTGAATTTTATGAATGTTATAGAACTCAGAGTTCCTGTGCTTTTTATAAAAATTTGATTAAACTTTTTTGCAATGTTATTTTTGCTTGTAAAGTAATGTGTGCAATTTTAAATGAAATTGAATAAACTGTCCATAAAAACTAGTTCATGAAATTATTACTGCTTTCTAAGAAAACTAAGTTCAGTTACTACTACAAGACGATAGTTCTAATTATTTTTCTGAGAACCTTGTAAGCAAATTACCAATCTTTAATTTAAGAACTTAATCGAAGTTACTATTACAGAACTCAAATCTTGATTTCTACTCCAGAAATATAGCACCAATTATTATTTAATACAAAATATTTCAACCATTTTTATGGAAAACTTCATATCCACTATTACTGCAAGAAAATGATCGAATTACTTTTTTACGATTATTCATTAATACAACTTAATTAAGTAATCTTAATTGTTATTCCAAGATCGAAATCTCAATTACTACTTCAGGAATGTTAGCTCATTTACTGTTTCAGAAACATGTCATTAAATTGATGATTCATGAAACACAATTGTGACTGTTCAAATGTTACATGTAAACAATATTGTGTTTACATCTAAACTTAAAAACTAAATAAAAATTGAAAGTAAAACATACACATTAAAATTCGTTTTCAACTAAGGTTTAACTTTTCTTTTAATGAGTGAATTTTTGCAACCAAATATAAAAAAAGAAGAAAAACAAGCAAACATGAAAACAGTCTATTTTTTTAGCAATTAAAAAACATTAAAAATGACGGATTTCTAAGATTCTATACTTTTTCTTTGAAAATATCGTTTAACATTTCCCGAATAGGGCCTATAATTCACATATTAAAACTTTCAAGCAATAAATTAATTATAACATTCCATGAAAAATACATGGTAAATCTACAATTTAATTTTTCTCAAACATTTGAGAATGTTAGTTTGATAAATGTTAGTTCTATTGAAATGGCAAACTCTAAATCAACTATTTATAATTTATGATTCACATTAACATGTTAATATATTATAATTAATTCGAACATTATCATATAAACTGAGATTGGGAATTGTCAGTGATCTGTAATCAATTAACTAAACAGGTGAAGTTTGTGAAGTTGTTATAAGCAATATGGTATTTTCCTGTGTAACACTATATAAATCCTTAAAGGATTTACTTTTTTTGCATTATTTACTTAAAGCTCCTTAAACTTAACCTTAAAACAGTTAGTCTGAAAATATTAAAAGTTACTTTTTTAGAAAAAATACATACGCATTTGTTTTAGAAAATACAATGCGCGACAACAATGTTAAATTATTTAAATGAGCAACAAAAGTTTAACTATTGCTGAGTAATCCAATTTTATTTTACGTTATTAATTCTATTATTGCAATTATATTATATAATAATATTGATATTTAGTGTTTCATAACAACAGTTATTATTGATGATCGTTCGTAATTGTTAACCATGATATAAAATTTATTTATTTTTAAATTATTCTACCCGGACAGAAAAAAAAAGTTCTAAAATGCAAGTCCTTTTTTATACAGGATGTAAGACTTGAATGTTAAACTATAGTTATATAATCAAGAAAAAATATAATCAAGGTGAAAACAAACAAAAACTTTATTAAAAGTTAAAAATTTATTAACAAGGAACGCAAGATTGAAGGTATCAAAACCAATTTGATTGCTGGAAGACTCCTATTCTCAATTTTACAATACAAAATAACGGTAGTTTTTCTGCAGATGCATCATAAAGTATACATCTGAAACATTGACTGCATAATTACTTCGAATTTACTACAATATAGCCATGGATTTAAAGTTTTATTATTTTTAAAATGTATGGCTTTAAAGTGACTTCATATAAACTACATTAATTTTGCACACTATAGCTATTTTTTTTAGATAAATTATTAATAAATTACTTCAAATTATTTTCAAATTTGCTAAAGTATTTTTAGAGTTAAGATTGCACTACGAAAATTTTAGAATAACTTCAAAATTACTTCAATTCTGCGGAAAAACTGCGTTTTCTTTATCGGGGATGCTTGATCAATTAGCTTTTTTATGCAGGAATAATAAGGAAGATCCAATTTTTTGTTATTCATTATTTCATCAAACAAGCAAATTTAAAATATTTTGTTTCGAATAAAAGTACAAAAATATAATTTTAAAGTTAAAAAAAAAAGAAAAGAAAAAGAAAAAAAAGAAGCTGAATAAATTTTTGTTAAGCCTTTCTCAACAAAAATGATGCTCATGTGATGATGAATACTCACTGAGAAAACATTTTAATTTTTTAGTAAATTATTAGTAAATTATTAAGAAATTACTTCAATTTATTTTCAAAATAGCTAAAGTATTTTTAGAGTTAAGATTGCACTACGAAAAATCTAGAATAACTTCAAAATTACTTCAATTCTGCGGAAAAAATGCGCTTTTTTATTTGGGACGTTTCATCAATTAACTTTTTTATACAGAAATAATAGGAAAGATCCAATTTTTTATTATCCATTATTTCATAAAACAAACAAATTTAAAATATTTAGTTTCGAAAGTATTAATTTAAGGCTACAAAAAAAAAGGAAAAAAAAAACTGAATAAATTTTTGTTAAACCTATCTCAACAAAAATGATCATCTCACTCTCTGAAAAAAACATTCTTTTATTTAATATTTCACAAATAAATTTCCCGTGATGCTAACCTTGCGTTCTTAATAATTTTAAAACCCTATCTTCTCCGAATAATAGGAACGCATCTTATTCCCATTTAGAAAATCACGGGTAACACATAGAAAGACATAAAATATTTCCATAGTTTTCAAATAAAATAAAAATATGAGAAAAAATCATGGCATATCTAGAATGTAAGAACTTTACGTGATCGTATTTTTGATGCCCCCCCCCCCCCGTATCTGATTGTGGGATTCAGTTCTGCGATTCCCTTGTTCCTTTTTACTTTTTTTCGCAAGGAATTCTTTACTAACAGTTGCTTGAATCTTTTATCAAAGACATAGAAATACTCGGAAAGGCAGGGCCATATCGATTCAATCGCGTACTCTCAATCGATTCCCACGTACGATGCTGTGCTGAACTTTATTAAATTTTCAACGATTACTAGATTGAGAAAAGTTTGCTGATTCTTCGAACCTTAATCTCTGATCGTTAATCGGATTTATTTCCAATTTTTTGACATTGTCACCTACTTTGTGAGTTGTAGCGGGCTTTTCATTGAGGAAATCAATTTAAAAAGAATTTTACTGGTGGAAAATCCATCTTATCGATTTGAAAATTGTCAGGTTTATAAATTAACTTACGAAAGTACCAGAATATTTGAATAAGTAGAGTAATGAAAAAATACTTTTGTTGAAGTTAAAAAGATGAAGAGAAAATTAGACTCATCGACGAATAAGTTTGTTTTCTTATTTGTAACTATTTTTAAAGTACATTTTGCGTTTATTATTTTTTAAATAAAATACTAGACATTTCAGAGAAAAAAATACATACATCAAAAACAAAAAGAATGAATCGTCTCCATCTGTTGCATTCAAGGATTACTAAGTTTTAGAAATCAATATTGTGGAAAAAATGTTCTACCTAAGAGTTATGACACAGTGAAGATTGGCTCTGCTGGAGTAAATCCATTCCTGCTCACCTTGAAATCCTTTTTTTTCTTCTTCAGAATCTGCCTTCATGGATGTAAACTGTTCTTTCTCCATGATCTTTAATTGAGGATGTATCATTTTAATAGTAAATAATTGCTTTTACTTTACAGTTTATGTTCTCACTTTATTCTGCTCTTCAATTGTTACATTTATAGTCATGATGCATAGTCATGATGATCTCAAGAAGCTTAATATGATGAATCAAACTTTTGTCACAATAAATAAAAAAAAAATAGATAAAACTAAGACGAGAAAAAGGAAGAAAAGCACACACATGTCTGGAGAACACTTCAAAGTAGTGAGGCATTTTACTGAGGACGATTGTTGCTTAAATAATTGCCCTTTTTTCATGCATTCTTGCATTTTTGTTCCAGAATTTCTAGATTTTGAGAAAGCATTCTTCTGGTACTAATATATTTATTTTAATAGTAAATGTTGGCTTTTATTTTACAGTTTATATTCTGATTTTATTCTCCTCTTCAGCTGCTAAATTTATCGTTATGATGTAAATTTTAAGAAGATTATTATGATGAATTAAACTTTTGTCGCAATAAAAAATGAAGAGTACAAAACTTAATGCAAGAATAAAGGCGTACACATGACTAGAGATTCCTGTCTTTTTTAAAGCATTTTTGTTATAGAAATTTCTGATTTTGAGAGAATATTCTTCCCGTACCAAATAAACATTTTATACTCCACTTGTTTTAAAATTAATTATAGTGTTGCTTCTTATACCACTTAAGGAGAATGGGAAACCTTTTTCGATTAGTGTGCCAATTAAACCACAGTTCATTATATTTGGGCGCCCGCTATGTCACTTGTTGTTGTATTTCTTTTTAGAAATCCTAGTTGAGCTTAATGCTAAATATTTCAATAAATAACCTTGAGTTTAATGCAAAATGTTTCCTTAAATGAAGCGGAATTTTATGTAAAATATATGATTAAATAAATGCAATTTTGATGTAAAATGTTTACATAATTAATAGAAATTCGACAAAAATAATTTGCTAATGATTATTTTAGTAAACTTCAAAAATTCAAGTTATACTCAAGCTACCTTCTTTGTTAGTTTAAGTTATTTTTAAAGTAATTTATTTTCAAGAAAAGCGTAGTTAAGGAGCCAAAGTACACTCTGAGAATTTTTTTCGGATATAACTAAATTGGCAAGAAACTGTGGTGGCGGATGATTTCCAACGGAAGAAACCTTTCGAGGCAGTATTTGCCTACAGCAGGCTGTGGAGCTACAATAGAAAAAAAAATTATTAAATAATTTCTTTGATGCATGCACTTTTAATTAGAAATCAGTAAGTTATATAGTAAATTCTTAATATTATCAATTTTTACTTTAAAAAATTTTTTTTCTAGAGCCACATTTTGAATTTTTCTACTCTTTTCTTTTTTGTTTATTTTTAAAACTTTTGCAATGACAACCACTAAAACTCTGTGAATTAATTTACTTTAGTGCACGCAGGAAACTTTTCTCTTGTTAAGTGAGTACATAATGATAAAATAATAATTATTAGTTATACAATTGCGACAATATACTGTAAAAAAATTAAATGAAATTATAATTATTATAATTAATGAAACGCTATTTGATAATCAATCCACATTTTGAATAAGAATATTACGTTGATTGTTCAAAAAAGTTAGTGAAGTTTCATTATCTAAAGAGAAAAATTCATGTGGATTAAAATAATATGTAAACACAAAGCAAGGTACGTTTTTGCCTTAAAGATCACTTCCAATATTCCTAAAATCGATCATATTTTTTAAATAATTCTTATACAGCTATGAAATTTCAATATTTTCTTGAATTTTTATTCAAAGTAATAAAAATACGACACATTTTTTTAAGTCGAAAATATTTTCAAACTAAATAGTTTACTAGGAGTTTCTATTCCTTTTACAAGGAACTTCTATACTTAAGGTTTTATAATCTTGTAATATTTGACACATATACTATTTCACACAGTTTTAAAGATTTTTGTACAATGTTCTTAAGTCAGCGATTCAGACCGAGATACATACATGCATTAATATACTTACATAACTTAAGCATAATACCATTTCAGATGACAATGTTTCTCAGGAAACTTTGAAAGTCGCTCCAAGTGATAATCTACTCTCAAACAAAATCTCGAAATAGAAGAAGGAAGAATAAAAGAGGAACTTGGCCTTTTCTCTTAATCGAATGCTAAGTTATTTCATAGAAGGTCAGTTTAGAAGGTCACTAACTTTACTTAATATTATGATATTGTTTTTATCCCTAATCAGAAAATGCCTGAAAAGCAGACAAATGTGAATAATTAGCAGGATATGAAAAGGAAAAAAAATAGTCTCAAATTTATAATCTGTAAATCTAGGAAGAGAGTAGTTACTTTTATTTAGATAGCACTATAATTTTAACGAGTCAGAAAAAAAGCATTTCTTGCTAAAACTATATATTGCAATTCAATACAAGCATTTCTTTGGTTGGTCATAAAATGTGTAAGCAGTTTTATTTTGAGAGTGAATACATGAAGAAAAAAAATTTCAATGAAATCTTGTTTTTAACGTAAAGGCATTTCTGATTAAATAAAAAAAACGAAAGTTCAAGCAAGAAACACCAAAGTTTACAGCTTTTAAACCATTTATATGATAATTTATCTACCCTTTATGATAATGATTTTCAGGAAATTCTGGTTTAAACATTTATAAATCTATTAACATTTTGTAAATATGCAGCACTGAAAAGAAAACAGAAAAAATGTTTTTTTTTTATCCATATTCTAAAAAATTCATAAGGCAAACATTCCGTATTATACCTTCCATTTTAATACTTATTTAGTTATTCTTAGAGTTTGATGGCAATGCATTTTGCCAAATAGATTAGTAATAGACTTTTTACCATGCTTCGTAGTATTTTTTTTCAAAGTCCCGTTGTTGGTGGGATTTACATGGCGTAATTTTTACTTATGTCTACTTATACCATTTCTTTTTATAATTAAATTATAATTTATTTTCTTTTTCATTCCTAATTATTTATTTTCCTCATAAAGTGATTATAATAACAGAAGGAAAAGGGGCATAATAGATTTTTAAGTGTTTAATTGAAGCATGTTAAACATACCAGACTAGGATGTTTACTAGATTTTAAGTGTTGGATAAAAGTATTTACTATTTCCTTGTACTTTCGCTTTGACATAGCGAATGAAACTACTGTTTAACTAGGTAATGACACCAAATACAACGTAAAATTTAATAGCAAACAAAAATTTTTTATTTAAATTTTGAGGAGCTGAATTGTAAAACGCTAAGGATTTTGTGATCACTTTAATTGTGACTAATTCGTTCAAACTTTCCACAAAAAAATTTCAACATTTAATAGAAAGAATACTTCATTTCTTTTTGACACGAGAAGTATTTTTATGAAAGATAAATTTAAAGGAGAAATAAAAAATCCAATTTTATGGCAAATTTATCTCAAAACTAAATATTTATTTCAATTATCTATGGAGTATTTAGAAATATTACATCGCTTCCCTCAGTTATCTATAATTGATTATTGCATGTACAATAATTTTTTCATTTCATTATAAAATACTATCAAAGGCATAGTTATGAGTGATTAATATTCATATGCATATTAGTGCATAGTTAATATTAATATGCATATTAGTGCATAATTAATATTAATATGCATAATTATGACGTAAAATATTTTATCATAAAACATCGTAATGTTACAGGGAAAGAAAAATGTGCGAACAATTAATATTTACAGCTAACAATTACATTTATAAATAGCCTCTACAAATAGCAAATAAAAATGAACAGCATGTATATGCTAATTAGACTTTAACTAAATATTTTTTTTCCAATGCATGCTTAAATAAAAATTTAGTAAAAAGAAATTAAGTATCATTACTATTTATATTTAATTCTTGAACTATTTTCATAAATATAAAGATTAAAACACATATATCATTAAAGAAATTTATTAAACACATTTTTAACGTGACACCATAAATTAAACAAAGTACAATCTTTGACGTTATATTTTATTTACGAGTGCACTTACCATATTTTATGGATAAATTTTAGCTATCGGTCCAAGCCATTAATATAAGAAACACCAAAAAGCCCACTTTCACGCTTAAATAAGCACAGCAAACAAGTGTATAATAACCAGCATAAAACTTCCAGAACATATATTCAAGGGTCTGATATATTGGTATGAGTTAACTGACTCAGCAACTTAGAACTCAAAAGTAAGTGAACAGACCTTGCAACCTGATGTCCATATTCTTTAAAAGATATATTTGGGCGATAAATTGACGGAGAGAGAAAACCACGCTTCCAATGCCTTTTTTTTTTCTTTTTATTTCTTCTTATTTTTCTCCTCATGGCGTAGATGGTTTATCCTCGTGGTTGTTTTGCTTGTTAGGTATACCGCTTATGGCATACCTGGAAATGGAAAGGAAAAATAGATATTGTAACTGTCCCTGACTCAAAAGGGAGCATTAAAAAATTACGGTAGATTGTGTTAAAGGAATTAATCTTTCTTAACATTCCAATAGACCCGCTCCTTATAAAATTAAAAATGTCCCGATTATTTCCTAGATACGCTAAAATGAAATTTAATTTTTATGAGTGTAATTATTGAAACCAATTGTATTTGGTTTAACTCTTTGGCATAATATTTTCACTAAGCACATTTTTTATTATTTCGTAACAATTTTATAAATATAAATATATCCTATTTTAATTTATACTTATGAAATGAAATTGTTATGAATATAAATGAAAAATTAGAATAATATATATGCTATTTGACATTTAATAATTCATGGATATGAAATACAGCAGGAAACACATGTGTCTTTTTCTGCATTCAAAGGTAAATCTTCCAAACACTATTTTTTTTCAAATCTCTACTTATTTGAAGTTATTTAGATCCAAGATATGACGTAGATGGTTTATCCTCGTGGTTTTTTTGCTTGTTATGTGTACTACTTATGGTATACCTGGAAATGGAAAGGAAAAATTGATACTGTAACTGTCCCAAACTCAAAATGGATGTTAAAAAATTACGGGAAAATTTATTAAATGAATTAATCCTCCTTAACCTTCCCATAGGTGCTCTCTTTATGAAATTAGCAATGCCCCACTATTTCCTAGATACGCTATAATAAAATTTAATTTTTATGAATTCAATTATCAAAACCAATTGTTATTGGTTATGGTTTTGATTTATTATTGGTTATTGGTTCTGACTACTTATGGTATATCTCGAAATGGAAAGGAAAAATTGATAGCGTAACTGTCCCAGATTCAAAAAGGATATTAAAAAATTACAGGAAAATTTATTAAATGAATTGATCCTCCTTAATCTTCCCATAGGTAATCTCTTTATGAAATTAGCCATGCTCTACGTATTTCCTAGATACGCTATAATAAAAATGAATTTTTATGAATTCATTATCTAAACCAATTGTTATTGGTTTAACCCTTCGGGTCATAATTTTTATTAAACATATTTTTCATTAGACAATAGCGACAGACACCGTGAATGAAGTATATAAATGGACATACTATAGTTCCTGTTCTTTAAAAAGGAGTCTCCCTCAGTGTCAAAACGTCAACATTCTGAACGTTCATTCAAACCGTTCATTTGACAAGAACCTTCATCAATCTCAAAACGTCAAAATTTTGAGCGATCATTTGACGTTTTAATACTGAGAGAGACTGTTGTTTATGGAATTGAAACTATAGTATGTCCTTTTATGCACTTTCATATGAGCTTTTCACGTTGTTTTTGCTGGGAATCGAACCTGGTTCACCTCGTTGGGAGGCAAAAGCTCAATCCCCTGTGTTACCATGGATCTAATCAGTATTTTTGAAAATCTGATTTGCTTATTTCGGGATGAAGTTCTGACATAGACATTATGTTTTATGTTTATCGAGAAGTTGTAAACACATCCCGTAATCTTAACTAGCTTGAGTGACGTGCTAATAGCGTGAAGGTCAGTAGTTAGATCCCCAGTTGGCCAGTATGACAATTGTAATCACGGTCCATAATTAACAATGTTCGTTATTGTTATACATCTATGCATTCCCTTTTTAATGAATTAAATAATTGGTATAATATATTATATTGATAAATACTTTATAAAAGCTTTTTCCACTAGTTATTTGCAATAAAAATACGTATGATCTCCAATCGAGGTGTGATGCCTGCACAAAATCTACCAAATTGAGAAATATAGTGAAAAATATAAAGCGATATTTCTTGAAAGGCATAAAGTATCCTAAGACGAAAAAATGTGAAATAAAATAACTTAAAAGAAATTAAAAAATTTTTAACTGCTCATGAAAAAGTAAGAAATAAGATAAAAATATTAATATACAATAATTAAATTCAAATATTCTTACAATCATGTTACATTGTATGAAACATAATTGAAGTTATAAAACATTGTCATTTCACCTAAGCCTTTACTACCTATTTTTAGAATCAGTTATGTTTATGTTTGCTGAGTCAACCCTCGCATATTTACTGTTCTGATTACGAAAAAAGAGGGGGAAAAAGCAGTTGTTTAAATGAAGAAGTACGCTAAGAAAAAATTCTAATAGATTTATCAAACTACTTGGTAATGGCATTTCTGGAAAAATACCGTAATTCTGCTGTATACAACCCAAATATACGGCTTTTAAAATAATCATTTGGTAATTTTTCCGTTCATTTGATAATGGTTTACCGGAAATTCCGGTTTTTAAAATTAATGTTTTTTGTTACTACACAGTAAGTAAAAAATACAAAAAGAAAAGTTAATTTGACAGAATAAATGATTTTTCTGCCATTGTAATTAAGGCATTACATTATTCATCAAATATTAAAGGACTGCAAGATTATCGTTTTTAGATTATGGTTAATGTTTGATGCAACATATTTAACTTCTTGAGGAACTTAAATACGTTTTTTAATCATAACGAAATGTTTCACCAACACAATACTTATTGCTATAACAGTGCCGAATAAGTACAAGTGATTCATCGTATTAAAATCTGCTAAACCTGTACAGTTTGTTACTTGATGCAATGTTATATATTTATGTTTACCATTTTGAAAGTTTTTGAACTATTACTCTGGATTTTCTTACCCTATTTTCAATTAAATATTTCCAGTCTCTTATCATACTTTAAAGATTTTGTAACTAGGTTCTTTAAAAATAGTTTCAAAAATTGTACTGAGTTTATGATCATATTAAATTATTCTTATTGAATTTTTGAAATTTTTTTTTTCATTTTCAATTAATATCAGATCTTCTTGAAAAAAAAGTTTAATTCTAATCAATCGCAATTTCCAGAACAAAACTTTTATTTGCTGATATTTCAAAAATCATTCTAAGAAGTAAACTGTAATTTAAAAAAGCGCTAAATAAATTTCTTTTCATTTAATTCAGTTTGAATTAAATATAATTTATGTGAATTTCTATCAAAGGAAAAGCGAAATAATAAATTTTCCTTTATAAGAAAATCAAAATTATTGCTAGTACTAAAAGAATTATTCATTTGCTTCTTTCTTCTTACATTTATTATTTTTGATATATTTAATTTTTTTTCAATTCAACGTGATGTTTACACTGATTAAAATATGATATTCTTCAGCGTAGTTTTTATTATAAAGTTTAAAAAAACAAGAACTATATTATTCACCTCTATTGTTTAAATACGTGGCTGTATTACATACAATCAAGGTAACTAAATTAAATTCCACTATACGAATTAGATTAAATTGATTTGTAGAGGTTTATTAATTATTTACAGTTCATTCGCTTTCAATATAACTTAGGAAAATTGATCTGAGAAATAATCTGATAAAATGTTTTGACTTCCAAGAAAAGTTAAACATAATGAATTTAAAATAAATCTCGTCATATTTAAAAATGAGTTACTGAAAAAATTATGTATCAGTTGTAGAACAACGCTTGTATTTATAATCGAAGAAAGAATGTTGTATGATTTTGTTAAATATTTTGGTTTTTTAACTGTAATTTCTAATTGTTATTCAGACACATTCCCACCACTGACATATATTTTTTTAAATTTTTTCGTAAAATGGCTTTTCTTAACAAGTCACGTGAATCATGAATAATACATTATGAATCATGCTTATAATGTAAGAAAGTTTTCAAATCTGAGATTAACTATAAAGAAAATATTCAGCGTGTCTCTAAAATGTAGAAGATATCAAAATGTTTAAAGTAGTTAGATTATATTTTTAATTATATATCAATTGTTATTTATCTATTACTTTAATTATTATTGGATAATTTACGATTAAATAATTTAATTATTCATTTTACTTTTAAATATGCTTATAATTGATGAATTAAAGGGACAGGAAATTGATAACAGCGAATTGGAAAATAATTGTTACAGAAAACTACTAATATTTACATATTTTCATATATCTGAATTTCATATAGCAGAATCTGAATTTGATATTAAGCTACCTAATTTTCTAATTATTACACATATTACTGTATTTTATTTATTCACGTTGTTATTTATGGGTCAAATATCGCTCAGAGAAAAGTAAGAGTTTATTTTTTAGAATTTTTTTTCACCATTATGCGTTTAATTACTATTTCTCAAAAATAGACAAATAGACTAAAATATAAACTTTAAATTAGAGCAACGATAAGTTATAGTATTTTTATTAGTATTACATAAAAGTTTCGAAAACAATACCGTTCATTTTAAACAAAAATTGTTCGAAAACAATACTAACTCATGAAAAAGATTTTAGTCTGTCATTGAAATAACAAAGAAGGGTGCACGTAAACTTTTAAGACTTCGGAGATTAAAATACATTTATTTATGATATAAATTCCAACCTAAAATTTAATAAAAAAATAAAAATGCTAGGTAGTGCCTTTAAAGTAATGTCATGCGAATTTTCACTAAAACTATTTTTTTCTCAAATGTCTATTACTTGGATTATAATTATCGAGGAAGCGAAACTTCACCGTCTAGCAGAAGACAAGATTTCAAATATCAAAAATCAATAAAAAATTTATATTTCAAAAATTTTCCAGAAATTCGATTTCCATAATTCTTCAATTAATTCAAGTTTACGAATGTTTTTTTTAATAATAATAATAATAATAGCCTCAAAATTTTTTATGAAATTTAAAGTTCAATAATTTATGAAAACATTGTCATTTTCATTAAAACTTAGACTCAAGGTGTTATATAAAAAATACTGTTTAATTTAGCAGACAATTCTTGAATCATAACTAAATAAAAAAAATAATATATATATATATTCAGTTTTAATTTACAGAAACAAATTAATTTTGCCTTGTCACTTTATATAAAACTTGAAATACTGTTGATAGTCTCGATAAACAGCAATAGCTTGCTTAAATGAAAGGCGAATAGGTTAATAGGCTTCATCTAAATAAGTCATAATAATAAGTCATAAAATAACATTGTGTAATATTGTACGAATTGAAGTAAGGAAAAGAATCGTATAAAGTAATTATTGACTGAACAGTAAATATTGTCTAAATTATTTAACTAAGCATGTGATATTTTATTTCTCTTAACATTCAATTATTTTATAGAAAATACAATAAGGATTAATAATCTAAACCAGTGGTTCCTAAAGCGTGGTACGCGTATCCCCAGGGGTACGGGAACAGTTTAGAGGGGGTACGCGTTCTTATGCAAAATATCTTTCAACAAATGAAAATTTCAAAAAATTTTATTTAAATACATGAAAATGTACGATTACGTATTTTTCTATTGGCTATTTTTTGCAGAGTTAACAGTTAATAATTAGTGGTGTCAACAGTCAGTTGTGATTTTAAACTTTTGGGCAATTTTTTATTGCAAAAAATCCATTCATTTTTTTATTAGTGGTACACAGCGTTACGAAAAATTTAGAAAGAGTACATTAAAGTCATAAGTTTATGAAACACTGATCTAAACTAAAGAAACTATTCCAAAAAGCTGTTTTTACGTTAGATAAACATAGATCGAATCTGTCTATTTTATACATAATTTAATTATATGAGATATTTTATTTCAATTAAAATTTGATCATTTTGAGAAAAAAAACACATTATTGAAAATGATCTTATTAGCCAAATGAATTATTTCTTGAAGTTCACTTCTCCTAATAGGTCTATATCGAGCAGAATTATTGTGTAAATAATTTCAGCATATTTGCTGTAATTAACATGAAATGAGTTAACATACAATGAGAAAATACGCAGTTTCTTATGAGCTAAGTGAAATGTGCTAATGTTGTTTCCCTTTTCAGCAAAATAATACCAGATTGAGTAGTTTTGAAATATTTTTTGAATTTATTAAATTTGAGATGCCCTTTTCCAATTAGCATTCAATCTTTTTGTGAGAAACAACGTAAAGGAAATAATCTTGTAGCCAGTGAAATATTCCTTAAAGTTTCATTGACTTCCTATCAAAATAAATATAGATCACTTCCGCCTATTGTGTAAATAATTTGAGTAAATTTAAAATACTTTATTTCGATTGACTTTCAAAAAATAACACAGTATATAAAATGATCTTAGAAACTAAATGAAATATTCTGTAAAGTTGCTTTCACTTCCTGTCAAAATCAATCTATATTGAGTCCTCTATTGAGTGAATAATTTAAGTAAATTTGAGGTATTTTCTTCCAATTTTCAAACAGTCTTTCTGTTAAAAAACAGCAATGAAATTCACTTCCTATTAAAATAGATCTATATCGTATCCACCTATCGAGTAAGTAATTTTATTAAATTTGAAACAATTTATTCAAGGTAACATGCAATCGTTTTGTCAAAAGACACAGCTTTTAAAATGATCTTTTGAGCTAAATAAAATATTATAAAGCTGTTTTCCTTCCTAGAAAAACAGATCTAGATTGAGTAAATTTGAATAATTTTTGAATTGAGTGAATTCGAGACATATTTTTTTCCCAATCAACATTCAAACGTTTTCTGAAAACACCATAATTAAAATAATCTTGTGAATCAATAAAATATTCCTATAAGTTCGTTTGATTTCCGATCAAAATAAATATAGATGGAGCCCTCCCATTGTGTAAATAATTTAAGTAAATTTGAATTCTTGACTTTGAGTCAAAATTTCAACTTTGACAATTGACTTTCAATCAAGAAATAACGCAGTAATTAAAATAATCTTCTAATCTAAATGAAATATTCCTCAAAGTTTAGTTTTTACTTCCTATGAAAATAGATTCAGATCTCTACCATCTATTATATAAATAATTTCAGTAAATTTGAGATAATTTATTCAAGTTACTATTCGATCATTTTGTGAAAAGACATAATTATTAAAATGATTTTATAAACTAAATTGAATATTTTAAAGCTTTTTCTCTTCCTAACACAATATATCAAGAGACAGTTGAGATTTGAGATTTTTGACAGAGTTTAAGATTTGAAACAATTTGAGACAGTTGAGACACAGACAATTTGAGATATTTTTTCCAATCAACCTTCAATCATTTTGTGAAAAGCTCCGTAATAAAAATGATCTTAAGTGCCAATGAAACATTCCTTTAAGTTCCTTTATTTTTAATTAAAATATATATAGATCGAGTTACCCTATTGTGTAAATATTTTGACTAAATTCGAAATAAGTTTTTCAATTGATTTCCAATCAAAGAAATAATAACACAGTAATTAAAATTATCTTATAAGCCACAAGAACTACTCCTTAAAGCTTTTTTTCCTATATAAATAGATCTAGATCTAGTTCATCTATTAAGTAGATAATTTAAGTAAATTTGGGATATTTTATTCCAATTATCAAACAATCATTCTGTAAAAAAACAGCAATGGAAATGGTTTTATGAGATAGATGAAATATTTCGTGAAGTTATTTTCACTGCCTATAAAAATTGATCTAAATCGAGTGTGCCTATTGTTTAAGTAACTTGAGATGTTTTATTCTAATTTACATTAAAAAAATGATAACACAACAATTAAAAGGATCTTATAAACTAAATGAAATATTCCTTGAAGTTATTTTCACAACTTACTTACTTCAAGTAATTTGAATGATCACGCAGTAATTTAAGTGATCTTATATGCAAAATGAAATTTCCATGAAGTTATTTTCACTTCCTATCAAAATAGATCTAGCTCAAGTCTGACCATTGTGTAAGTAATTTGAGCAAATTCAAAATAGTTTATTTCAATTGAATTTCAACCAAAAAATATAACCTATGTAATTTAAACAATCTTTTAAGCTAAATGAAATATTCCTTTAAGTTGTTTTTACTGCTTATCAAAATTGATCTGGATCGAGTACGCCTACTATGTACTTGATTAGTTTTGTGTACTAATCAAGTATGTATATCATACTTGGAACAATAAATTGATTACACAAAGTAATTGATTACTATTGTGTAGTTGATTAAATTTGAGGTATTTAATTCCAATATCCATTAAAAAAATAATAACGCAATGATTAAAATGATCGTATTAACTAAGTGACCAATAAACTAATTGACTATAAAACTAAATGACTAATAATAAAATTATGAACTGAAGGATCGAAATAGACCTAGATCGAGTCCGCCTTCATTTCATAATCCTCCCCAAAACCACCTCCGGGCGACTTGTATCACTAAACTCTTCAACAGGAATACCGCTCACCATCATTACAGGGGTCTGCATCCTTCAAATCCCTACAGCATCTAAGTCATGCTCTCTAGGCTGTTTTATTCCCTTTACTCTGGAACTTTTTCCAAAGAAAAAGCCATCTAGGTGGTTGTCAAAAAGACCTGTATAAAATAAGTTTTACTTATCTAGGTGAAGTTTGAAGAAGAAATAGTTTATTTATTTGCGAAAATCGATTAGTGGGGCGGGATGAACGTGGGGTTTCTATTTGTTTATTTGTGTTTGATATGGTTAAACACTTTGCCTTTTCCTTCGTAAATTTTCAGTTTATGATTTCTGTCAGGAGAATATTTCATTGGTAAAGTGAACTGGACTTGATTTTTAGATAAAGGAGGAGTGAGGAAAGGGATATTATTTTCTCGCTGGCTATTAAGAAAAGAAATATATGCTATACACAAAAATATCAATGAAAATATTAAATATGTTAGCTTATTTTTCTTATTAGTTAGTTTATTCTTCTTATATCTTTAATTATTTCTTCAATTAAAGCTGTAAGGTAGCAAATTTCACTGATGTCATATTTAAAATATTTAAAAGAAAGAAAATTATTTGTAGATGACTCATTTTTATCAATGGTGAGCCAGGAAAAAAAATCCATTTTCAAGGGCCTTTCGCAAACCATCTAACTGAAATTTTTTAAAATTTTTTAAGATTGGGTGCTGCAATAGCCCTTTTATCCAATGTTTAAATTTCAAGATGGTTCAAATGGTTATGAAGTAATAAGAAGCGCACACACGTAAACAGACTCTTGATTTTATTGTTATATA
Source organism: Parasteatoda tepidariorum (assembly GCF_043381705.1). Classification (NCBI taxonomy): domain Eukaryota; kingdom Metazoa; phylum Arthropoda; class Arachnida; order Araneae; family Theridiidae; genus Parasteatoda; species Parasteatoda tepidariorum. The sequence goes on along the minus strand of NC_092214.1, from coordinate 34,865,283 downwards.
TTATTATAGCTTCTTGTAACTAGAAAACAATTTTATAGTTATTTATTTTAAAAACTCAAGTCAAAATATTGTTATGATTAAACGACAGTATGATAACATTTGTATGCATTATTAACATTTGTACACATTATGATAACATTTGTATGCATTATTAACATTTGTATGCATTATGATAACATTTGTATGCATTATTAACATTTGTACGCATTATGATAACGTTTGTATGCATTATTAACATTTGTACGCATTATGATAACATTTGTATGCATTATTAACATTTATATGCATTATGATAACATTATTGCGGTTGGCACACGTCTTGGCATGTGATTTTGCAAAAAATGATTAGAAACTCATTTTACACAATTGAGTTTATATAAGTTTATTACTTTTGTTATACATTTTCTAAAAAGAAATAAATAAAACACTTACCATTTTTTATTTAAAAAATTGCTTGGTTGTTTTGAGTAAACACTTGGATTATCAAAGTTATAAAACTAAATTCAAATTCTTAACGCATATTAAAACAACAATTCAAAATTTTGATAATGTAATAGTTTCTTGTAATCAATTATTTCGTAAATTGGGTGTTAATTGCATACCACATTTTATACAGTTAATTATTTGGTGTGCAATGAGCAAAAAATATATCACTCTGAATAACTTTTGATCCAATCATCAGATCAAAAATAATTCAAGGTAATCCGTACTTTTTTTGTGCGCGGTATATTTGTATGATATTCGTATAAATTGATTAGGAAAATAGATATTTTTCATTGAATTAATTTTTAAAATAAAATTTATGACCAAAAATCACAATTTTGGTTTAAATGTACATATGAAATGCCGTAGCTCTGAACTTCTTATTCATGGAATGAGACTATTTCTAGGGTGCTTATAAATAATACCTTTAAAATGCTTTTATTTCTATATAACTAATGCATATGTCAGATTTCTAAATTGCATTTTATGTCAGTGGAATGCTTCTGCTTCTAAAGTATTATAAATCTAAATAGCTGCTTCTTTTTTTAATATACAAGAGATGCTTAGATAGACCCTTGTTTCTGAATTAAAGTTTGTGTTTATGAAATGGTTTGGTTTTTAAATTAAAAGTAATTCATATAGATTGATTCTTTTTTAAAACTTCAATTAATGCATAGTTGTTCTTAATTTGCAAACAATGCATTCGGAATAATTCTATTTCTTCAATTTATGTGAAATGTAGCTTTTTTTAAGGTGTAATTAATTAATAATTTCTTTACAATTGATTTTCGTTGAATACTTAAATTATAATTAATGTAAATGGAAAGTTGTTGTTTTAAATTAAAATTACTGCACATGACATGCCTCCATTTCTACTTTCAATTTCATCAAAAGTGTCTGCAATTCTCAGCTACTTTTTCATACCATTCTCACAGCTTAAGCTGCGTCTGAAAATAAATTATATGGCAACTGTTTTAAAAATATTTCAAAACCAAAGAAAAAGACAACTGCGTCAAAGACTGATTTTAAAATCGTTAAAATAAACCTTTTGATGTTCTAAGGAAAATCACATTTTAAAATCACTGTACTATTTAGTTTAGATTTAAAGGTATTCATTGTAACTTTTACCATTGTACCTTATGTTCCCATCTTTCTCACATTCTTGCTTGTATTGATTTTTAAGCTTGTCATAAATTATCTAGAAAATACTTCCAAATCCATGACAAAACGCCAATATAATCATGTTCCTTATAGTTCATTTACATATAAACTGAATCACGTTGTCATTCGCAATTCATTTACTTGTTTTATTACTTTGTTAAAGTTTGCGAACTCTCAGTAATTAACATCGTTTACTATGCTCGAGAGAGCGAAGTGATTAAGATCACACTAGAATTCTAATTGGTTCCTTTTACAATCATTAGTAAGATAGAAAAGATGCGTTTGTAGCCCTCTTTGAAACATGGAACCTATCTAGGCGAATAAAACAGTCATTTGTAGCCTCAATGCTTGGACGTTTGCATCAAAAAAATTAAGCTATAATTAAAAGATAGTTCGTTTTATGATGAAATACTGTAATGTAGTAATTTTAATGTCTTTTAATTTTTTTCTAAGTATCGTTACAGAAGTAATTTTTTATATTTCTTCAAAGCGACTGTCATATCTTTTTTTTAAAAATGAAACTGAATTTTTATTATATTTGTAACGTTCTAATTAAGACTGAAGTTCAAAGTATGTCCGATTGCTTTAAATTAGATTTTATTTTAATTATTCAAGAACATTTTTGAAAATTATAAATAAAAGCTTAAAGTTCTATTGTTAACTTTCCCGTCTTTAAAAATAAATACAGTATGTTTAATAACATCATTGAGTAGAGAAAAGGTAAATAATTTAAATGGTTGTGCAAAAAATGTTTCATTGTAAGGTAATCAATTTTTTTAATGAGTATCCTTTAGTGTTTTCGAGAATTAGTTATGGTTCTTTTTTCAGTGCCCACCAGATTGACACTTGCCATTGAGGTATCAGTAGGGCAGATTTTTTTGGCCACTCTTTTATTAGGTGGGCCAACGTCACTCCCACAGTAAGGACAGATAGTACAGAAAATGAAAGAACATCCATGCCTTGTCCGGGATTCGAACCCAGAAACTTTCTAATGTAAGGTCAGCTCCCTTACCACTACACAGCATAGTATTTGAATAAGTTATGTATTTTTATTTAAATAAAAATTAATTCTGGAAAACTATGCTAGATAGGTGCATTTCTTTTTCTTTGAAATTCTTCAAGCATTCACTTAAATGATATTCATTTTCGCGTTTTTGCGATGATATATATCATATACATAACATATTAGTATACAATAATTATTGACATAACAAAATAATTTAATACAATAAATAATACTTGAAAAATTAAATATTTGAAGAACTAAAATATTTGAAAAAATACAAATATTTGAAAAACTAAAGCTTGATATTTTTTAAATTTAAATTGTTTAAACATTATCTTAAATATCATTGTATTTCGCCTAACTGCAAAAAAGTTAAATGAACAATATTTATTTGTTTTATAGTCAAATAATAAAGATTTAAATATTTTAAAACTATTTTGTTAGACACTTCTATTATCTTATTTGTTTTTCATTTAGTTTAACTGAAATAGTATTTTGTTTTATTAGTCCTTTGTAAGATCTTATAAACAACTAACTTTATCAACTAATACTATATTTTATAAATTTAAAAAACAATCTAATTTTTTTCAGTTATTTGCTTTTTTACCTTTATTCGTTTTTTTTGTTCCAAAGTATTAAATTGTGTATAGAAATGATTTTTCATTTTAACTTTTAAATAAAAGGTGGTTTAATAGGATTCATTTTTAAAACATTCCTAACCAGCAAAATCAAAAATTAAACTTCATAATTGCATAAATCTTCCGCGTGCAAATAATCATATACATGTATTTAAAAGAACATAATGATATTGTAAAACCAAACACAAATAAAAAAAAAAGAAATTTATTTTGAAAATGAACGAAGACACATTTACAAATACTAAATTGAAAAACCATGTGATCTGTAACCCAACTAATCTAAATCACGATTTCCAATTGGCCAATTTTTAGATTCTCTGAGTATTCGTCCAAAGGTACAAGGGACATTTCAGGTGTGAGTGACGGGAACATTAAGGAACAGAGCGATGTTCCTTGTTGCGCGAGACAGCATAAATGTCTGCTACGTCTCCTCTTACTCGTCACGAACAATTGGATTCGAGTCAAAATCGTGCTGTACTCTCACCTTTACGTGTCAGATGAGGACACATTATTGGCCCATTGATTTATTTTGAATGCGCAGAAATGTGATGGTTGTTTAGACACGAAGTATACCTCGGTCTATCAGTCAATATTACATCCCATTTAGAGAAATGAGTTTCCTAACAATTAATAGATAATATGACAAAGTCAGCATGGCTCTTTCACAAATCGTTTTGAAATATTGCTTAATAGATATTCGCCAATAGTATGTTGTAGTTTTCGCTATCTCCTCTTATTGATTTGCAATTGACTGAAAATTAAGTTATTGTATAATTTATTTCAAAATAAATTATGAATTATAGGTAAATTTGAATAGGATTTTTCAGGGATGAACAAATGTGCTTAAAATATAATACTAGGTTAAGATTTTAAAGTAGATTGAAAAACTGTACTCAAAATTGAAATGCTTTTTGTTGGGATAATTATTTGAATATGTTAAGTATGGTATAATTATATAATAGTATTATATAATTAGATATCAAAAATTTAGATAATGTGACAAAGTCAGCATGGCTCTTTCACAAATCGTTTTGAAATATTGCTTAATAGATATTCGCCAATAGTATGTTGTAGTTTTCGTTATCTGTTCTCATTGATTTGCAATTGACTGAAAATTAAGTTATTGTATAATTCATTTCAAAGTAAATTATGAAATATAGGTAAACTTGAATAGGATTTTTCGGGAATGAACAAATGTGCTTAAAATATAATACTAGGTTAAGATTTTAAAATAAAAAGAAAAACTGTACTCAAAATTGAAATGTATTTCATTGGGATCATTATTTGAATATTTTAAATATGGTATAATAATATAATAGTATTATATAATAAGATATTAATAATTTGGATAATATGACAAAGTCAGCATGACTCTTTCACAAATCGTTTTGAAATATTGCTTAATAGATATTCGCCTATAGTATGTTGTAGTTTTCGTTATCTGTTCTCATTGATTTGCAATTGACTGAAAATTAAGTTACTCATTTTTATTTCTATAAATTAATGTGTGAATGTTGATCTTCAGAACCAATCTAATAATTTTACAGTCAGTGCTAAAAATTAGATTTCAGAAGTCACCTCATATGGATGCATAGATAACAATAATCGTTTTTGATCAATTAAAAATTATAAAAAAAATCTAAATTATATTTAAGTCATGAAATGCTGTTTAGGCTATTTATATGCATATATATTGCGTAATTGTTTAATGCAAACATTTATACATATGTTGTTTATGTTACCTATGTTGGTACAAATAATTTTAACAAATAAAAAATTAAGCTATGAAGCAAGTAAATTTTTCAAACACGGAAATTATTGCATCAAATAATTATTAAAAATGCAACACTTCTATACTGTTAATAACGATGGATAATACTACAAACACAAAGATACATTTTGGTTTTGAATAAAAAGTCAAGTAATTTAAATAAATTCAAGGATTAGTGTGATTAAACTATCTAATCGTAATTTTAATTTTGACGAAGATACTTTTTTAAAGCAATATTGAATGTACAGTGCTTTACTCTTCGTAGAAAATTGCGCAACATACAGAAGAAAAAATTGATTTTGCCAAGAATTCGATGACGACTGATCATATATACTAGTTTCTAAGAAAAATTACTTATAGGAGAAAATCAGGTAAGTTAATGTACTTTTTTCCTCTTAAATTTTTTAAAAAAATTTGTCGAATTTATTGTTTTTGTTAAAATAAAACAATGTAAAATAAAACATTGTCATCAATTTAAATTAGTGTCAAATTCTTAATGCTAAAAGTATTTTTCTTTGCGCAAGAAATTACAAAACTGTCATCAAAATTGAAAGCAATTGAGATATTAAATTCATTGTAATTTGCTGTTTTGTGTAGACTTTTGTATGAAATCATTTTTCCTTCAATCTATTTTGAAGACCTTTTAAGTAATTATTTGTTTTCTTGAAAAGAAGCAATCGTTTCATTTTCAATATCACAAAAAGTATTATTTTTGTTGCTATTCAACTGTGCAAAATACATCAGAATAAATTATGCGCATGAAGTAAGGGAATGTACTTTTGTTAGCAGAAATGCTTTCAAGTAAAAGTGATTAGATAAGCAACAAAAGAGAGCAAAGTGAAGCGATTTTAAGAAATAATAAATTCAAGTGCAGTGTTTTTAAGAACTAAATAATATTAGTACCAGCATTTAAATCTTTAATGGCTCTGCCACACTCTATAAAATTTATATTTGCTTAAATCTTTTTTCTCAAATCTTGCATTTCTTGAGAGTTTATTACCATTAAATGAAAAAAAAACAATAAATGGTGGTTTCAAAGTGTTCTAAGTAATTAAAATAATAATACTTTTCTAAGTAATAAAAATAAAACTATAAATTAAAACGAAAATAATAATAATTATATTAAAAGTACTATACTTGATATCTTTGACTATAAATTAAATCAATAATACCAGATCAGTTTGTAGAGAGTTACAACTCTGATGCTAGAATATTTAAAAAGGTTATGTATTCTTAGTCAAAGACCTACAAAGTGGCAACACTTTTCAACCAAACGTGTACAGCGCCCTACTGCGACAATAAGCCTAGGAGATCGATAAGTTTATGTCATGGAAAAAGAGATTGTAAAATTGTTAAATATGTTTATTTATTGGTTTGATGCATTCTAAAATCACGTAATGCTCCCTTGATTCTACAGTTTTTACAAAAAATGATACTAAAACCACTTTTCTGTCGAACAATAAATATATTGTAGGTCGGAACATAATTACAAGCCTGAATGTTATGCGAACATATCGTTCATGAGCTGCAATAGTAGAACAACTCAAAAAACTCGCGTTTTGAACTAAGAACAGGTGTAAATATGAAAATACTCATTCTTTTCAGAGCAATACTAGCACAACTCATAATTCAACTTGAAAGTAATCTTCTTTTAAGCAAACTAAAGTATTTCTTATACATTTTCCTTAGAGTTGAAAATTTTAAACCTACTTATCTCAAAACATGATTTTTTGAGTCGTGCCTATTGCAGCCCATTACCTTTTGTCTATTGCAGCCCATGAGCGATATTGTCGCAAACGCAATGTAGATGCATTACTAAAACTGAAAAATCAGAGGCAGATAAAAATGGAATTAACTACACAAAAGCGAATTGTCACAACAATTTTATAAAGGCAATTTTAAAGCAGGCGTTGGAAGTTAAGACCTATAGAATTTGTGCACAGTGCGCAAAAAAAGTAACACCCAGAATTGCTTTTGATTTAATAATCGTTCTAGGTCTCAATCTTAATGGTTCAAAGTGGTAATTTTAAATATGCAAATTAAATATTACATACAATATTTAAAGTCAGTTGAGTAGTTCCCGAGAAAATGAATCATTAAAATTTTTCCAATAATCTATAAAATATAGAGCAAATTTTAAAAATCTGACTTTTTAAAATTTTATTTCCCTTGAACTATTCGACCGATTTCTTACAGTTAAAAATGTTTCGACCCTTATTCACTAAAATTGCAAAAGAATAAATGTTTACAAAAAAAATATTTTTTACATGGAATTATCTTTAAATAAACAAATTTTGTAACTGTGTGAAAAAAAAATTGCGACCCGCTTTAAAAAGCTCTCGAGAATAAAGTTACGCAAAATCTAAAATTTATAATAAGGGGTCCAAACTTTAGACCGTTCTCCCGACCAAACTTTTTGGATCATATTTCCAAAACTGCTTCTATCCTTAATATTATGGGGGTTAGAATTCCAAATCAGTTGGGAAAAAAGGTATGTTTCTTCAGAAAAAGTATGTTTTTGTGTCTGATTACGTGACTTAAAACATATTGACAACATCGTGACAAATGTTTGCAAGAACATGATTTTGAATAAGTAATTAGTGGGCTTGTCTCAAGTCTGCATATATTCCTAATTCTTGCTTGTTATCATGTTCCTGACTTGTATATAGATTCCTCCTCTAGATTATCCGTATCGGTTTCTTACGGAATATTGCCTCTCTTAGACCTACGCACTTGCAAGAATGATAATTCTAAAAGTGGATAAAAATGGTTTTTAGTTAGTTTCATGAATTAAACTGACAGTTTAGAAATAATTCCTGTAATATTTCGCATATTAATAACAAAAGCAAATACTTTAACTGCAATAATTTGTGGTGATAAAATGAAAAATTATGCATATCATTTAAGGTTTTTAATTCTTTTCTTCATTCGTGCTTCGCTTCTAAATGCATACACGGCATTTCGTACTGACCGCCTTTTAAGTATATTTTTTAAAAACCTTGCCAAAAAATGAAGTCTTCCTATTTCAGGTCTCAAAAAATAGTTTAAGTGATGAAACAAACAAAAAACTATGGAAACTTAACAAATCCTTATTGAGGGATTTATTAGGTTTCCCTACAAATTCTTATTCTTATGACACTGAAAACAGGAAAAAAATCTGTTTGATTGTGAAAGCAAACTAAGTACTTCTAACGCCCCCCTCAAATTTATACCTGTTTTCTCCTGCTATCAAACAGATCTTGATATTTTAAATCTTATGTTCCTCAATAAGGTTTCGCTAGATTTTGATTATTTTTAGTTTGTGGTGTTATGGACGGTAGAAGCGTTATTGTGCTCCTAGAAGAGGAAGAAGAAGAGATGTTGATAAGAGGAAGAAATGTTGATAAAAAAAAATATAGATAGTATCCTAAATTTCAAGTTAATTGCCATACAATCCTAGGAGGATGATTGAGTAGTTTATTCTCATCAGAAATTAGAAACTACGTATCAAATTAGCATCGGAAAATAATTTTAACATGGATTAAATAAACATGGATCCGACATATGCCATTTCAAAAAAGGAAATATTTTTTCTTCCTACTCAGCGTGTTTAGAATTCCTTTTTTTATTTATTATTACCTCTACCATTTTAAATCTAACCAGTTATCAAAACAAAAATGTTCTCGGAAAAATTACATGAGCAGGCTAACCATTGTAGGAATTTTAACATGCCTTACTGCTGTCAAAGCTTAGGTTGCAAATTTGCACGACCTGTAATCCATCGAAGTATAATAATTATTGCAATTATGTTTTCTACATTTTTGAAGTGAATACTTTGAAAATTTGAATATTTCTAATTACGGAAATTGAAAGTATTCCAATTTTCAAAGTATTATAGTTTTAATTTCCGATAACTATGCCGTGGTCTCTCAAGGTATAAAGCACTCACCTCCAGGGTTCGAATCTCAGCTGGATTTGTTCAAAATAAATTCCACACCCGCCTCCCAGCGATCACAGTGCTGACGTAAAATATTCATAGTAGTAGACGGATCATGGGTCAGAGTTTCCTTGCCGCCAGGCTAACCATGGGTTCCATGTTGGTGGCTAGACATGCTCAAACAGGCTAACCATGTTCATGTTCTATATATAATGCAAAGTTAGGGTAGTTTTATCTCCACTAAATCTACTTCGTCCTAATGTTTAATCCAGAAATTCTCTTTAGTTCTGGATTAAGTTTATATATTCATCGTAAATGCACATTTGTTTCATTTGTAAATATATATTTTTTAAATATAAATTACCTTTTGGTTACCTCTTTCTGGAAACTCATGCAAATGACTTATAAAACTGATCAAAACTCTATTACACTCGTTTTAAAATCACGGGTTTCGAAGGCGAGGTTTTTGTTCGAGAAATGATATGGACACTTCTATAACCTAACCACAAATAATCATGCATCATTCATTTTAAGGTACAACTAGTCTGATTTCACTTTATTGTAACTTTTATTGAGGCTCGTTCAGATACGTTCAGATACTAAAATGTATATATCATATAATTTATCATTACACCAGAACATTTACATCCATGCATCTCCTTTTTACGCTTCGAAATTGTTTGAAAAGACAATACGCATTGGCCATCAATTCCAATGCACTATGCCTTTAACTAGTTATAAATTTATCTAATATGATTTGATTAATCTTTACCTTTGTAAAACATTTATCAGTGACATCTGGACACTATCATTTACAATTCATGTTTATATATTATTTTCCAAATATTATTGTCCTGGCTTATAGGGCATGTAACAACTGTAATTTATATTACAGAACATTCTTCAGTAGTATCTTGGAGCTCTGTTTACTGCACATCTTTACATCTGTCCATTTACACCCGTGCAATCCAGGGTCACTCTCGGTGTTGTTTCATTTGAAGGACTCCTTTGTTCATCACAATCTATTCGTTTTCCTGATTTGATAAGACACAGACGTGTATTTCCAGACTTCACTATTCCTCGAATGCCCCCCATAGGGGTGGGGTGGGGTTAAATTAAATTAAGTTCAAAATCACTTGCGAAGTTGAACATCGTTAATTGTATACCCTAAAAAGGGTCGATAGTTCAAAACTGATAATTAATTTTAAAAAAATCTGTTTGCTAATTTAAACAATTTGTTTTTTTGAAAGAAACTTGAGAGAGATTTAATTCAATATTGATTTAAATTCTCCCTTAATTTTCATTAAAATTAAGTGCATAAGTTCGGATAAATATTTGTTTTGAAATAATTTTTTTTTTACTCAAAAAGAATTTAAATTGAACCGAACTAATTAGAAAAGTGTCTTAGAAAATTATCAATACTATAATTTATCTGAAAAGTGCCATAAAATAGCCATTCTAACGCTATAAACTAGAAAGGTATTTTCTAATGACACTCTTTAAATAAAATAAAGTGTATTCTGGAGGCTGCATTGCTCTCTAAGCAAATCTCTCTCTGACACAATTGATATCTTTTTCTACTCACAGAAAATGGCGCTAACGTGTAAGTGCGTTTGCATATCTAGAAAGATCTGTTTTCTTCCATGGAGGATAGAGTGGTGGGGTGCATGGAAAAGCAACAAAGCCGTGCCAAGCCCTTTTCTAGGCCTGATGGACGATTCAAAAGGAATGGAGAGTAGGAAGGGGGACTTAAAGACGGTATACCAGCCTTTTTCTTTCTTTTCTAAGAAAATGGAAGAAAAATGTCGTTTAGGAGGGCATTTGAGGAGGGTAAGGGTTTTCTCCTGTCGGCACTTTGCTTGGAACGAAAAAAAAAGTAGGGAAAGACCTAAATGTTTTCCTCTTCTCAACATTTTTTCGAAAAGTGTGTTTCCTCAGCGATTTTTGGAAAGGTAAAAGTCGTGGGGGAGCTTCAATTTTTGATCGTTTTCAAGAGAACTGAAACGGGTTTTACATTACTCTCCAATGAGATGTAGAGTTTTATAGGCTTACTCTGAGCTGTCCTTTGAGCCAGTTTGGACTGACACAATTGGGCTAGAGAATGATGTTTTATGAGTAGTTCTTCGTCATGGAACTTTTTTGTAAAAACCAAACCGAACACTATCCGCAAAGAGTAGAATGCTTTGTAAAGCAGCATACTATACGTTGTTCAAGTCTTGACTTATAGATATCACAGAAGAAGTTCAAAGATAAAGATAAGAGGTTTTTATCTGAATATGCATAATTTCAACTTAAATATCTTTGTTTGCTCTTTGTCTGGAATGATTCTAGTTCTTTAAAAAGGTTTTATGTAAGTTTTTTTAAACAAAAAACAATTCTTTACTATTATTCAAGAATTTGAAGAAAGTGTTTACAAACAAAACATGTCTGTTACATTTTGAACAAATCCATAGAGTAAACTTAAAGCTTTACTTTATCCCAAGGATCTTTTATATTCCAACATTCAGTCATTTAACTTTTTGTCAGTCAGTTTCTTATTTTGTTTTACTTTAGAATATTCTATATATTTTTTAAGGGGTAATTTTGAAATAAGACATTACTTTCTTAAACGCCTTTCTTATACCGAGAATAGGAGTTTTATTTTTAAAAGACATCATGAAAGTGTAAAATATATCTACTTTAGAAATATTTAAACATGAAATGCTTGCAAATATTTTATAAAATAAAAAGTGTTAGTTAAAATAAAAAGTCCCCAAGTTTTATTCATTTTATTTTACGATACAAATTTGTTGGGCTATTCGTAATAAAGAGCAAAACTACTAAAAAGCGTTCTCGAATAAACATAATTGTTTCTGAATTTTTTTTCAAACAATTATGCAATTACAAAAAGAAAATCATTCGCATGCTCCTGGGGTTCAAGAAAGGAATTTTGAAAATTCAAATAGAAGAAAGAATGTGAAAAAAAAAATTTAATACATATTTCTTTCACAACACTTTTGTAATCTGTATCTCGATATCTTTTTTTTTAGTATACGCATTGTGCATATAATTTAATATGATATATTATTATTATTTAAAATGTAGAAACGCCTGCGTTAATTGAAAGAAAAAATAAGAGCAAATGTTTGAAAATTGAAATATTACGGTACCGTAAGTTGTATTTACTTACCTCTCTTAAAATAATTCATCTCTGACAAAAACAGCACAAGTTTATATTTTTTGATTGACGACAAATGATATATGAAGTCTAATCAATCAATTTGACAACATATGGACAAGTTAAAATCCCTACTGTATCAAAACTATTGTACAACTAAATTTTATTTATCAATAACTTGAGAGAATTAAATTTTAGTATCATGGGTGGATGTTTTTTCTATGAGAAAAAAATTAACTCATTTTATTGTAATAATTCTGTTAAAATGTATTATGTAGAAAATGTTTCAAACGTATTTAATGATTAGATCATGTAGTGTGATAATTTTGTAAGTGGATGCTTTTGATTAAAGCACAACTTATTAATATTTTTTTGTTTTGCTTCATTTTTGTTTTGCTTTATTTCGTTTCATGTATGAAAAAGACCAGCTAGGTGGGGTCACTAAAAGCTTGCAAAGTTAACGAATGTATGCAGTAATTGAAAACTGCTATAAAATTAAATACAATGGATTAGATTTCATATTTTTAGGTTTTTCGTTTCATTAGATTTTTCATTTCTTTTCTTCTCTTTTTTTGAAAATAAAATTTTGATCCCCAAGGACTGGTTTTTGCATTGCCTTCAGATGTTCACTTATTTTAACAGTAAAATGGCTGTTCCCAATCTGAAAGTGCATTTAAATAAGCAAATTAAATTAAGTAAAAGTGTGCATTATAATTAACAGACTTTACTCAACTAAACATTTAAAGTTAAAGTTTTGTTTCTTAAATATTATTTTCAGTAATTTTCAGACAATGCAGCAAACATTCTTAAACAACAACCCTCTAATAATTTGTAATGTGCAGAACTGTTTTAAATTTTGTCATTCAACTTGTCATTTCTGCCAGTGTAATCAGTTGTTCAAACTTCCTCTATGAATATCCAAATATTCACTACAACAAATCAGCTTGGTCAATGAAATTTTGCCAAATTTGCATGCTTGAAGCAATTAAAAACTATCTTCCCATCATCCCCTTACTTAATTTCCTTGGCCCTCATTTAAACCTTATTTAATCTTCATGACATAGGGTTTTGAAGCATTCATCATTTGAAAGGCATTAGCTATCTGATTAAATAGCACAGCAGCCAGTAGTATTATCTTTAGGCAAGCACTCTCCTCCTTCTAACTTGAAAGGTTCGCGCATATTTTCAAGATACGCTAATGTAAAGTTCTGAGTTTTAAATTCATAATATATATATATATATTAAGTGCATAAGTTCGGATAAATATTTGTTTTGAANAAGCTAAACAGATTGGCAATAACAATCGAGGTGTTTCAAGCACTCAAAAATAAGCACCCGTTTTCAAGACTTACCAAACATGAATAAGAAAATACAAGAGAATTGATTTGAAATATAAAGCTTAAAGTTGCCATTTTTGAGAGCTTAAAAGATGTCAAATGTCATTTCTAATCTGTATATTTTTGAAGCGAATATCATTTTTCAATCAACTAATATTTCCACTTCAGATTCTTGGAATTCTTTATCTAAAAACGCAATATGTTTTAGTTTCAGTTCATTCAACTTACGCTATCTTTCGTAAGATCCTTAAATAGTGTTTTGTTAAGCACTGTTCACAGGTCACCGTTAAGCACTGTTTGATCACTGCTTACCTCTTTGTTAAGCACTCTTTAAGGGTCACTATTAAACACTGTTTGTTCACTATTTAGCAATTACTTTGTTTACCATAGTTAGACCGTTTTATATTACTATCTGTCATTCCAAAAATAGCCAAAGGTTTGAAAATACAATTTAAGTAAAACGGACGGATATCGAATTGTCCGGCTAGCTGCTTACTGCTTAGTGAGCGAGATATTTATCCTCAACAAGTTTCAAAAATAGTTACAGATTTCATGTTCCAAAGACACTGTTAACTGATAAAAACTATAAAGCAATATTTCCTGCTGCAAGCCAGGCTGCTAACCTTCAATACGCGCTTCAATGTTCAGGCGTTTAACATTCAATACGCGTTTTTTTAATTTTTTTTTTTATATTATTATTAAATGTGGGGTATTTTTGCGAAATATAATTGGAAAAAAAAATGCAAATATTTAACCTTCAATCTTTATTAATTATTAACATGTAATAATTATTCTTAATGTTTAGATTCTGTGGAGAGAAAAAACTATTCTAGTAACAAAATAAAAAACAATGAATAAACCAAAATATAAAACAAGGGAAACCAGATGCATTTTTTAATCAAGCTGTTGAATTATACAACATTTCTTTTCTTATTTTAAATTTTTATTGAACTATAACTCCCAATAAGTAATTCTAAATTGATTGCTATCCTTAATAACATGCAAATTCAAAATTATAGAAGTTGTCTTAAACACGGCTAACTTTTCTTAGTACTTTAATCTGATTTTTAGCATCTTATATTAAATATTTATACTGCAAATAAAATTTTAATAATTGTAACAAAAAAGTGCAATTTTGCTGTTGCGTTGTTAAATCGTGTTTTATTTTGTTTATTTAAAATATTTTCTCAGTTATCGTTTCTTTAATAGTCGTTTCGGATATTCAAATCAGTCATTAAATAATCAACTCTCTCATCAATTGATTAACGTCCGTCAGTTCATTTTAATGACCACGTTATTTTTATGATGGTACGCGTGTTTACACTTCTGATAGTTTGACATAAATTTGTAATAAATTAGGAGTATCAATCTTGTAATGAGCCTTCAGCGGCTCTTATTCTCGTTTTAGAACGCTCGAAAATAAAATTATAACTTTTTGATCTTTATCGCTGAGATACTATTACGAATTTCTGCCTGACCAACAGAGGGTGCTGTAATCGCGCATAAAAATTTTGAAGTCTAAGAAATATCACACCATCATATCGTTTGCTTTTATTGCTTACAATTATTAAATTTGATTGTTATTAAATATGAACTCTTTTAGTCAATGCATCATACACTGAACCCCATCTACAATAGATGCCAATATGAAAATTTTACTTTTAAGACTTATTGGTTTAATATTGGTTTTATTAAAATGATTTTAATTCCCGAATCTTTGCAAGCTATTTTTAAAATTCATTAGGTTTCGAATAAATTTATCAAAATAAAATAAAAAATTCTTCCATTGGGAAAGTTAACCAACGCGAAATTTTAAAGTTGGTAGAGAATTTATTTTGTTTGGAAATACAAAATATTGAAAAGCAAAATAAGTATTGTGCATTTTAAATTCATTCTTCTTTCACTTTTTTTGTTTACATAAACTAACGAGCGTAAACTCTGATGCCAAAATTGAATATATATATATATATATATATATATGAATTAATATTTAAGTATTAAAAATACAAATCGATGTTCATTGTTAGTGAATCCGTCTCATATGAATGCTAGCCAGAGAATATAAGAAAAAAGTAATGCAAATCAGATATTTTAAAAGAAACTATAAAATGTGTAAGACTATTAAAAAAACATATCTAGCCTATACATTCTAAGTCTCAAACAGTAATGATAGTATGCATAGCTAGCATTCTATTCAGCTAAAAAAAAAGTCAAAATTACATTTAATTAGAAGCAATATCATCTACACTACTGCCTCTGCCAAACCATTTAAAAATCAGATATGTTTTTTTTTGTTTGTTTGTTTTTACTATGTTCATATATTGCTAATTATAAGTAACTATTTAAAACGTATTATTATTCTTACATTTCTTTTTCCACTTCTGTTATTCTTGAAATACGCAGAGCAGCAGTTCATATCAAACACATTTATAATAACATTTTGTTTAATTTTTTGCGAAGATATAATAACTTAAATTTAATTTTGTGAAGGAATTTGTTACTATCTCATATTTAAAATTTCTTGAGACAGAATTTATGAAACTTTCAGTTAACTTCAGAATCAAAAAATGCTATTTGTTCAATTGTTTCAAAATTTCACGAATAAACTTGATTTGAAATAATTAAGAAAATCCTTTGGGATAATTACTTAGAAATGATAAAGGTGAAACGAGGTTCGAGGCAATTAACAATAAGTTAATTTGACTTAGCGTGGATTCAGGTGCCTAATTAAGCGTTTGTAAAGATAGTCAGTAGTAAAGTAATTTAACGACTGAGTTTGTAACTCACAAATTCATGGTATTTTTATGCACTGTTAGAAATTTTATTAAGTATAGAAATAATTTTATTACATTTGGAGCAGCATTAATTTGATTGATAGGGCAATAATGGGAGTTTCATAGTTAACTGCCTTTTACTATCGTTTAAATCTGATATTACATTTAATAGTTTAACCATTTTTTTCAATTACAATTACTTGCATTTCTTCAGTTGTTACATTTAAAAGGAAATTAAATTCTATAAATAGTCTTTCTTTAACAGCTATTAAGCTTGAATAAATACTATTTCGATTGCCATTGAAGGTCAGGGTTTACTACAAATATGTAACTCACTTCAAGTTTCCTTTATCATCAAAGTACGCTGCAAAAAATTACGGTTTCTACCGTAAAATCAATTTTTCTCGAATCATGTTACGCAAAAAATTCTGACATACCGTGATTTTAAGAGTAATAATTAAAATTACTGAATCCCCGTAAAATCACTGAATCTCTTTTATTAACTAAATACTACTGCACAAAATTACGGTATAATATTTTAATCTGAGAATCTGATGTACCGTAATTTTTGCATTAATAATTACCGTAAATTCACTAAATATTACTGTAAATAAATACATATTACTGTAAAAACTACGGTAAAAAATTTTACGGCTAAGTGGATTTTACAATAAAATGGATTTTACGGATAAAGTTTCCAAAGTGCTGGTACTTTATACAGTACCTTTCATAGTTTTTTTTTTTAATTTATGTTTTTTTACAGTATATCTTTAAAGATTAATAAACGATTTCTGATAATATTTTGTAAGAATATGTTACGCAGTTAGTGTAACAAACGAGTTGAAAAATGACTGTTTCTAGTGTTTTTCTTAACTCCAGAAGAAAACTAAATAATATGACTTATTTAATATTTTTAGTGAATTTTATCATTTTATTTCATTCCAAAAATAGAAAAAAAGTGCAACTTTCTCTACTCTGTAAAATATTATAACTTTTCACCGAATACTTTATTCTTGTTCTTTATGTCATTCTACCTACCGCATCAGATGTGAGACTCGGACGAGGGTGATATTTTCCAGCCATCAATAGTTTGCAGTGTCGACTTGGAAGAGGAAAGGTAAAAAATGCCAAGATCAGATAATAATATATCTGAAAGAAGAAGACGACAGACAGAAATGGAGGAAATGTGCTTCTCGCAAGAATAAAAAAAAGAAAGGGAAAAACAGAATTCAGAAACCAATTCAGAAAAGGAAAATTTCGTTTTTCCAATTCGATGATTCCCTAGTTAATTTCTTTTTCCTCCTAATCCCTTGGTAGTATCCCTTGTATAAGCAAAAGACAATTTTCGATAATAACTTCAGAAGTACGAAATATGAATAGCGAGGGAGAAATAGAAAGAAAAAAAAAGAGTGCGACAAGATATCGAGAGGAGGAAAAAAAAAACTGCTTGTGTGCGCTGTAATCCGATTAATATTTGTTGCGTTCTTATAACTGTAGTTAAAATCTGCAACATTATGGTTAAAAAAGGCAATTTATTTTCGAAAATAATTAGAAACTTTTTTCATTTTCAGGAAGATAAAATAGCAGTTTAAATAACACAAAAGGCGAAATTTTTTAATGAGATTAATAAGATTCACTTTAAAGTAACCCGCTTATTATTACATTTATTTGTGGTAATTAGTTTTTATTTACCATAGAAGTATATAAATGGCGTAGTGTGCAAAATTGTTTGTTTTTCACATCTAAAATTTATAAAATAATCTAGACATATTTTAAAGTATTTCAGTTGAATTATAGAAAAAAAATGGGGATTATGAATTATGGATTACTCTGGAATACATACAAAAACAAGGGAAATTAATGAAAAATATTAAAGAATACTTAAGAGATTCAGGAATTAAATTCAATATTTGTTTTTAAACATTAAGGTGTTTAAAAGCAACATTTAGAAAAAAATTTTAACACTTGCCTCAAAAATCAAAAATAATTAACAAGATTAATACAATATTCAAAATATTTCTGAATAGTAATAAAAATAAAAAGTAGAGTTTTAAAAATAGTTTCAGTTAATGTGAATAGGGGAAGAAATTTTATTTTCTAAAGTATGAAATAATTCAAAACCATTTCCGGCTATTTTATCTAGTGCAATGAGCAATGAATTTCTCTTTCAATTGTGTTTTATGCTAAATTAAAATTATAAACTCTTAACACTGTTTTGTGACACTACGCTGCATCGATTGCTTCCTTTTTTGTAGGTATTTTAGGTTTTATTATATATATNTATATATATATATATATATATATATATATCTGCACCAGTTCACTCGATTATATCAGCCAAATAGTGACTTCTAATATTGTACAAATATAACTGAAACAAAATATTAAATAGCCAAAGGAATAGCCATAGCAAAAGTATTATACATCCTAAATTATTTCATTTAAGCTAATGTAAACCTTTAAATACCATTTGCTATATTTCAAATCATTCAACAAAAGTTTTGTTGGAAACAAAATTACTTTTTCTTCCAATGTAAGCAATTTTTTTCAGAATATCGACTATGTTAAGATATTAAGAAAAAACCGTAATGCTGCATTCCAAGTAACAGGTTCAAACATGTTTTTTCGTTTATCTATGGTATGTAGGTTAATAATATCTCATTCAGTTGATCGTAAAAATGACAATAAGTTTCATATCGCTTCAACTTTGTTAATTTTTCTCATTGCCTGCCGTGTTTTGCGCTTTGCATTCCAATAACGATTCCCAGTGGCTATGAAGCAGATTTTAAGGTAGTTTCTTAATTATCATAAAAAAAATGATAAGCAAGTTTTAATAAAATAATCTTCAAAGTCATTTTTGTATGGAATCTTCAGGTCTTTTATGCTATGTCAAAAGTAATGTTATTTTGTACTGCTTTGATAAATGTTGATTAAATATAAATGTTTCTAAACTGTTTAGTATCATCTCACCCACAATGAAAGAAATAAAGATAATTTATAAATGTTACAAAAACTTATATTAGCGACTACTAAATCAAACAAAAATTTCAAATAAAATTAAATTATGAATGAAATAAGCCAGTGATCACATATTATTTAAATAACCGCTGTTCTGTTCTTAATTATAACTTAATATGTAACTCAATGCATTAAATTTTTTTGACTTCCCATACAAATAAAAAAAATATGCAACGAAATTACAAATATAGAATACGAAATCTTTTTTAACAATAAGTACTAAAAGATTTCGGGGCAGTTGAAAAAAACAGCTTAAAATAGCATCAAAGCTCAAGAATATTGCTACAAGCACAATATAAAAATCGTATCATCAAGATAAGATTTCTCAAGCTCTCCCATAAAGATTACCTAAATCACCCTTCATTTGTATACAGATTGATCTCTGTCTGTCTAACTGATCTAACATTAAAAAATACATCACAAGAGTTAACAATCCCTATTTTAGACAGATTTTCATTCAGACAGAATGTTTAGTTCTTAATCTACAATCGGCAACAGCCTTTTTGGAAGTGCATCTATTTTTGTTTTGTTTTGTTATGCCTCATAGTCAGTCTCTCAGACATTTTTCGTGCACTAAGATGACTTTTTCACAAATAAATGACATTATTTTTTTGACCCTAATGATGACTTTTTCACAAATAAATGACATTATTATTTTGACCCTAAAAATGACTTTTTCACAAATAAATGACATTATTATTTTGACACTAATGATGACTTTTTCACAAATAATTGACATTATTATTTTGACACTAATGATGACTTTTTCACAAATAAATGACATTATTATTTTGACCCTAATGATTTTCCTTAGAAAGTAAAGAGTGCAAGGCGAAATTCATCTGTTCCTTTTTTAGCCAAAAGTGTAGCCTTTTACTTTCATTAATTCCAACAATGCAAAATTTTGTTTTTTGTATGCAATTTAAAAAGAAATGCTAGTTTTTAGAAGCCCAAAGGCGACAACCTGAGTAGCATAGCATTAAAATAATGATATTTAAAGTAAATACTTTAACAAATAATTCAGATCCTAACTTTAATGAAAATGCGACGGAATGAAAAGGAAACGACAAATTTATGTGATTTTGAAAGAATATTTTCAATAGAATTTATTAGAAAACAACCAAACAGCTTGTTTCATAAAGTTTACGGAAATTCAGTCCCTTTGGGTTATTTAAAACAAACAAATATTTTTACTATTTAAGAAGAGAAGAAATCCTGTAGGTACAGATTTTATTAATGGGACGATAAATGCATCGTTTTTACAATTTTCCTTAAAAGTATTTGGGGGTTTTTTTCTCTCATTTTTCTTTTCATAAAGCTAGAAACATTTCACTTGTTGAATTCAGCCGCAGGAAATGTGAAGAAATACATTTTGCATTTTAGATTCTTTCTCCTTTAAAATATTTCCTTTCAGTGAAAAAATTTCCTTCTATCTAAAAATAGAGTAACCTTGCTTTTGTTTCGCGTCCATCCTCTATAGAAGAGATGATGAATAGTCTATCTTATTGAAAAGTAAAGGAAGTGCAATCTTTTATTTTCCAAAATAATTTTTTGCTGTCTCTTATCATGGACATAATTATGTTTCCGGTATTATGTTTACTTTCTTTTAAGAGATACGATTCAAAACGGTAGTATTTAATTTTTTTTTTAAAAAAATTGTTAATCACTGAAGTAGAAGTTTCCGCATTTTAGTTTTCTTTTTATGCGCAATAGTATTTATACATGACTTCATATAAGTAACAGATGGATCTGGATGGTCACAGATGGATCTAAATTCAATAACCATGTTGCTCGTGCTGTTGTGCACAGTGCGGGAGTACTATCAGAGAAACTACCTTCAAATATTACTGTATTTTCCTCGGAATGTTGGGCCATTCTTCTTGCTCTACAATTTCTTTCGAAGCAAATGCGCAAAAAATGGTTTATCTTTTCTGATTCAAAAAGCTGTATCGATGCTATGAAAAATTTCAGCAGTAAACATCACTCTATTATACCACTTATTTTATATTTATACATTGAACCTACTAACAATAACTATGAAATAATATTTGGTTGGATTCCTGGACATATAGGCATTAAGGGTAACGAAACAGCAAACTCAATAGCCAAATCGACTCACAATCTTACAACTAAACCACACTGTTTACCTGACATTCGAAATTTAGTGGCAGACTCTCTTACCCAATTCAGACAGACCAACTGGAATAATGAAATAAACAACAAATTACATGAGATCAAATCAGATATTAAACCATTTCACCACTGACTAACTACAATGGAAAAACCCAGGTATTTATCAACAGACTATGCATTGGGCACACTCGCCTGACACACAAATATTTAATTTTAAATGAAGCACCTCCACAATGTAATTTTTGCAAAGAGTCTCGAACAGTAAAACATTTTCTGACCCAGTGTATGAAATTTAATTCTAAAAGACGACAGTACTTTAACTGTGACTTTCCGACTTTATAATTTTTACTTGGAGACACACCTCATCCAAATTTAATACTGTATATCAAACATATCGGATTTTACAATTTGATTTAGTTCTAGATATAACCTAGTTGACAAATTTTAAATTTCTTGTTTTAATTTTGAACAAGTTGCTCATTTCAACCTAATTGTTCTGATTTTAACAAAGCTACAGTAATTTTTACCTAGGTTTGGGCGCGGTATAGCCAAACCACGGCTCTTGCGCCAAAAATTTACATCAATCAATCAATCAAATAAGCCTTGAATTCACTTTTAGAAACTACAGGTATATATGAAATTTATGATCTTCAAACGATAATGGTGGCATAAATTCATTTAATATATTTTCCCAAAATAAATAAGTAAATAAAGACGGAAAATAATGTATTTATTAGTTTTTGAGCTAATGTACTTTTGTTTCTTGGACATTAGTGCAACTTTAAACACAAATTGATCTTCATACTATTCAGGGGTACTATTTACAATACTAAATTCGCATTGCAATGTTCAAATCGTTTTTGCTTTACTTACTGTATGAATTGTATGAGATGTTGGTAAATGACCCTATCCGAGACCCTATCCGATCAACTGCACTTTCCAAATCTTAAATATTTGATGGTATTGGACCCAGTTGACAAAGAGAGTATTGCCCAGATGGAAGTATCCTTTCCAGCTGGAGTACACCATTAAGGGATCCAGGTGGTTTTGATTTTATCGAGAAGACAGCAGTGTACAACTTTTTTTCGACTTTCATAACTTATCTAAAAATTAATTTAGGATGCTGAATTTTTTAAAGAAGTTTAACATAGGCATAGAAATAATTTCAATGTAAACACTTTAGTGAAATAATGCTAAAAATTTTATAGTTTAGCTTCTTTTAGTGTTAAAATTTGAAAACAAAAAGAACTGTGTTATTTTTTGTAGAAAATCATTCATTTAAGCTTTACAAGCGTGGTAATAGTCAAAAAAATCATGTTAATGACTGAAAAGACTTTTCATTAGGTCGAGAAATATTAGCTCAAAATAAATAAATAAATAAGTACTGCAAGATAAATAGTATTTTTTCAATGATGAAGGAATTTAATTTTTGGAATGCTTATATAAAAAATTATTTTGATTGAAGAAAATATGAAATATTTACCAATATTCAAGTGCTATTATGAATTTAAACAAAATGTTAAACTCAAACCAAGTTTTAACAGGTACATCAGAAGTTGATTAGTCTTATGCATCAGGGGAAAAATTACACTGGGAAAAGCTGTTTCAAGGACACAAGATTGTATAAATAACTTAAAATACTTGCAGACGATTACAGTTTAAAAAATAGGTGTTTGTTTCAAATTTTCAGTAAGTGGTTTTGAGTATTTTTGCTGCAATTTTTATTACTGGAAGTCTAACGAGTATCATCTTATACCTGGTACCTAATTGCTCAGAATAAAACAAGTTGTTACACATATTTTTTCCAAAAAAACCTTATTTTGGAAAATACTTCTGGACATTATAGTATAACAGAATGCTTTTAACTTGTAATAAAACTTAAACAATCATATAATTTTCAACAGAAATCAAGGGAATCATTCAATGGCAAAAAACATCCCTTAAGCCATACTACTGTATCCAATAGCTAGAAAGCTAGACGCGTTTTAGTTTTGTAGTTGGGTTATATGCTTTTGTGCTGTTTTTTCCAAAATTTCATTCTGCTATCTTCATGGCGCAAGCAAATATGTCCTTTATAATGCCATACAAACCTACTACCTAATCCTTTTGCTGTTTTTATAACTGGAGTTGTCTGCCTTTGTTTCAAGTAGACAACAGAGACTGATTGTCGGAATTCATAGTCTATACGGTGCAATGAGGGGCAAATAGTAACTTCAAAGACCATCACAATTGCTTGTTGATTAAGTCTCCCAGCAATTTGGAGTACCGTTGATTGTCTGTCTCCCCTGAAATTGAAACTTCGATTGTGTGGATGACCTGACGTTCAGAATCCATTTATTGCTTGGTAGCCATTCTCAGTTAACATTGGCAACTCCCGATAATCGATGTTTACTGCTCTTCAACTGAGGCTCCCGGAAATTTCCCAAGTGCAACCATTTGTTGTTACTGGTTCTGACGCTTCGAAAATATATAATCATCATGCGTTGAATCTCTGTTAAATAACCTGTTTTGTTCGTTGTTTCTTCGCAAGCAACACAGTGTGACTGATTCTTTGCTTGTCCTGCATTCTATTTTAAATCCAAGGGAGAATGCAATAAAGTGAATGTCATTTTAATATATTTCATGTCTAAATTTATAATCAGCAACTAAAAACATGGATTCTGGTAAATTTGGAAGTCTGATCATGGTGCGTTGAAAGTTTAAAAAAAATTTTAATTATTTTAATAAGTAGTAGTTTAAGTTAAATGACTTATTAATTAGGATTTATTTGAAAATTTTCTGCCACACGTCTGAAAGTGCGTTACAAGCTTGCTGTAATTTAGAACGAATAAGAGTTTTCGATTTTTAAATAATTTAATAAATAGCTACGAAGGAGGGACAATTTTTTACTGACATTTAATATCTTATTATTCTAACCGTCGGATGACCAAGTGAAGTTATTTAGTAATCTCAGAGTGATTTTTGGTAAATATTAAAAACATTACTGTTTGTTGAATAGTTAAAAATTTATATATTAAATAATAATTATTAAATATAAATTAATATAATTAAATATATATATANAATATATATATATATATATATACTTATTAAAAATTCTTATAAGTTATAATTTTTATCTTCTGCTGCTAAAAGCGTCGTTCGAATTCATAATTAATATTGGGTTAGATATTCTATACACCCACTTTCCTTAATTGTGGATTTTCAAATTTTGATACTTTTTTTTAATTACTTAAATATTAATTTGAAACGATCAATGTTCTTGCTTTTTTTACTTCATTTTTGAAAAGAATTCAATAAATGTATATTAAGACTGGGTTTTTCAGAATGCTCCGTTCATGGTTTTAAATTATCACGTTAATTAAATTTTATTGAATAAGCATGAAAAACACCAGCTTAAAAATGTTGTTTTCTTCGTTTTTTATAATATATATAAATATTTTATTGTTATTTTTATAACTCTGTTTACTTTGCTTTAAATGTTTAGACGTTTATAAAAATTTCAATCAATGAAATTCAATTTTATAATATAATTATATACTAAAAATAAATTTTTGAGCTACACTGTACCTTGAATTAAATTTCCCTTTCTAGAAAAGTATTTATGACAATTATATAATTGAACAAGTAAAATTCATGCTTTTGTTCACGTATTATATCCTTCTTCTAGATTCATTAAGATAATTGGCTAATTTAAAATCTGAGCAAAACATCGTACTACTTACCACGCACAGTAGAAAGAATAATTTATAAGCTATATTGAATTCTTTA
This sequence comes from Parasteatoda tepidariorum, assembly GCF_043381705.1. NCBI lineage: Eukaryota > Metazoa > Arthropoda > Arachnida > Araneae > Theridiidae > Parasteatoda > Parasteatoda tepidariorum. Next base: position 34,840,118 of record NC_092214.1, on the reverse strand, counting down.
TGTATGCAAACATTTAATTTCTGAAATAAGAAACCTTTGTTACAAAAGTTTTAATTGAATGAGCTTTCGATTTCATAAATTTGGAAACCAAAATAATTAATATCGAGAACATTGAAAATCGGATGAAATCCTTAAAACTTTTTTTCTTAAGTCCACTAATTAGATTATAAGAAATTGAATTTTTAAAATGTAATTAGATTTCTTTTCAGATAAAATACATTCTTTTATAATCATTAAAAAGAATTAGTCTATTTTATTGTTTCAATCATATTTTAATTAATACATACAGTTTTCAAGGAAAAAAAACACTGTACTCATAACAGAATTAAAGTTTTACTCAAACTAATGGAAATTGTTCTCGTTTAAAAATTAGCTTAAATAGTTTATTCTTTAATTATAACTTTAAACATTTTGTAAATAGCTAAAAAAGTATAAACTAATTTAAAACTAATTATATTTTAAATTATTCTTTTATCTTATGTAGAAAATTTTAAGAATGTAATTTTTCTCTATTGAATTTTTAAAATGTGTTATATGTATTAAAAATTCACACCAAATAAATTTTGAAGAAAGTATATCATTAAATGAATTAAACGCAGGATTACAAATTGAAAATACATACTTTAGATAAGACATATGCTGCAAGAACAACTTTTTAAAAAATACAAATTCGTAACACCCATTCGAAACGTAGAAAAGTTTCAAAAACAATGAATCATAACATTTAATATAAAAAACACCGTTCATTGTAGAAACGTGTACACTTCTAAGAGCTAAAAGTAAGCGCTCAGGAATAGGCTCCTATTCACAAGACTTGCTAGGTGGGGATGAGGAAAACGAAAGTGATTTGAAACAGAAAATGTAAAGTTGCTAACGATAAAGAGATAACATAGGTGAAAAACGAAATTATAAAAACCGCTATAGTCATGAGTGAAATTGAAAATAAAAATAAATAAAGGTGAAATAATATAAAACAAGAAAAACTGCATCAGTGTTGGAATAGAGGCAAATCATGGCAAAATGCATTTCTGAGCATTAGGGAGAGGTATCGAGGGAATCATGTCGTTAACATGAAAATCGTCATTTATATGAATGGAATAAGACTCCAGGGCATCAAGATATACTAATATGACAGGGGAGGAAAGAAATTTGCTATATAAAAATTGCCCCAGGTTCTTGCAATGCGCAGCAAAAGAGGATTTATCCCATTCTTGATGACGAACATATCTATCGTGTTCGTTTAGTTTAACGTTTAAAGTGCGTACTTTTATTTTCCTTTATTCTCATTAGATGAGTCTTGAGAATGGGTGCTTGATTTTTAAAGCTCAAAACTTATCGACTTTTATTACCACTTTTCATGTTTTCTGAAGCAAATGAAATTTATACGATCAAGTGTATCTTTCTACTTAAGTTTTTGGGGTTTATTCATTTAATATACGCTTCTAACTATATAATTATTTTAGTTTTTAGTTGTGTATGAAAGTCTTAATTATTTATATTTTTGAAATTAAGAAAATTGAAATTGTCATAGCAATGATTGTAAAAATAAACTAAAACTAGTTAACACTTCTCATAATAATTTGTGCAATCCTGCTAACTTAAATATAATTATTTTTTCAATTAACCTTATCATAAATGTTTCAATTTTGAAGCTATAAATAAATATCATAAAGTGCATTTTTATAAAATTATTTATTTGCTCTTTGGGTTGCATGCATAAAAAGAATATTAGGGAACTAAAATAATTTTTAATATAAGACAATATTATAGCAAAAAAGAATTGGAATTTAATTTGAAAAGATAGGAATAAAAGTTCGAGAATTTTTATGAAAATTGAAACTAGTAAACGTCTAAATTTTACCGTTGCTATTGTCAAGATATGACGCAGTATTTTTTACGTAAGCTAGTAATTTGATGCTTGGAGTTAAAAAAAAAACAACGGTTTTACGCATTCTTGTAGGTTGGAATGTAAATTCTCATCTGTATCTAGTTGAAGAAGATAAAATAAACTGAATGTTTAAGAAGTTTCAAAAAATCTTCCATACGAGTGAGTATGTGAGTTAAGAATGAGCATTTCTCAAATAAGGAGCCTCTATTTTCCTTCGCACAGCCAGACAAATAAAAGCACCGGAGTTGTCAGCAAAATAAAATTTGCAGCCCCTCTAAATATTTTAAAAAGTTTAATTAAGTCCTGGGTATTTTGATCATTGTTTTTAAAAAAAGTTCTCTTCTCTTAGACTTAAGCAAAGAGCTTTGCGAAGAATTCCTGAAGTGTAAGATAAAAAAAATGTAACATGTGAGTAATAAGTAAAAGTGGCCTTCAAAAAAGAAACTGTAAATTTTTGAGGTCTTAATTGCATTTAGATGCACTGATGTGAAGAAAAATGCTAGAAACTTAAATTCAGTTAGTTTGTTGCTCTTATACAGTTTTAATTAAATGATTTGTCGCTAATTTAGTTTGTATCCCTAGATTTTATAAAGTCTAGTAAGATAAAATTGCTCTGGACACCTGGGTAAATATATTTCGGTAACTTCGATAACTTTCATATGTTTTGGCTTAACACAATGATATATAATATAGCTATTGTAATAAACTATACTGCATATTTTAGTTACTCAATTAAGACTTTACGGGGATAAAAGCATATGCCTCGATATTTTATTTACCTAATACTTTAGTATATAAATCACATTCACTCGATATTTTATTATGCAAAACACTAAACAAAAAGCTTGTTTACTTAATTATTTGCATTAATTTTTTGATATTTTTAATTAAACTTATAGTTTTTTGACCTTGAATCGCAGTAAACAAATTTATTGAACCAAATTTTTCTTGAAGATTTCCTTAATTTGTTATTAATTATTTTGTTTTTATGATTTATAAAAATAAATTTATTGTTCTTGAATTAATAGCACATTAATTAATAGTACATAATAAAAATTAATTGTTCTAGAATTAATTTAACATTTAAAACAATAAAAATTAAAATTTTGAACTCTAAGAAATTGATTAGAAACTATGGAAACATAAACATATCAAGAGCTATTTCCTTTTTTTCCCATCTACCAAGGAATCAAATTACAAAACTAGAGATTTTTTAATTTTGACTAGAGTACATTGCTACATTTTATTTAACGCTGTTGAATAATCAAAAAGGGTAGCCCAAGATAACGGCGAACTTAATAAGGTATAATATTTGGTTGTTTTAATTAAGTCGAAGGGGTGTCTCCTTGAATTAGCTTTATCGCCGTTCCGCTAAATGCTCACGAACAAAGAAAAAAAATCATAACAAAAAAAGCAAATTTCACTGGCTCATAAAAAGATACATAGAACAGATACGATAACTTGATCTATCTGAGTTATGTATCTGCAAACACTTCTATTAAACACTATTACACACATTAATTAAGAAATACTAACGGAGAAATAATTATTCATCATTGAACTCGGATCAACTATTTAAATAAGCTGCAAATTTTTTAAGAGCGTAAACAGATCTGACCAGAAAAAAAAATCTGGTAAAAATACCGTATTTTAGTTATTAAAACCACAATATACCATTTATTAGTATTAAAACCAAATTGGTATTTATTTTCTGTAATGGTTGGTTGGTTTCGTATGCCTGTTTAGGCAGAGGGGTGTGATTGTTCTTGTTTTCCAGTGGCGCCATTTATGGCCAAGAATTCTACTTCTACCACACCCATTCGTCGCACCCATTTATAGGGCTGACCCATTCATACATCCATTCATTCATCCACAGTTAGTAATTTTGACCTGAATCAGAGAACGATTGATCTCCAATCCAGTATCCCCAGAGGTATTAATTTGTTATAGGAGCATGGAGGACTATGCGACTCGACAGATTTTACGTGCATCAGTCACCATTTTACTACACGGGGAGTCTTCGGCAGGAGGGGTTCGAAACCACGAACTCTCAGACATGAGCCCAGCGCCCTGCCGACAAATCTATCCCTATTTTTATAATAAACCATGTATTTGGTAATATATCTGTATTAGTAATATTTTGGCAATATTTACATGGTAATGGTTTACCGAAAATTCTGGTTTTAGAAATTTTGGTTCTTATTAACTCCTTTTTAATGAAAAATATAAAACTGAAAATAAAATTTTACAGAGAAAAGATTGATAAAATAATTTCCAAAGTGCATCGGCAAAATGTAACTATTTTTAGTGCATCAGTTAAAAGTAATTGCGGTTAATTTTTGGTGCTTCCATAGAGCCAGAAACATGGTAAGTTTTACCATATTTATATAGTCACGGTCAGTTATACCATATAATTTTATCAGTAATAAAGGGCAGAGNAAAAACTTAATTCTAGTGAACTCTCAGACATGAGCCCAGCGCCCTGCCGACAAATCTATCCCTATTTTTATAATAAACCATGTATTTGGTAATATTTCCGTATTAGTAATATTTTGGCAATATTTACATGGTAATGGTTTACCGAAAATTCTGGTTTTAGAAATTTTGGTTCTTATTAACTCCTTTTTAATGAAAAATATAAAACTGAAAATAAAATTTTACAGAGAAAAGATTGATAAAATAATTTCCAAAGTGCATCGGCAAAATGTAACTATTTTTAGTGCATCAGTTAAAAGTAATTGCGGTTAATTTTTGGTGCTTCCATAGAGCCAGAAACATGGTAAGTTTTACCATATTTATATAGTCACGGTCAGTTATACCATATAATTTTATCAGTAATAAAGGGCAGAGGCATATATATATTAATATAACCAAAAAAATAAAATAAATGATGCATTTTGAAAAATAGTTTGGTAATTTTATTCTGATTTTCAGAGGGTGCTACAAACAAATTTTTTCTGTCAAATTTATTTCATTCTTTCATTTTTAGAAAATGTGCTGTTAATAAGAATTTTTGAAAGTCAGAAGAAGTCTGGTTATTTGCCAGTATTCTCGATTGTTTTTCTTTATCGGAAATATCTTTACTAGATAAATATGGTATTTTTTTGACAGTATTTTTTCACAATGCGTCTTGTAATGCAATAATAAATTCGCTTAAACATTGCACAAACTTTACCCACACAGTCATAAGTATCCTAACAAAATTGAGTTCCGAGCATGGAACAAAGCACTTGAATTAATTAAAAAAACATTTATAAGCAAATGCCTAGGAACCAATACCATTTTCCAAGAGTGCAAGAACTTTATAAAGTTTTGAGATGCATTTATAATTTTTAAATATTTATTATGATTAATGTCTTAACTCGAAAGAATGTCCAGGTGCAATATCAAAAAAAAGTTCATTATTGAACCATTATAGTAGCCTTTTTAACCGTAGTTTTGGGCAAAATTATTTTCAATATAGCAATGCCTTAAATAGAACCATATATCAATTTCAATAGAACAGCAGTAACATATAATCTAGAAGATGGATAAATTTTCACAAAATACAACGTCACGAAAATGATGCCTAAAATGTGAGCGATATTGTCGTTTAATGCAGTTTAAAATAGTTAACTGTGATGGGGCATTTAATAATGAATACCTTTCAAATTTTTTGTACAGAAACATGAAACATTTAACTTTTACTTCCCATATTTCCTGAAGTAATATCTGTTTATTTAGTTTTAATTGTAATGATGCACTTAACTAAAGCAACTAAGACAACATAGACAAAAACATTTTATTCATTTAAAAATGTTTTCTTAATAAACGCGTACAAAATTAGTTTGGTAACTCTAGGTTTGCAAAAAAGCAGCATGAAATATGAGGCGAAGCAACATAATGATTCCATTTCTTAACAAAAAAAGTTACATAAGTACGATGAGATCAGCATAATTTCCTTTTAATGACCTCTCAAGAGACGAGGTTTCGTATCGGCAGTAAAATAACTCTGCTAATTTACGAAGATGAACAGAGTAACACGTTTTTCTTGTTTTCAATTAAAATTCGAGATTGTGATTAAAAATATCTTATAAAGAGGTTTTTTTGTTTATATTTCTGAAGTTTAAATAAAAAGTTTTTTAATGGATTAAGCAGAAATAAAACTTTTTCAAACCGATTCTCTTATATACCAATGAACAGAAATGTGATAAGTTGGCTCTTCAGCATTAATTTATTTTTCTACCATCGAATTAGAAAATAAAAAAATAACATGTGGATACAAGTTTGAAGATTGTTTATTAGAATAGAGATTCCGGTTTATTTAAATAAACAAAAATGCGAAAACTTGACTTCAGCATAATTTCTTTTTTACTATCGAATTAGGAAATAAGAAAAAGAATGTGGATACATGTTGAAAGATTGTTTATTGGAATAAAGATTCTTTTTTATTCTAATAAACAGAAATGTAAAAATGTGGCTTTTCTGCGTTTACTTTTTTACCATAGAATTAGAAAATTAAAAAAAAAAAATAGCATGTGAATACAATTTTAAAAATTGGTTATTGGAATGAAGATTCCAATTGGTATTCCAATAAAACAAAAAAGTGAAACTTGACTTTAAAGCATTAATTTATTTCTTCGTACCATCGAACATCATTTCAGCGCAACTTATCTTTTTAAATCGAATTAGTAAATAAAAATTGAGAAAGGGAATACATGTTTAGAGATTTACTGCTGCTGTTGGCAGTAAGGGTCTTTTCCGTTGTAGACCGTTGGGTTCATGGGAGTAAAGGCTACACAATTTTGTGACATGCGGTGTGATTGCTGTAATGTGGCCGGAACTATGCCCATGTTGCTTTACTTTCCAGTTAAACAGGAATCCATTGATCTTATACTGCTTTGAACTCAAACTGACACTAGTGATGGAAATAATTGTCTTCATTACGTTGTTCTAAAGTGAAATTTTCACAAACTTATGCAGTATATTGGAGTCAATGCTACAAAACAATTTGGTGTAAAAGAGTCCCCCATACAAAAAAAGCGACTTTTGTCTTCAGTATTTTTAGATTAACAGTCACTTTGTTCACTTTGAATAAATATTTTTTGTTTAAAATAGAAATTAATGCAGTTTGTTTCTATTCCCTTACAAATAAATATACGGATAAGTTTTTAAGAGACCAAAGTATCTTAAAATTTAGAAAAAAGACTGAATTTAAATTACATATGGAGAAAATTTCTTTGGTTAAATTACGCATTGTATGGTAATCACATTTTTAAAAAAATAAAAACTTAATTCTAGTAATAAAAAACTGAAACGTAAATTTATCCGAATAAATTACTTTTATGCTAATATATAAGGTGAAAATGATAATAAAAATAATAATAAATGGTAAAAATGATAAAATTTCCTAGTTTGAATACATTTATAAAATTTTATCACATATTCCAAAACTATATTTTAATATTAATTTTATCCAAATCAGCACCATAGTGCCTTTTACTCAGTCTTTTGGTGTTTCTATAGAATCAGAAACACGGTAAATGTTTCCATATTTTGGTACTTTTGGCCGTACTTTTTTTCTGAGTACAAGAAAAGCCAATCAGATCACCTATGTTCTACGTCTTGCATACGTACATTTTCTTTTCTTTTAAAGATATCACTTTTTATAATAGTTTCAATTAATTTTCATTAATTTCAAAAAATTGGAACTAATTTCATAAAATTCATCGTCAAAGGTTTTACATTCATTTCCATGAAACTAATAAAATGCACTTTTACTTGAGATTTTTGTTAACTACCAATTATAATGTAAAAAAATGAGAATACAACTACTTACAAAAAAAATCATTAATGAAAATATAAGCATTTAATAAATGAAAAAATTGTTCTAAACACGTAAAGTAAAAAGTACCGACACCGTAAGCGTCAGTATTTTTCACCGTAATTTTATCCGAAACAAAATTTTTAGTTGTATATTTAGTTTTATAATATATTTTTTTTCTACCTTAAAAGCCTATTTAGGATTAAAACCTATTCCAAAATTAACTGCTTCGTGTGTATCTGCACTGTCAGAAATTTCTTGGAAAAAATAGTTAAATAACAATTTATTGAATGGTTATTTTACCACAATTAACCAAAACAGTCAAATATCCATAAATAAAATGGTAATCAAATTGATAAGTTTAAGAAAAACTCTTTATTAACTACTTTCACCTAATACGGTTAAACAACCAGAATTTTAACCCCACCAACTAGAACCAACTAATGAAGCTACTTAGCTCCTTTCAACTAGGTACATATCATAGCCGAGCGGGCTTATCTGTCAATCTCATAACCGGCAGAACTGGAGTTCGAGTCCTAGTGTTGACACCACAATATTTCCTCCATTCCCTTTAAAACGCGAAGAATTTATAGTGTCCGGCACTCTCCAATGCCCATTACCTTACGAAAAGCCAAGCTAGTATGTCTAGTTCAATACATATATATTTTTCCGTTTTTGAAAAATGCTAATTGTAAATAGTTAAAAAAAACCCATATAGTTTTGTATTAATGGTTTTATAACCATACTTTTGGTAAATGGTATCAAAACCATAAAGGAAAAAAAAATTCTTTACTGTAAATTTTACGGTTTATCGGATGGACAGACAGCTGCCCGCTATTTTACCATAATTTTAGAATGGAAATTTTAACAGTGTGAAAAAAGCAAAACAATGTTCAATGCAAGACAAAACAAGTTTGCTGGCATAATTAATTAAATAGCCCTACAGAGATGTATTACACGATTAATGCTCTTAATTTTATTTTCCTTTGTTTTACATCATCAGATGCATGGAAAACAAGTTTTATTTAAAAATTTTAATTTAAATAGATCAGAATTAATTTCTATAAGCAGTTTCAGATAAATCACTAGCATCATTTTGAACGAATTTTTTTTTATAAATCTGCTTCATGTAGTTAAAAAAATAATTCGAGTAAAGAAAAGAACTAAAGAACATATTTTTTTAAAAGAAAAAGAACTCGCCTGCTTAAAGATTTAATCGTCTTTCTGGTTTCTATAACAGTTTAATAATGAGCTTCCATTTACGTAAGCATTAATTACCGCCCAACAAGTATGCAAAAATGGCATCTTGAACTGACTGATAGCCTAACATAATTAAACGCTGCCACTTCATATTCTAATAGTCTCTTCTTTCTTGAACAATATCTTTTAAAACACTACAAATCATTGTGCATCTTTTTTAATTAAAAATATGCAATTTGCATAAAAACCTTTTATTCGGACGCCACTTTTTGAAACCTTAGGGAGTAACTTTTTTCCAGTCAATATGTCATTTGCAGACCTCGAGCTAGCATTTACGATGCAATTAAAATAATAAACGCTTTTACTGATCTGACGTGTACATAATACTCAATTGTAAAACATGCAACGTTGTAAATGTTATCAGTTTAATTAAAACAGTAATTTTGAAAGATTTTTGTAAATAATTAATAAATGAAGATCGAAATGTTTGTATTGGTGTGTGCTTTTTAGTCAGTTAATTGAAATTTTTAAATTAAAATATTCTTTTTTATTTTTTGTGTGATTAAATTAAATAAGTTAGTATTAGTTGCTTTGGTATTAATTGGTATTGAACAATTCAGCAATTTAGTTTACAATGTGAATTATTTACATTTATTTTTTTTAAATGACAGCTTTCCAGTTTTATAAATTACAAAGTATACGCATTTATAACAAGGTTCTTTTTTAGAAAAATTGCTTACTCGGTTTATAATAGAAAATAAAATAAATTCCTTATGTTCTTTTTCTTTTTAAGCTTTTAAAAACATATTTATGCCACTTAGTTACTCATATTGTGTAAAATAAAAAATTTAATTGCTTAATAAAAATTTAATTTAATTGCTATTAGAATTAAATTATTTATTAAATAATGATATTACTATGCAAAAAAAGCACAAAAATTAAATTTGTTAAGTCCTTATTTATAGAGCTCAATGAAACTAATTATTAAATGGCTATTGAAACATTTAAAAAATTCAAATGCCAAGAATCTGTTTGCAAGCTAATATTTTTCAGTAAATATGACTTTATTTAAATTTGAGAGAATATTAATTGGCTAAAGAAGCCTTAAAAAAGCCAAAAATTAGAATGTTTTAAAGTTAATTGAGCATATTTTTATGATAAGGTTTATAACTTGTCCAATCGTAAATATTATTTCTTTTGCTTATTAACACCTCAGTTTTTTTAAAACCATTGGACCTTTTTTTAAACAATAGCTTTTTCTAAAAAAAATCTTTTAAATTTAAGAAATTTTTAGTATTATTTTCATCAATTAAAGAAATGTATAATAATTCTAAATGAACTGCCCTTAATATATTAATTTTAAGAATCCGAAAATGCAGCTTTTTTTTCAAAAATTGTTCGCCTTCTTGCCCATCCTGCCTTGTCAAAACACCAGCAGAGAGAACCATTCAATTAAATAATTTTCTTCAATCTATATATGTTGCTTAATTATGAACTTCAAACAAGAAATTAACTGTAAATTAAAAAAAAAAATTTTATTGACTTTGAAGCACAGATTAAATATATATATATATATATAAAAAAATAATGTTGATTGCAGTAATATAAAATCAAATAGAATCCTGTTGTTCAATCTCTAAGCGTAAATTCAAGTACACCATTCTTCATTTGAGAAATCATCTGGGAGTACTAGATGGATGAAACGAACGATTAACGCTATCCGCTGATCAAGAGTAATCCTCAAGTCACCAAAATAGCTCCTATTACTTAGTGACATGCTTCAACAAAAAGAATGTGGAGTATATCGCGTTACACCATGGGAATTAGTCTCTTATAGAGATCAAAACTGCAATAATCTGTAGTTGAAAAAGTCTATAATCTTATAAAAACGACGAGACAATGTTTAAATATATTTTTATTTTTGATAATTATAACTCATTATTGCTTAAAAATATTTATCATATTATATATTTTTAACTAAAATTAGAGCTTCATCTTTAAATAAATATATCTCAAGTAATTGCAGATATAATTATTTATCTATAATAAGTCTATGATAAGCTACTTATATATATAAAACTAGGTGTTTATTTTTTGTATATTATGATTTTAATTAATACTGTCTAGTTGTGAAAATTAAACTATTAATAAATAAGAATTGAACAACACAATTGAAACATGCGCTACTTAGACATATACCAAAATATTTAAAAAAGCTAAAGTAACTCTATTTATTTTTTTTTTTTGGTCTTTGCCGGAAGCTTGACGTTCTTAGATTAAGCAAAACACGTTTTAAATTGGTCATCCAATCAAAATAACGATTTATTATGATTCGACGATAACGATTCAGTATTATAATAACGATTCAGTAACAGTATGACGATTTCTTATGTTTCTCCTGGCAAAATTAGTATCATTTATCAATTAATTTTGCTTTTCCTTACATAGCTTATTATTTATATCGATTAGTGCCTATAACCAAAATTAATTAAGCATTATTTGCGTCATGATAATTTTGTTGATATACAAAAATGCTAAGCGAAAATTTAGAATTTAACAGCTTGTAAATTGTTTTACTTTTGTTAGAACATGTGAGCTTATTGTTGCACTGAGAAAAAAGTACGGTAAAAAACAACAGAATATGGAGAATTTCGCCTTGTTTGTAGCTCTATGGAAGCACCAAAAAGCTCGGTAATTTTTACTGAAGCTCTTTAAGAATGATTTTGATAAAATTAAATATAAAATATGGTTTTATAATATGTGATAAAATTTGATAAATATGGTTGAATTTGGTACTTTTATCTTGATACCTTAGAGCACAGCACAATAATAATTTGTTCTATTAAATTTTCTATTTAATTTGGTATTTTTACTAAATGTATGGTAATAAGAAGTATAATTTTTAAAACCAGAAGTATCGGTAAACCGTTATTATATTAATGGAAAATTACCAAATGAATGGATTAAATACCGTATATTTAGGTTTTATTAACCTAAATTATGTTTTTTTCCCTTTCAGAAATGTCATTACCATACAATACGGTAATTTCAAAGGAATTTTTTCTCAGTGAGTGAAGTACCGTGATTTTTTCTCAAGAGCCTCGACTGTTGTTTTACAAAACACAATTTCTTAAAAATAACTACTTTATGAGAGTCATTTAACTTCTAAATTAGCGAACATTCCATGAAGAGATGTCAACAAGAATTTTGTATTTAAAGTTTTGCATTCTGCTCCTTTTTGCTTATTATATTTCATTTCAAGATAGTACTTTGACTTAATTTTGAAAGTTTTAAATTTTTCTTAAATGTCATAGTACGCCAAAAGGTACTGTACATAAATAACGATACCGATTCAGGTGCGGACGAACAGCCAGTCTATAACTGGAAAGTACCCCTATCGGCGTACAATAACATACTGAACATAAGTTGCTATTTAAATTATGATGTGCTTTACTTCTAACTTTTTACATAGATTTTTGAAAAACCGTGTATTATAAGAAGCGAAATATGTATTATGCACATTATACTCGTGTGTTTCATCTGTAAATTATGATAAGCATTCATACTAGTTCAAAAGATAAGCTGAACAATATATTTTTATTATTCAATGTCCTCCTAGTGCCTTTATTTTGAAATATATTTACAATTAGAACATTCATACTGGTATAAAAGATGAGCTGAACGAAGTATATTGAATAATCCATGCCCTTATGGTGCTTATATTTTCATATATGTTTACAATTCAAATAACTACAGACTAATTTAGTTTCTTTTTAAAAGAAGTAAACTCACACTAGTTTTATTTTGATGTTTTCATAAAATTATTTATTTTGATACTTAGAAGTAAAATAGTTCTTAACTTTCAAGGCGTAATCAATTTAAACTATGGTTGGTGTTTTAACAGCAAATCTATATGTTTTATAGCAAAATTATCGCCGTACATTCCTATAACCTCTTACAGCCGGCAATTATTCTGTACAGTAAGCTGAATATTCCGTGCTTACGGCGTAGATCTTGCAAAATCTGTGCTAGAAGCCGTCCTTAGATTACAATTCCTGTAGACAGCCATTACCACTAATCATTGTTGAGGTAGAACTGGTATAGAAATGGAGCTCTTCTCCAAAGGATACACTCATTACAGCCATATAAAGACTAGGTTTATCTCAGGCATTATTCCAGCTTGGGATTCTGCTGAGCTTTTGGCAGCGAAAGAGAACTATTTCATCTTAATGGATTTAACGTTTAAAAAGGGTGTGGTAAAAGTGAAATTTACACTAAAAGCTTTAATTACACATTTATAATAATTTGGAAGATATATATGGTGAAATTAAGTGATTTTGAAGGTTAAATGGCTATTGTGCGTACCTTAATAAATTTTAGATTGTAGTTAACTATCAAGAATTTTCACAGTATGTTTAAACTATCACGCTGCGTGCATTTGAATGAATTTGTAATAGCTAATATTGTTATTAAATAATTTCTAATATTAATTTACGAATTCGGAATTATTTCAGTTTAAGCTTATGTAAGTAATGTAAGTAAAAAGCATGCCAGATTTTTTTAAAATGATGGTATGATAATATTTTATTATGTATAAGCAAATAAGTAACACTGAAGAAATATTTTTTGTGTGCATATATTCGAATACTTGATATTGCCAAATTCTGGTGCGGGGATTGGAAATCAGAAAAAGATTTTTCTCCTTAAGCTACAGATTTTTAAAAAAATGACATTTTTAGTCTATTTTTTGTCCAAACTTTTAAGTTCAAAAGCGTTATATATAACAGAAGGTCTCGTAAATGTTGCTACAAACTTCTGGGGGAGTTTGGATTAAAAGTGAGTAGGAACCTATACCCGTAAATGTCATTATACAAGGCAAAAAGCGCTTTCCCATTATGACCTAATCAGAAGCATACGAAGAAAAAGTTCATCATAAAGAGACGCCCCTAGCTGCGTATGATAACATTTTTGGACATGGGTTCCTACTATCCTCTATTATATATAACGTTAATACTTGCACAATACGACAGAAAATGTCAATTATAAGAACTGAGCTTGGAGAGAGATATCAAATGAAGATTTGAAATGAGTGAGGAGAAAATTTCAAAGATTAATTAAAAAACCTCATGCAATAGAAAAAAAGAAAGAATTTTTTTTTTTCTCAAGGGTAATTATTATCATATGTTTCATATTGAATTTGTCGAATAATTATTTCAAAGAATTTATGGGATTTGTGTTCTCGATAAAAAAAATAACCCCATAATATAATTTAATTCTTTTTTATTTTCAAATATAATTCAGTTTGTTTTTTGTTACTATAGTAAAATATTTTTTGATAACAAATTATTTCGTTTCTCCTTCTAGGTCTTGGAACTAAAAATCTTCCTTAGACAGACATTACACTTATCGTTGTTGAGATAAGAACACAGAAAAGGACTTCTTACTGTATAATACTCTGATAACACCCATATGAAGACGAAATTTATATCAGGCAATATGTTAGGTTGTGCTTCTACTAACCATTCTGCAGTGATAAATAAGTAGTTCATCTTAATAGATTTGACCTTTGAAAGGACAGCGGTATAAAGATAGTTCACACTAAGATAGTTGCATGATAATCCGGAACAAATATGGATGATAAATTGCGTGATTATAAAGGTTAAATTGTTTTTGTACCGTTCATTGTATCATTAAAAAGTATGGGTTAAAATTAGCTAATTTGAACTTGTAAAATATAAATGTAATAAACTAATAAACTACTTATATTTCATGGAAATTGTTATGAATAGTTTTATTATTTAATTATTGTTAGTATTAATTCATAAATTTATAAAACAATTTTGGTTAACACTTCAGAAAAGTTAGCCAGAAAATTAGTATTGGAAATTGTTAATTATATTTTATCTGCAAGCAAATAAATAGCTGTTCTTATGATTCATATAGCGTTTAAAAAAATTATATTATTTTATAAAAAAAAATTTTTTTTTAATCTACAAAGCTAAATAGTATATTTTAAAAATTTTTTAATGTTGTTTGTATTTTTGTCGCTACTGCGAAATATTTTATTTTATGATAAATAATTTCGTCCTCTCCTGTTCCTGTTCATTGTTCATTCCTCAACATTATGTGCATGGAGCATTTTCGGAGAGTTTTACTTAGATGAAGTATAATATAATAATTTAAGGGATAAAAGTAAAGTTTTCTTTATTTTTTTATTTATAAAATATAAATGTATTTCGTGCTTGGTCAAAATAAATTTTATTAATATTTATGTTCTTGTAATATTTCTAATAATGAAAGAAGCCTATAAAAAGTAATAAAACAATTTATTCTATAATTTTGTTTGTGTTTATAATCTTATTATTCGAAAACAAATTTTTTTATTTCAGTAAAATCATCATAATAATTATCTTCACGTTGCTAAAATTTGCATAGTAGAGTATGATTTTTTTACTAAAATAGCTATAAATGCTGGATTTCTCAAGTATAGATTTTAATAATTGGTAATATAATTTAAACATAATTTTAGCTCTTTCCAATAGTTCGGCTTTTTGAAAAATTACAGCCATTGCTAATGTAAAATTAGCTGTATTTTACATAATTGAATAGAGTCGGCAAAATTGGTTCTCCTTTTAAAATTAATAGTTTAAAACTTGTGATTAAAACTCTCCTCATTTCTATCATTAAATAGTTCAAGAGTGGAAGTATGTTGCAAGTCATGTATTAGCCAATTTAGAATTATCAGCCTCAGAAAACATGGAAAAAGTTCAAAGCTGTTAACAAAATATAGTTTCTTGTTAAAATATATTTCGAATGACACAATGACTGACAGAGCGAATTACGTATACTTGTCATATTTTCATTCTAAAATTTTGGTAAAATAACCTTCATCAGTCTGTTTATCCAATTAACAGTAAAGTTTACGGTAAAGAAACTTTTTCGAACTTGCGATTTTTAAAACCGTATGCTGTTAACAAATTATTCAGATAACTGAACCATGAATATAAAATTGTACGTTTTTTAACACATCTGCGTGGTTTCAAAACCACAAAAAAGAAATAACTGGTCATTGGAGCTGGACTTTTCCTTAGGAAATAGCCATTGGAGTTATGTTGTGGCTGAGTTGTGTTTTATCAAATGATAAATAAATGTAAAATACTAGTCATTTTTGTGCTAAGCAGGTTTATGATGCTGACATCTATGCTTGAATGAAAGTATCGCATTCTAATAATAGAGGAACACAAATTAGGGACTGAAGGTAACTGGAAACTCTTCATGGGTTAAAGGGAATGGAGGAAACATTGTGGTGTCAACTGACTTGAACCCCCGTTTTGTTGGTTATGAGATTGACATAATAGCCCTCTTTTCTATAATATGTCCCCAGCTGCAGGGGACTAAGTGGCTTCGTTAAGTGGTCCTAGATAGTGCCATAAAATGCTGGTCGCTCAACTGTATTAGGTGAAAGCAATTAATAGACGGTTTTTCTCACAGTCATAAGTTTGGATACCAACTTATTTCTGATTATCTGACTATTTTGTTTTGTTATGACAAATTAACAATTAAATTAAACAATTAAATAAATTGTTATATAAGCATTTTTATGAGAAATTTTTAACAGTGTACTATGTAAATAACATGCTTTTAAACTTAAAATTTTCCGTTCTTTTTTAAAACGTCACTTTGCACCGTCCTCCCACTGAACGCTTCATCTATTAATTTAAACTAGCACACATAAATTTATTAAGATTTTATAATTTTAAGTAACAAAATAAGCTCAATCATTTTGTACATATAGGTGTCAAGTACTCTGTCATCCAATTAAAACTTTCCTCATTTATCATAAATACTTTATGTCACATAATAATTGGTTTAATAGTTCAGATAATAGGATGAAGAGTTCCTATAATGTTGGGATTACTGCCAATGGTTTTCATAATTATTAAAGCTATTTAAATATCGATGTTGGTGTTATA
This sequence comes from Parasteatoda tepidariorum, assembly GCF_043381705.1. Classification (NCBI taxonomy): domain Eukaryota; kingdom Metazoa; phylum Arthropoda; class Arachnida; order Araneae; family Theridiidae; genus Parasteatoda; species Parasteatoda tepidariorum. The sequence continues at coordinate 34,823,254 of NC_092214.1, read as the reverse complement.
ATAATTTATTTTAGTTAAATTTTCAGTTAAATGAAGATATGTCATCTTTAGATAAAGAGTAACAAGAATAGTTAAGCAGAAATGCAGTAATAGATTAAAATCTTATTTAAGCAAGTATTAAAATATAGACTAGTACTATCTTTCTTTCTTATAGGAAGATCTAAATCTCATCTAACATGAATTCTGATAGGTTGTTTAATTTAATTAGATATCATGTCAGCAATGATGGTCAAAAGTTGAGTATTTATCCTCATTTTTGTTTAGTTAACAAAAGCTGATTCTACAGTTCATAGAAAAATTCTTAAGGTTTTCCTTTTAAACTAATATTATAGTAAAGAGTTAATTTCCTAAACGGAAGGTTAATTAAAAAGTTCAGCAAATCAATTTATAGTTTTATTCGATTAGATCATTTATTGTATCAAATTTATTTGCTTTTAATTAAAAATAAGTTTTAATTTTGCCAAGAGTTAAGTTTTGTTTATTAAAAAGTTTGTTTCCCCAATACACTTCAGTCATTTGCTTTTCATTAATCACCACAAATTATGGAATTTTCAAAGATTTAAAAAAGCTTCAAATTTATTTCATGAAGAAAGTATTACTTTAATTTGTAAAATAAAGTCCAAATGGTGATAAATCGAATGTTAATTTGAATTCAAATCAATTAAAATAATTATTAAGGACCATTTGCATTAGTATTTTGTATTTGAAGTTCGTACTAGCTTGTTATAATGCTATTTCGTATAAGAATTATGTATATTTCAATTAAGAGAAATTTTAAAAATAATGAAAGTTCCCTTCTACACTTTATAGTATAAGATGACTTCACTCCGGATTGTGACAGTCTTCACGTATTTTTCTAGAAATACATTAAGTTACAAGTTTTGTAAATTTATTCTTCCTAATAAGCTTTTACAAACCAAAAAAGAAAAAAAAAGAAAAAGAAAAAAGAAACAGCTAACGACATAAACTTTAAATTATTTTCTCCATTAAATCGTTGCTTTGTTATAATTTACCATTTTTTTAGTAATAACATTTAAATGCAACTAAATCTTAATGCGAAATTAGCAGGCATAGATAATCGAAACAGGAACAGTGGCATTAATATGAATAATTTTTATTTCTTTTAGTAGATGAAGGGCTATAGTAGATGAAGGGCTTGGTCATGAAGGGCTATCGCCATTAAGGCTGTACATTCAATAATAAAAGCAATTTCAGTCTGCGGCAGAATTGAACACTGCAGTCAATGAAATTTGACATAATATTGATACTGAGCCGTGATGGATCAAGGGATAGAGCGTCAGCCTTCCAATTAGGTGAACCAGATTCGAATCCCATCAATGGCTGTTCGAAACGAATTCCGCAGCAAGCTTGCATCGACCATAGTGCTGACGCTAAATATCGTCATTGGTATCGTCATGGGCTAGTGTCCTCTTGCCGTCAGGCTAACCGTGGGAAATTTTCGCGCTTACCTCTCTATGTAATGCAGTTAAGTCAAAAAAGGTCTTCACGCAGGTAAATTTCTATCATTACTTGATCCAGAAGTTGCCTTATCTTCTGGACTGGGTTCCAAATAACACTGCAAAGTTGAACATTAATAGTCGTGAATCCAAAATTGAATTGGCTGTTCAATGACGATTATAAAGTAATATTGATGCTATTGTCCTCCTGAGACTGGTAAATAGTCTGCAATATCACATATTTTAAGTCAGATAAAAATATATGGTGGAAAATTTGGCTATAATAAAAATTCGATGGGATGCTACTTTTTCCCTCCTTTTTTTCTTATTTGACTTTTTCTTCTTGTTCAGTTGGATCAGGAAGTTTAATTCCTATTTGTGTTTAGATATAGACCTTTATAATATGTATGTTCAGATCTCATTGGTTTTCTTTAAGTCCAGTTATGGCAAAAAAAGAATTAGGATGGTTTTAGTGGTGGGAAAATGGTTGAGGCAAATATACTGATTTGAACAATAAACTAATGGTAATTGCACTAATCTATAACGGGAGCGTAGACCAAGACTATTTGTTTGTTAAACCATAGTGGGCCAAAATTATTAATAAAAAATGCCATTCGAAACAAAAACGAACTAAAAAGTAGTTAAAAATGGCTTAAAGAAAAATAATGTCTGCGCTTATTTTTATTAGTGTTATTTGTGTTTTTACTCTGCATATGTTTGGCGAGCGAAACGCTTGGCGCAAAATGCCTTTTCTTTAACTCCTCTCAGTTTCAGAAAAGCTTACAATTTCTTGCCACACGTTACGTACGAAAGGATTTGGATATGCATTAATTGTTGTCCCTTCCATAGCTTTCTGATTCCACGTTTTTTTTTCTTTTAAATGGCAGCTTAGGAACATTTACTATGTCATATGAACAAGAAAAACAGCAGGAATTAAAGAAACCATTTGATGAATTGTATAGAAAACATCTTCCGTCAGTTATTAAAATAACCAGTCATAACTTCTATAGTTCTAAGGTTTTAACTGTTATGATTCTTTGCAGGACATACAAGGGATTTCTTTTTATTACTCTATCAGTGGCGTACGCAAGGGAGGGGTTTAGGGGTTTAAACACCCCCCTTGAGCTCAGACAAAATGGCAAAAATAAAAATTTTAGTAGAAATTATGCGAGCTATTATTTTTTTAAGACTATATATCTTTATGTGCCTTATGCCTACTTTTTTTTCCTCATGGTATTTCTCAGAATACAGAAAAAACATTTACTATAATAGGGTTATACTTTTGAAACCAAAATCACGTGATATATATATATTTGCTGTTCTTGGATCTTTAGGATGTCAAAAGGCAAGAATTTAACAATTTTTAATTACTTTGAGAAAAAATCACGACCTGAACTTAGTGAGGTGACAGCATCTAATACCAATATAAGTTTTTCTGTTGTACAGTAATGTGATACTTCCGTTGAAGAAAACGTAGCATAAATAAATCTGATGAATGTGAAAGTGGCCCTCAAAGTGTTACTTCCCACCCATATGACATTGAACTTTTTTCAGAAGATATTACATTATGTTCTTAAACTTAAAAAATCAAATCAAAATTTAACTAAACAATGTTGTTTAAATAAAAAGTCAAAATTGTCTAGCTGTCTAAATTAGGGAAATAATAGTGCTTTATTACAGACTCGAATTTCTTTTAGTAGTTTCAGAAAATTATGAACACCCCCCTTAAAAAACTTCTGCGTACGCCAGTGTACTCTATATTTCTTAACCACATGTAATTTTCAAGTAATTTAACTAAAAAAGGTGTTATTATACCCTCTAAGATGGGATGCATTTTTTAGAAAGAATCAAGCACATTTTTAAGTTGTTTTAATAAAATGAATTTGGGGAAGTAAATGTAAAATCCTTCAATCATTTTAAGTTAGGCTCGTAACAACAGAGTTATGTATGGGCTTAATAGGAACAAAACCAACAAATTTTTTTTAAAAAAATTCTCGTTAAATCCGGAATTACATTAATTTAGGAATTTTAATGGACGTTTTTGATTACATTTTAAATTAAAAGTAATATAGCACACTACGCAGTTACACAAAATGAGATTTCAAATTGGAATTCATTTTTATTCCTAAAAACACAAATGAAACTTTATTTTATAAATTTACTTTGCCCATTTATTCACAAAATTTCATAATGGCATTTTTCAAAGATTTCTGTTTAAACTCATGAAAATATCAAATTCTTTCCTTTATACAATACAATATAATAGAAAACTTTTACTTATTGCAATGTATCGGAATATTTGCTGATGTAAAAATTCCTTTTCCCTTTATTTCTTCAGTTGACAGAAAAAACATTTTCTACTAAACCATATCTACACATCTTATGTATTTTTTAAACTTTCTTTTCAATGTTTACTCAAAGAAGCATTCCTTGTTTTCTGAATGTAACCCAATACATTATAAAACACTGGGCATTTACAAAAGTAAGAACTTTTAGAATACTTTGGATCAGAATATATAAATATTGTATATTTTAACATTGGCTTAAAAGTAAAGATATTTTTTTATTATATTTCTCTATAAAACTATTTGTAATGGTATTACTTAATCGTGAATTATTGTAATTGTAAAAACAATTTGTAACGGTACTTGATTTTATCATGTAAAATTATATGCATTTAAAGATCCCTACTTAATGTTTAGGTGTTTCATAAAGACCCCCATTAATGTGTTATTTAAGAAGCCTGATTAAAAATTAAAAAAAAGAGTATGCACATGAGGGGTGTCAAAATAATATTAAACCGAATTATAAACAAAAAAGCTCTCAATGTCTGACAAATCATGGTACAAAAGAAGATCTGAAATCATGGTGAAAAGAAGATAAGCAACAAGACAGAATTGATCGCAGAAGGAAACAGATAGGAGTTTACGGAATATTGTTAGAGAAATCTTTAAATTTTACCCTCTAATTAAACTTGTTTTGTCAGATTTCAATAGCTTTTTTTTGGCTCATTATTAATTTGTGACCAGCAATTTTTTTTGTTTGCATTTTTGATAAGGAACCTGAAATGATATAAGGGGAGTCTTTACAGAACACCCTGTATTATGTTATAATCTTGTGAAAATGCTTTTTTTGTTATTGTGACGATGACCTTTTAAATCCCTGCCTATGGGCCTGCCATATATACATGCATATTATTACTATTATTAAATCTTGGTAGTCATAACTGTACAGAACTCCAAAAAAAAAGCAGAGCGCCCTGAATAACTTTTGATCTAATGATCGAATCTTCACGTTCTAGGACTCCATCTTAATGGTTCGAGGGGGTAACTAAAAATATGCTAGATAATAAGTGTCGATGATATTTTAAGTTATGAAATGAGACACAAAAACGTACTTTCTCTGAATAAACATGGCCTTTCTTCTGCGGTTTCGGGTTTCTTACTCCCAAATTTTTAGGAGCAAAGTAAATATAGCCCCTGTAGTTTGGTCGGGAGAGCGATGCAAAGTTTAGATCCCCTAACGTTAATTTAACTTTTTGCTTATTTCGCCATATCTCGAGAACTTTTAAGCGACTTGAAAAATATTTGCACACAATTATAAAATTCTTTTATAAAATATGTGTAGGGGTCAGGAAACTGGCCTTGCATCAGAAATGCTCTTGGTTCAAATCCCGGGCAAGGCATGTTCTTTCCTTCTCTGTACTATCTGTCCTTACTGTGGGAGCACCGTTGGCTCACCTACAATGGGGCCCCTGAAAGAGTAGCCAACAAATATGCCCTTTGGAAGCTTGTATGACGTATTTCATTCATCAATTGGGCATTGGAAAAAAATAATTAGCGTAAACGTGAAGATCTAATCATTAAATCAACAGTTATTCAGAGTTGTCCTGTTTTGGTGCACTGCACTTCCGAAATTAAATTAGAATTAAAATAATAGTACTATCAGTGTTTATTCTGTCCAGTGTTCTAACAGCTATTCTGTATTAAAGTAGTTTAACTCAAACCTTATCCATTTTCATTAAATTGTGTACTACTTAATATTGAACAAAAGGGAGAAAAATTAAATCCAATATATTATTTAGAAAATCACTCAAATGATGCCGGTATTTAATCAAAAATGATAGAAATAGATTAAAGTTTGAGTTGGAATGACGGACCCAAACTTGCTTATTTCATCTGGCATATCATTCGAGTGAATTTAACTCAATTTGAGAGTGTGCATTTTATCTAGTAAAGCAAATTTAAATTGACTTAACCTCTAACCTGTTTCAATGCTATTTACTTTTCTGTGTTTCCTTCTATCTCTTCTCTGACATGCAAATATCAATCATGAAAATATCAATCTCTGCTATTTGTTTACATGCAGACAAAGTATATGCACAAAATGATCTGGAAATGAAAGTACTAAACCGGAACGCAATATTATGTCAAAAATATTGTACACAAAGTACCAAATGGTTTAATATTACGTCAAAAACAGGTGATGAGTTTAAGTTATTTTCACTCATACTTCATTTCGAAAGAGTAAGCAGTTAGTGGGACTACGATTTGTTCAAGTGACTACATTTATTTTCTTACTTTCTTTTTTAAATTTTGCAGATAGCCATAGTATATGTTATTGTTTTAATTTATTGTATGAAGAAATATAATGCTATTTTTACTTTTATCTTTTTTCTTTTTCTTTTATCTTTCTACTTTAGCTCAGCATAGTTACAAACTGTACGCTAATTCTATTTGATTGAATGGATTATATGCAATGCTTAAGCCAAGCAAGACAAAAACATTTTTTTAATAATTTAGAACATAGTTCTTGTCAGAAAAAGAAAAAAAAGATAATTTTGAGAAACGTGTGATAAATTTGTGCTCAAAATCAATAGAATACCTACACTTCAAACACGAAGAAGAAAATTTCGCTTAAATTATCGTACTGTATGAAAATAACATTTCTGTTAAAAAAAAATCCATAATTCCCATCAAAACCATCTATTTGCTAGCTTTTCCGTTCATATGGTAACGGTTTACTGCAAATTTTGGTTTTAAAGATTATATTTCTAATTACCATATGTTTAGTAAAAAATAAATTTAACCGAATAAAGGGTTTTTATGTCATGCTTTAAGGTATCATGATAAAATTACCGACATTTAGCAAATTTTATCACATGTCATAAAACCGTATTTTACTGTTGATTCTGATAAAATTATTACCAAAGCGCTTCAGTAAAAATACCACAATGAAATTTATCATAATGAATTTACCATATTCTGGTAGTTTTGGTAAGACTTTCGTTTCTCTGAGCAGAAACATTAGGTACTTGAGAGCTAATTATGATCCTAAAATGCATTTAAAAAAATTTAACGACAGTAACCGAAATAAAGACAAACAATAAGAGATCACATCTTTTTATTATGTAATTATGAGGAAAACAAAGTAATCTGAGACATTGTTTACAAATATATTACTACTGGTACAATATTGTAATTTTTAGAATAATATTTTCCAGCGTTTTAACTTGTTTAAAAATTATATACTTAAAACATAAAAATATCAACTTAATTTTTAACAAGAAAAGTATTAAAAATAATTAAAATATTACTAAAAATGAAACTTACTTATTAAAAAAACTGTCCTTCCATCCTTGTATGCAAGAAGTAGGAGTAGAAAATATTTCTAAAAGTTTTAATTCACACATTGTTTCAAAAAATATTATCGAAAAACAAAGATAATATTTATAGTGTATTTTGACAAATTGGATAAACACGATTAATCATTTCTGCGATACGATAAACCATTCTTTCTACTCCATTCTATTACTTTACTGGTTTATTTATAAGACATTCTTTAAACACTAAAGGGTATTCTTCTGAAAACGAAGAAAACATACAAAAGAATACTCTATTCTTTCTATATGTAACATTTTAGTAAACAAAACTATACCAAATAAGATTTGACTTATAGGTTAAATTTAATTTTTAATTCATAAAAGTAATCACACACACAAATTGGGTCTTCAAAACATTGAAAATTACTGACGTCATGATTTAATGGATGTCTAAGTGAATGACGTCATATTTACCCCATTAATTGAATGAATCAGGAATCAAAAATATTATTTAAATTTTTCAGAAATGCAAATGTTGAATTTCACATGGTGCTAATCTCCTAAATCTTCTGATGTGTCTTAACGTACTGCTATTTTAATTTTGATTCTTAAGCATTATTCACATACCAATTCTTTTTATCAATATACAGTGATCATCACCTTCCCGTAAACCCAATTTTTTAATTTCGTTGAAAGATTACCTACAACCACGTAGACCCTTTTGTAATTTTAAATAAAATTCTCCAAAACAATTTTGGAGGTGTTATTTTATAGTGTTATATTAATTTGCAAATATTATGATAAAGGTTCCAAAAATATGCATGTAATTCATCATATGCATATGCATATTATAAATTATATTCATATATTATATTCATATGCATATTATAAAGTTTTAGTTTAATCCAGTAAACAACAAAGCTTGTTTGCTTACCGAAAAAAATTCAGATGAGTTTACGGAAATTCCTTCAAACATTTATTAGTAATCAAACTGGTTTTGGAGCTTTTTATTTTACAGTCTTCAATAATGATCCGTCAGACATTGATGACGTTTATTATTATTTTTTATTCACTTTTTAAGCTTACGATTAATCTATGATTTTTAACGTGTACATAGCTCTGATTTCATGTTTTACAAAGATTCGAATAATAAATATTAAATTGATTATTATTGAGTATTACGCATAATTTTGTTTAGAGAACAGAATTTGTCTCAATAAAAAAATTTGTATAATGCATGCTAAGTAATTAACAGTAAGTATGTAAATTAAAAATGATTGTGAACAGTGATTTTTGGCATTATTTAAACAACAATACATTACATTAACTTACTAAGCAATTATTACAATGCTATTCACTTATCAAACTATTTATTAAAAGTTTTAAAAAAAATTTAAACAAAAAAATATAAGTGCAAACACCATATAATTATACAATATGAATATTGGCTTAATATATCTATAAACTCATTCTTCTTTGTTTCTGTAATTCAGCACTCAACTAACTTTCGATAAAATATCTAAAATATCCCAGCAAAATATCAGAAATAAATCAGCAATTACCCAGTGAGAACGCACCAGGAAACTGTTTTCACTGGGTTATTTACTTGAATAATAAGGTTCAAGTTAATACAAAAAGAAATGAATACACCAAAGATTTGCAGCGATGATCATAGAAAATCATTGTTATCATTAGGAAATGAATAAAAATAAACCAATAAGAAGTTAAAAATTCGGATTTTTCGTTTAAAATTAAAAAGGAAACTGAACAATATTATTAGGTATAAAAAAGTATTGTTTACCAATTAGGTGTGCATTTAAAACAAACAAAAAATGCTTGCTCTACTCTTATTAAAAAAATTTGGAGCATACTGTGGGGAGAAAAAATAACAAAAAAAGAACTTTTCTTCAAAAGTACATATTCTGCAAAAATTCCCAATTATTTAAGTACCACTACTCTAGCAAAAGAGTTTTTTAAGAGTAGTAAAACATAGCATCTTTTTCTTGCTAATAAGAAATTACATTATAATTTTTTTTTATCCTTTATTTTTGCATAAAATGCTCTAGAACAGTTAATTCCAAAATATGACAAATAACTACGGACAGAAAACAGCCAATCACCGCATTAGAATTGAGACTTGAATTGCATCGAATAAAATTATCCCAATTTTGTGTAAAATTAGGTGAAAAATATCAAAAATATCCCAGCATTAACTCAGGGATAACAGACTAGAAAACTAATCATAAGAATGTTCAATTTGATACATAAGCAAATGGATAGACCAAAGATTATCAATGCAAAACTGTGTTTGCACCAAAGATTTGCAGCGATGATCATAGAAAATCATTGTTATCATTAGACAATAAATAAATAAGAATTTACCAAAAAAAGTCTAAAAATTTGGGAATTTCAAAACAAAACTGAACAATATTATTAGGTTTAAGAAGTAAATTATTGATTTCCAATTAGGTGTATATTTTAAACAAACAAAAAATGTTTGCTTTACTTTTAATAAAACAAAATCTGAGGATATTGTGATGAGAATAAATAACACAACTAAGTTTTCTTCAAAAGTATTCATTCTACAACAATCCACAACTACTTAAGTGCCACACAAATAACTTAAATATTTAAGTGTAGTTAATTATTAAGAAAAAGGCTTTTAACATTGGAAGAAATTAATGTGCACTACAATGACTTAAAAAGCTTAAATTACCTTTTTTTTATAAAAAGTTCTATTCAGACCAACGAAATAGACCTAAAGATCTTAATATGTCTTTTGCAGCTATCAGAAGGCCTCGTTCAGGTTTCAACGACAACGAACATCTTTTTTAGAGTGCTCGGTCGTCGTGAATCCCGGACAGTGCCAACGATCTACTTGCTCCGTATTTATCATCTACCAGATTTTCCTGCTCCATTTCCTGCCTTTAATCATCAAAAACTGAAGTCTTCAATTATCACCAAGTTTCTCAGGTTTTTCAAGATACTCTGTGAAAGGAAAATTAATTAAAAGAGAAATAATGGGTGCAGAAATATATATATATATATATATATATATATTCTCCGTAGATGGCAGATGGCATTGCATATTGATAGCATGATAGCAGAACCGTAATGCTGCATTATACAAAAAAGAAATATTTCCCATTACCTGCAGAAGTGAAATAACCAGAAAACCTAATTAAACCTCATTCCACGGTTCATTTGGTGAAACATAACTTAATCACAACTTAACTATAATGGCCGGATAAATTTCTTTTTTAAGGTTATAAAATCATGCTTATTTTAAATGGTTCAAAAACCGTACAGTATGTATTCATGGTTTTTTAGCCATACTAGTTGTAAACGGTTTCAAAACCATGAAGGTAAAAATCGTTCTTTATGTTCAAATGCAAAGACAGTTGCTAATTATTTCATGATAATTTCAGAATGAAAATTATAACGAAGTACATAATATAAAGTTCATATTCCTTCCCGAGCTGAGTAGGAAAAAGCACATAAAAATGCTTTTACGTATTTTTATGAGATTCTGGTTCAAAACATTTAAATTGTGACTACATTTTAGATTAAACATACTGAGTAAAACTGCATTACTCAAGTTTAATAACGGAAAAAAATGAAAGATTAAAAAAGTTTCAAATTTTGAACATATTTAAATAACTTAGGCTTTAAGAACAGCTGCAATGACAATAAATCTAATAGACATTCAAAACTGATGGCCGCAAGTTATTGAAAAATATTGGCATAAACTATACAAAAATCATGCGAGAAATGAAAAGATGATGTAAAAAGCAAAATATATAATCTTCTTATATTCTGCACGTAACTAGAAATCTATAGGAAAATACAAAAGTATACTTATATAATTTTTTTAAAAAGTTTTTCTAAGTGTATTTCACCAATTGATACAGAAGAAAAAATTTATTTTCTTCGAATATAATTTAAGGAAAACAATTTCCTGTTCTATCCTTATTTTTTGTGCTCACCTCTAAATTTCTTTTATCACTGAGTTTTAATCATTGAAATAAACTACTTGTCTGATTATTTGATTTCAACTTACCTGCAGCAAAATTAAAATAACAAATAATGAAAAAGTGCTGAAAAATCATAATTTTAAATTTGTAAAAAATAAAATTTCTTTTTAATATTTTTTAAAAAATTAAAAATAAACTGTAAAATGTTTCATTGTTTAGTTTTAAAACTATTATGAAATTATTATTAAACTAAATCATGATTTTTGTGCTTTATAATGAAAGTTTATTTAACTTCTCATAAAAATTCACAAAAAAAAAAAATTAAAAATATATTATTCAAAACAAGTATTAAGAGTATTTAAACACTGAAAAAAATATAAGTCTTGGTTTATAAAGCACTTAAAATTGTGCTATCTTTATTAATATATTTTCTTCTAGGTTTTAGCTATTTTTATGTTTTTTTTAAATTTAATTTAAGCTTAAGAAATTTTAAAGTAAAATAGCGGAAGAAAGCAGCAAGCAATTATTTAAAAATATACTGACTTAAAGCAAATAGTACAGATATAAAGCTATAACAACATTTTTATTAGTTTCTTTTTTGGTACAATTATATTAATTGCACCAATTATAAAAAGTTTGGTACAATTATACAAAAATTACAATTATATTGATAATTTATTTACTCAAGAAAATTCACTACTAGAAGGTAAAAATGTATTTTCCAAAAAAACTGTTGCCTAAGAAGTTACAATTGAAACATTTAAGCTTGAGAAGGAGATGGCACTTATTCAGCTGTATTACTTGTCAAAATCAGACTGAAATTACTCTGTATTATATTCCTAAAAATACGTTTAACAAGCGTTACTCGTAATCGTTTCACCTTTAGGAACGTGTGAAAAAATTAATAAAATATACAATTAATTAATGATAAATTAAACTATATTTTTATTAAACATGATTGAACATTAGCAGTTGATGGTTGTTTCACCAAAATTTTAGAAAGAAAATTCTAGCAGTGTACCAAATAGTCTCAAAATTAACTCCCATACTTTTGATATTATAATTTATAAAAGATTTTTTTTTATTATATTGCAATTTTTAATGAATGCAGCACCATATCTGCAAACATACGGAAAGAAACATAGGGCCACGAACCTAATGAGGAGGAAAGCGAAAATATGCTCAAATAATAACTCACTTTAATTTTTTTGATAATTTAGAGCATATTGAGTTAAAATATCACTGCTTGGCCACACTGTGGTTTAACTTGAATCATAACATCCAACAATTTATCATTTTACTATTGTTTTTCTCAGTATACCGATTTAAGTTAGGTTAATCAGTATACTAAGTAAGAGTTTATACCCAAACAAGTACAAATTTATATTTATTTTGTAGCACTAATTCTACTTAAGACTATGCATACAAATACTGTTTTCTATCTCCCTATGTATTGCTGAAGTTTTTGTTAATTACAAATTGTTAATTTAAATGTGATATCGTTTTTTAAGTATGCGGGTAATGTATGCATCTTAAAACAAGATAAATTTTTAACTCGGTTATGCTCACTACTGGATTTTGTTTTTATAAAATTTTTGATTGAGGGGGTATCAAACAAACCACCAATCCTTAGAACGGCCATTTAAAATTTTCAATAATAATTTTAAAAAAAAGAACAGTGTAAGAAACTTAATTTTAATCACCCATGTTAGATGAAGTTTAAATGTTTAGCTTGGTTAACATCATAAGAGAGTAATAAAAATTAAATTTGTTACGATTTTTCGCACTTAGTTTAGTTAATTCTTCAAATTTCTGTGGAAAATAATTATAAATTACTTATTTTCTGAGTAATATTTAACAGTTTATTTTATTGGTAAATACAGCATAAGAGTGAAAAAGTGGCCAAACATTTTTCCCCAAGTTTATTAGATTGAAAACAAAAACCTAAAATCATTTATAATGATAAAAAAAAGGTTTGTAAGACGCACAGTTTTTAATATTCAATGAAGAAATGTAAATTTTTACATTGTAAGAAATTTCCAGGAAAAAATGGTTAAATAACAATCTATTTAATTGTTATTTTACTATATTCCGCAAACCAGTCGAATAACCCTAAATAACATGGTATTCCAACTGTTAACTGTCAGAGAAACCGTTTATTAACTGCTTTCATTTAGTACGGTTAAGCAACCAGTATTTTATTGCACCAACTTGGCCCCCATAATGAAGCCCCTTAGTTTCTTATAGCTGAGTATATATTATAGCTGAATAGGATAATATGTCAATTTCATGACCATCAGAAAGAGGATCCGAGTCCCAGCATTGACAGCACAACATTTCCTTCATTTAATTCAACGCATGAAAAGTTTTCAGCGTCCTGCTCTGCCCAATTTGAGTTCCTGGACTATTAGAATACGATACTTTGAGGCTGCACCATATACAATCACATCAACCACATTCCACCGTTCATTTGATAAAACACAAGTCAACCACAACCTAATTCCAATATATAACACTTAACGAAAAGCCTAGTTCCAAGGTCCAATTCAATGTCTCTTTTGCGGTTTTGGATTGAAAAACCATTTATTTTGTATTCATGATTTTTTTAATCATATTTGCTTTAAACGATTTCATAATCATAAGGTTAAAAAATGTTCTGTACTGTAAACCTTATGATTAATAAGGTGGACTGATTGATTATTTTAACGTAATATTAGAAGAGAATTTCTAAAAGTGTATTATGCTATTTTTTTGGTAAATGTTTTTTTTTTATGTTTTTCTAGATTTTTTTTTAAAATTTGCAGAACTCAACTTAAATAAATAAATGAAAATTATTAATATTTTTAAATAAAAGAAATTTTTATTAAGCTCTTTTAATAAATAAATGAAATTTTTGATAACGAAAAATTAGACTTGCTTAGTTTAATTCTAAAAATCATGTCATGAAAATGCACTTGGTTTATTCGTCTTTTGAGTAATGTTTTCGTTTTAAACTGTTTTATTTAAAATAAGTTTTTTGCTTAGTTATTTTAATTATGAAATCATTTTCTTTTATAAATGCTACTAATTATGCTTGCAAATTTGACCCTAAACAAGCATCGATTTATAACTCAAATAAGGAAATTGGTAGTTAAAAACCTTCCAGGATTTTATTAAACAGACAATGAGATAATCTTCAATAATTGTAAAAGCTATTGTTCTAAAAATATGAAAAAATAAAGCTCTAGCGATAAAATTCTGTTAAATCACGTTTTTCAGTTATTACTAAACTATGCTGGAGTAAAATTTGCTTTAGTTTTTTTTTAAACAATTAATTTTTCGCATTTAATTTTTAAAAATGAAATACATTAGTTTATAAAAAAATTATAGCAAAATAAATATGTATAATTTATAGTTTATAATTTATATCGAAAAGCCAAATTTTAAATAGAAACTAGCAAAATAAACTCTTCAAGTAAAACAAATCTGGATCAGCTAAAGGGGTTTTACAAAAAAAAAATTATTTCTTACAATTTTTTTTTATTTTGTATTTTAATCGTGCATAAATGCAAAAGGTATGAAATATTTGATATAAGTCCTGCTGCATTTAACAGAAAACCGAAGTTTTTACAGAAACCATTTTAACAAAATACAATTTTTCTCATATTTTTCGTAATATAATTTGTATAAAAAAATTTAATCTATCAAACTCAAAATCAGAGATCATCATGAGCATATTTCAAATTTAGTTAGTCAAAATTTTTTATTTAATAAAATATATCACTAAATTCGTTTTTAGAAATAAGTACCCAGATTAAAGTTTAATATTTCACTTTGTGATTTCCAAATTCAAAAATATTTAAACTCTACCTATCCATTATTATTTCAAAATAGTATTTACCTTATTGCTTTTAAAATTGAAAATGCAGGTAAAAAGCTTCTTTTCAAAAACTTTTTAAAGAATTTTAAATATTTGGATTAAATCACATTATCTTCCTATTGTAAAATATAACCTTCTCAAAATATTTCGTTTCAAATTTCACAATAGAATATTCAATCACGAAATATTCTTTCTTTAGCAAAATATATATTTTATTTTTAAATTTCCAAAGTTTGGAGATTAAAAGTCTTTCAAACATAAAGAAAGATTTCTTTGCAAACAAGTATCTTTGCAACAACTTTCTTTGCAACGTTATTTATCTAATTCATTTAATAATTTCAGTTTAAAAAAATGTATTGCAAAATTTGCAAAAAATAATAAAAAAATTAGCGAAACATTAGTTACTCAAGTATTTCTTAAAAGGAAAGGTAAGTATTTCTTAAAAGGAAAAGTATTTCTTAAAAGGATTTTTCTCTTAATGGAAAAAAACAATGTTTTTCCAAAAGATGAAATTTTAAAAATCTGTTCTTTAGTATTGTTTCCAGAGAGATACTTTAAAAGATATAGACTTTTCCCTAAATGTTACACAATAAGCCGCATCCTTTTACTGCTAATATGAGACTCAACAGTTATGTTTTTCGCAAAAATGCTTTAGAACAATCAATTCAGAAAATGTGGCTTATTAAGTTGCTGCAAAATGTTTAGCTTCATAACAAAAATTGCTCAGCTTTAACAAACTGATAACAGAATTTTAACTCATTACAGGTTTTTCTGAAAATAATTTGCATCAAATTTCTTGTGGTTGCCGGATGTATCATAATCTGGAATCAATTTTAGCTTACTTGGAGGACAAACGATTTCATTGTGCGTCAGGTCACTAGTGATAATAATTATTTATATTTGAACTCTCTATCCCTTATTTCCCTTTTAAATTGTTAACTATGAGTCATTTATTACGCTACAATTACAATACTTCTTTTTTTTTAATATATGAAATATTGTATTTCATAAGACAATTATATTTATCACACGAAGACAAAAATTATGATAAATATACCATTCTGTTTGTTAATGACAATTCTAGTGAAAAAAAAAACAGTACTTAAATCTATCATTTTGTATTTTTCTCCGTTCTTATGGCCACATTTTACCGAAAATTCTGACTTTTTAAATTAATTATTTATTTATATCAGGGCCATAAATTAATCACTGTTGAAATATATTAAAACGGGGAAAAAGCGTAATCTTTAATACATTAATTTATTTATGTTTTCTTTAAATTTCTCGGAATAAAAGAAAAAGAAAATTTGAATTCAGTGATTTTGTTAATCTTTCAACGATTGGCACAGCCACAACTCATTTAATAATAAATATAAAACTCAAAAGTAAATTTAACCGAATAGTTAGTTTTTATGCCATGCTCTAAGATATCATGTGGAAAGTACCAAATGTTTCGTCATTTACTGCTAAACATGTGATAAAAAAAGGTAAGAAAAATTTTATACAGTAAAGTATACAGTTATACAATAGAGGAGAATTCTGGTTATTTCATCGTTTTTATAAATGCGCAGTGCGCAAAATAAAGGATGAAATATACTAGAATAAGATTTGATCTAATTATCGGATTTTAACTTGCTGAGATTAATCATAGAGTCTGAAGAATTACTTTTTAAATTTACTAATTAACTAGTAATCAATCAGGCAATATCTTAAACTACAATATCAGACATTCTATATTAATTCTTAATTATCAGGTGATACTATACAGCATTATTGTTTTTACGCGGCAGAAACCGGTTTGCACTAGTTTATATCCGTGTATCAATTGGTTAATATTGTAATACAATACGTTAAAAATAAATACAAATCGTAAAAATATAAAAAATCTCCTGAATTAAATCACATTACATGTATGTTTAAATATAAAAGTATTGCATATAAACTCGTGCAAAACATGCAATTACACGTCATTGCGTTTTATAATTTGGTCTAACTATTATGATATTTTAATATAATACCTGATATAAAGATTATTCTTTATTTATATAATATATTGACTAATTTATCCAATCGTTGAATTTATATTATATATCGTATAATTTAACCAGTCGATATACGAACGTAAACGAGTGCAAACCGGTTTCAGTCGCGTAAAAACAATAAAGCTGTATAGTATCATGTGATAATTAAGATTTTACAGAGAATCTTATAGTGCGTGTAATAATTTGATCAGGGATTGTAAGTATTATTTTAAGGTTTTAACTCATTAATTACGAGTAAAAGGAGTAAAAAATTCTATTAAAATTAACGTACTTTGTGGTTATGGCATTCTGGTAAAAAAAATCATAGTTAATAATATCAAAATTATTTACTTAATCCATTCATTTCGAAATTTTTCATTTCATTTGGTAACGGTTTACCAGAAGTTCTGGTTTTTAAAATTACATTTAATATTGCTACGTATTTAGTAAGAAGTACAAATTGAAAATTAAATGTACTGAATAAATGGTAATTATGAAGCTTCAAAAATTCATGTAAACATTACTAACTTTTATCACATACTGTAAAACCATATTTTATTGTTAAATATACCAAAATCATTATGAAAGCACTTTAATAAAATACCCAGTCTCTAAGTGTTTTCATAGAACCAGAAGCACGGTGAATTTTACCACATTCTATTATTTCTTACCATATTTTTTTCTCAGTGTATAAAAATAATAGATGTTAAAATAAACTATTCACGGAATATACACACTCTGCACAGTTAGGTTTAAAGAAAAACTCATATTTTTCTTTATCAATGCGCACGGATATTTAATAATAATTTTAATAATAATAATTTTACTGAAAATTTAAGTAATTTAT
Organism: Parasteatoda tepidariorum; assembly: GCF_043381705.1. Taxonomy (NCBI): domain Eukaryota; kingdom Metazoa; phylum Arthropoda; class Arachnida; order Araneae; family Theridiidae; genus Parasteatoda; species Parasteatoda tepidariorum. Next base: position 34,805,494 of record NC_092214.1, on the reverse strand, counting down.
AACAATATTAAAAGTACATCAATTCAGTATAAATCTTTGCGAAAATTAACACTAATTACATTTTAAAAGTAAGAATAAAAATTCTTTATCCAATTTCAGATGAACTCTATTTTTCTCTAAACTTAATAAAAATGCTAACGCAAATAAAATTTAAAATACTTCAAATTACTTATAATCCTGGGCTTAAAATCAATGCGAATTCATTAAAGATAAAAGGAAACAGAAAACCATTGTTTATTCATTTCAACCCTATACATATTTCTGTAAATTTAAACATAAGCTTTGCAGAATCATCTAAAGTGTTAATATATGTAAATTATTCTCCAAAAGCTCAAAAACCAAAACATGTTTATTTAAAAGATAACGCATGAGACACATGTTTTCAAATAAAGAAATACGTGTTTGAATTAGAAATAAGTTTTGTAAATATGTTTTATCAATTCAAAGTGTTCCCAAGTGTATTTTCTGGGATCTTTTAGATTTGAAATATTTATTAAAGGCTGAAGATAGTAAAACTTTTGCATGAAAGCTATTTCAATTTAATTCTTGTAAGCGTGTATGAGGTATTTTGATTGTTAGCAAATTACTTATTTGAACTGATTTTTTGCAAGAAAAAAGTGTTTCGCTTGCACTAATTATTTTTATTTTTTATGCAACACAAAACCATTCACTTAGAAAATACATTTCGCATTTGCATCTTAACATTATTTTTTTTCGTAAATGAATTCCGTCATACTCTCTCACTCTCCCTATCTTCTTTATATATATATATATCCAAAAGATGAAATTTTAAAAATCTGTTCTTTAGTATTGTTTCCAGAGAGATACTTTAAAAGATATAGACTTNCAGCACGAATTTGGTTTTCCAAGTTGGACCACAAATGCTCTATTGGATTAAGGTCAGGTGAATTTGGGGCCCAAGACAGGACTTGAAAGTCACTGGAATGTTCCTCGAACCAATCCATGACGATTCGACCCTTATGACATGGTGCATTATCCTGTTGGTAAGCACCTTCCCCCGTAGGAAAAACTATTGCCATGAATGGGTGAACCTGGCCTGCAACTATGTTCAAGTAGCTTACAGAAGTCAGGGATTGTCCTATGAGGATTATGGGTCCTAATGTGCCCTATGAAAACATTGTTCCTGGGCGAGAAACCATGAAAACCTGGGCGAGCCCATTGTTATAGATGGAGGGTGGTCATAATGTAATGGCTCTTCGGTGTATATATAGACCAATATACGCTGTGTCTTGAACACATCGTGGTTTAAATTACTCTGTGTTGCTCATTATTAAAGAAATATATTAGCATTTCACCGAAAAGCTCTTGAAAATAAAGACCATTAAAGTGTGGCGCGCCGATTCATTGAAGATTTTCGTTTAATTGAAAATGACTCTTGGAAATCTTGAAATGATTTCACCACATCCGTAATTTAACCTGACGTAATTGTAACGTAACTCAGTTCAAATCAATGGCGGACGACCTGCAAGTTTCAAGGATCTGTCAGATCAGAGGAACTGTAAAGTTAAACCCAATTTTAATACTTTGTAAGGTAAGTAAGTTTTTAATTATTGCTTCTACCATGCGATAATTCTGTTTTGTATACGTGATGTTTTTAATATGAAATTCTTGATTGAGCACATACTTTTGGGATGGTTGCTTAGCTTGTTCGATTTGATATGCTTTTTCTTTACTTCCCGGAGATCCATATTTTAAATTGCGTTGCCTTAAAAACGTCTAAAAACAGCTTTGTTATAAAATTCTTTAACGATAATTATTGTAAAGTGTTAAATAGTTTTTCTGATTCCAATAACAATGTAATTTTTAACACTTCTAGCCATTACTGTATTTTGAATTGAAGTAAAATTTAGGTATTCTTAATTCGGCATTTTATGCAGTTATGTCAACACAAAAGCTTTTGAAGTAACATAAATGCTGTGATTTTATGAAACTCTTAGTAATTTTTATTTTTGCTGTCAGTTCAGAACACAGAATAAAAATAAATCTGTATTTAGTGTAAAGAAAAATATCCTTTCTTTCTTACATTTTAGTATGTAGCGATTAATTTAAGCCAGCAATAAAATGCATTTATTTTATACTTAAATTTTCTAAAAATTTTAATATTTAGTTGTATTTTACTGTGAAGTTCATGACTTATTATTTATTATCATACTTAATTTTTATCATATAGAGTTACTGTTGGTGAAATCTTAGTTGACGGTACGAGCTTGGCATGATTTTAAATGTGGAGAAAACATCAAAATGACGCTCATTGTCACCAAAACCAGAACGAAGCTTTTATGTCTGCTGAAAATTTAAGTATTCGAAAGAATAAAAAATATTCTGAATGTGTAAATAATTTCTAATCACATGTAACAGTATTAATATTTAAAATGATAATAAATATTATTGTTATTAAAATATTTGATGACAAATTATTAATATTACGATTATTTTAAATTAAAGATAACTGAAATTTAAAAAAAAAGCAATAATAGAAAAATTGAACTTTATCGCCTCAAATATTGCAAAATATATTCTTTACCGTCAACCAAAGCACTCCTGTCTGCTAAAACGGGTTTTAGAGCGTGTTGGTCAATTTTTACCATTGCTTTCTCACAGTACAAATACCTTTTTGAAAAGACATGATATCTTGGAGTACACATACCGGGAGCTCACTGAAATTTGGAAACACCTATTTAATTACAGAACGACTACAGCTATAGTTATATAAGTGGCGCTGTCTAGTAAAGTGGCTGTAATTTAATTAGTAAAGTAATTTTCAGCCAGCTAATGCTGTCAGAGTAATGCTGCCATCACATAGCGTATAGTCCTCATAACTGTACCTAGACACCATTTATAGGATATAGCTGTATTACAGTTCTGCAGTTAAGAAGGATGATTCAAAACTTCAGTGGGAACCCTGTATGTATATTTTATATTTGCTTTACGTAAAATTTGTTTTATTTATGCAATTTAGGTTGAAGAGGATAAAACTCCAGACTTATATTCTTTCTCTTTAAAAATATACATCGATCAAAAGATAATATATGCAAATTTTCTAATTAGTTCTTTCGGAGTTTTACCTGCCACTTTTATTGATGCTGTTTGCTTGTTGATTTTATTCTATTAGTCATTAAATATCGCATATTAACCAGCTGCAGTGAATACTTTAAAAACTTTTCAAAGCAGCGTTTTAAAAATTTGAGGTGGGAGTATATGTTAAAAGATATAAACTTTGAAGAAAATTAAAGTTAATATACATTTTTAATTTTTTATCTTCTATGCGCGTAATAAAATAACTATCTATCTAAATAGCTTTAAAAGATCATTTGAAATTTTAAATATTAATTTTAAAAAGCGCACAGCATTTTTAAAATTGCTTTTTTAATAGACTCGATTGTCATAATTTATTGGACAGGCTATATCTATTATTTTTAAATTTTATAAAATTAAGTGCTTCTATTTTTTTTAAAATTTAATTACGTAACTTTTTTACAAATATTCGCAAATTAAATAATAATATGCACTGCTTAAATATTTTATAGAAAATAACATTTAGTTGCAAAAACTATAAAAGATCTGTTTGATTTCTGCCTATATTTCAGAGACAAGGTGTAAGGTTACAAGATAATTTATTAATTAGAGCTTTTACCATTATATTATTTAAGAGAAAAAATTGAAATATTTACATAAAATTGACGGTAACACAACAGAAAACTTGAACTATTATTCAGGAAACAAATTAAATTTTGTTACTAATATTTTCCTTATAATATCAGATTGATATGATGGTTATAATTGGGCTTTTTATTTTACTGTAAATGATTTGCTACTGAACATATTGTAAAAGTTTCTTGCAATAAAATGCTGCTATTAGCTAAAAATATCTGTTTTTCTCTGAATATGTTTTATGGTATTGTAAAATCTTCATGCCAAACTTTGTAAAATATTGAAAAGAAGAAGTCTGTTTTAAATATTTAGCAACTGTGGATAGTAACTTTATTTATTTTTGAGGATGTTTGGCTGCGAATGAAAAATTACAGAGCGGTAGGGGAAGGGATGCACTACTGTTATTTACATATTAAAATTAATCTAAAAGAAACAGATTTAAGAACAATATGTTTTTCTTCTATCAATTAGACAGAATTTAAAATACAATATAGGGGAAAATTATAACCTTACTTTCTCTGTCCTTTTTTTTCTCATTACTAAGCGTGTGTTCTTTTGCTATTTTTTAGTTGTCTACATATGAATGAATAATTAATCTAGACAATTATATGTGTCTCATAAGTATTACTGTTATTAATTATGCATTAATAGTGAGAAAAGAAGAGAGATTGTCATGATTCAAAAGCTCCAAAATATTTGATTGAATTAAGAAATTTTTTTAAATCTAAAAGTTAATTTGGATCTTTAAAAGTAGCGAAACTATTTAAGTTGAGCTAACAGTATAATAATTTTAAAGTTGTAAGCATATTAGCTGTTTCTCTTTTTAATATTTTTGCATATAAAAGCAACTTTAGATTTAAAAATTCCAGGTAATCAACTTGTATTTTGTACCAATTTATAATAACTTAAGTGTTTAAGTTAATTTTTTGAAAATTGTTTTTATTTATGTATTTAATTTATTAATGTATTTACTTTATTAATGTATTTAATTTATTAATGATCGATTAATTTGTGAAATTTAACACTTAAGAATGCTCTCCAAAGTTAAACTAAAGGATTATGTGTAAAAGGAAATAGGGTAAATGCATTAAAAAATATGGTTTCAAAGTAACCGATATAAGAAAAATGGCACGAAATTCTACCGTTGTTATTGTGTTTCCGGAGGTACTATTGTAGCTAAATGTTGAACTAATTCCTAGGTTTTCCTATAGACCGATACTTCTTTCAAACTGTTTCACATTATAGCTTGTATTGTGGTTCAACCTTCTACCGTAAAATTGGTCTGAACAAAACATTAAGTTTCGTTGAATTTTCAACCTAAAATTCCGTTAATAGTCTAACCTTGAACCTGGTTCGACATCTCAGTGAAAAATGGGTATAAAGACAAATCTTGGATTTTGTTGAACGTTTAAATACAGAAGAAGTAGTTCTTAAAGCTCCACGGCATTAGTAGAACTTCGCACCAAGATTCGTATTATATAGGTTGCAGCTAAATTGTCACCAGTGATTTGATAAAACGTTGAACCTTATTTTTTAACAATGCATATATCTTGAATAATACTCATCTTGAGTTTTTTTCTTTTGGACATACCAGTTGATTGAAGATGGATATTCATGCAATTGAAAATTATTTTAAATTAAATATTACTGATGCCCGTACTAGCTAAAGTAAATAAAATTACTCTCAAACATAATACAGAAAATATTTCATTGGAATATTTCAAAAATTTATTGACCTAATAAGCGACGTAAACATTTTTACACGTCGTAAGTGATATAGTCCACAAGGAAATAAGAGTTGCTAATGGATGTTCAGAAGCACTTGTTGATCCCACCTTGAATTGATCTAAGGTACAATACTGATATTAAGCCTAGGTACAAATATATAAACTCTTTTTTTTCAAAATTACACTAATATTTTAAAAAGTTTTAACTTTTTTTTGAAATTAATCAATAAAAAAATATATTTGAATAAATATTTTGTAATTATATGATGGAATCTCAATAAAAATAAGTAAATGTGTTATATGAATTTTTATTTATTTCCTTAATTCTACGCATGTTTACTACAATACAAAATCTAAATTCTAGTCTAAAAAACAAAACTTTTTTTTGATTATTTTGAGGTTATTAACAATGTGTTTAGGTTATTTTTTTATTGAGGCCGGACAAAAGCTGCGAGGTAGGCAATAAAACAGAAGTTATGAACGGCAATCGCACTATATCTGTAGCAATAAATTTAATAAAAACATGGGCTTAAGTACAATTTTAATTGTACTTTTAAACAAAAAAACTCTTTTATGTGGTGGTTATTAGAACTTGAATGAGTATATAATAAAACTTCGGGTAAATTATACTAATTTTAAGTCAATAGGACTTTTTAAAGTTATGGAGGGGAGGATTTTGACATGTGTATGAACCAAAAACTAGGTTTTGAATATAATTCTTTTTGTCAACCAGTTTCTCTGATATCTTATTATATTATATCAACTAAACTTATTTTGAATATATTAGAGCTAACACTACAACTAATTTTATTCTCGGGGGAATTTTTAGAAATCCTTACGAATAACTCATTTTTTAACGGATTTAATTCGCTATATTCAATTCAAATGATTTATTTCATGAATTACATAATTTGAATAGATTGAGCTGTTCTCATGTATTTTGTAAGACAAATCAGCAATTTTAAACAAATTTTTTTTAGTTCTTGACGCAAACCGTTGCTTAATTTATATGAAAGATCTTATTTATTCACCTCTTTGTGCATGCATAGTGAGATTCAATACCAGAGTATGAGTAAATTATGTAGTTTCACCTGCAGTTAAGTAGTTTCGATAATTCTCGTTCTAATTTTTATATGGGTAATTCATTTCTCAATTGTATTGTAACATATTAAAGTAAAACATGTTTTTCTTTTACTTTTTCGAAAAACATGCATGAACAAACTCAAACCGTATGAACTAACAAAACTATACGTCACGTACACGTTTTACTCTGAACTTTTATCTGTATAACTCTATAAAGAAACTCCTTTTCGTTACGCGTTAATTCTAACAACTTCCTCCTGGGTTTCCTTTTAATTCTGCAAAAAAATCAGATTTGCGAAGCGTTATGAAATACAGTATGAAACACTAGAGTCTTTCTATGCGTTAAAAATAAAATCCTCAAAAAAAACCTCAATTCTCAAACAGTAATTTTTCAAATTTGCAGTTATTTGGATCTAAGAAAAACAGTTATTAATCATTCAAATTTTTTCAATTTATGAAATCAATTATTGATGAATGAGCAAAAAAATTCAATGACTTCTTCTGATTTTATATTTTAATACAAATTGAATTCCGATAATCTAATTTATTTTTTAGCAACAATTTTTTTATAATTAAAAAATACAAAAATATATATTTCCTTGTAATTAAAGCAACAGGAAAAAATACATAAAAGAGATACCGTTTAGGAATATCTTCGTCAAAGGATTAAGAATATTATGAATATAATATTTTCTTAAAAATGCTCTGGGACTATCAATTAAAACCCACATATAAATAGCTTATCCCTAACAACTGCCAAGTAACTTATTTTTTCCTTGTCACTTATTATTTTAAAAGAAGATTGCGTTTTGAGGAAAGGATTGAATACAAATTTTTCCCAAATGCAAAATAATCGTTCAGATGAATCTCTTCTAATTCATTAAATAATATAAAAAGTTTAGTTATGTCTAAGGAATTCGAATGGATATGCTTTCTTAAGTTTTTCAATAAAACTGCATGAAGAAATTAAAATACTACAATTTTACATGTTTGTAAGACTTATCACTTCAAACTATTTTTAATGAAGAGTTTTATGACATGCAATGAGCCCAATTTAACACCGAATATATACATTTGTTTTGCAGCCTAAAGTATGCAACTGCCACCTTGCAACTGCCACCAGTCATCATCTGTCTACAAGTTTTAATAAAACGAGCAGTGACTAGATTTATTTCTCACTCAACCCATATCATGACATGATGATAGGCGCATGGAGAATATAAGATTTCTATTTGACCCAATTCCTATTTGACATTTTAGGTGACAACTTAGGAAAGAGTAAAGATGAAAATGCTACCAACGTAAAATAAGTTTTAAGAAAAAGCAGCAAATCACCCAGACAACACAAAGCTTCAAAATATAAATATTCTTCTTTCATTCGGTAAATTCTAAGCACATTAAATAAGCTATAGACAATGGTGTTATTCGATGATCGAGCTATGTAGAACACGAGTCAAGTAGAGATCAAAGTATAACTTTATATTGCTGTTGGCAATGACGTGTTTGTAGATTTTTTATTTTATAATATAACTATCGTTGAACGGACAATTTTAGACCAACTTTGAGTTTACAGCTACCAACGTTCAACTCCATAGCCTTGTAATTTTGAACGCAATCCAGATGACAAGGAAACTCCGGAATCAAGTATTGAGAGAAATTTGCCTTCGTGAAAGACTTTTTGGTGGAACTAACCCTCATTTGCTTTAGATGGAAAGGAAAACCACGAAAACCTCCTGCGGTAAGCCTGACGGCAAGGGGACTCTAGCCCATGATCCGTCTACCACTGCAGATATATTACGTCAGAACTGTGTGAGCCGGGTTTGGAATTCGTATCGATCATTCATCGCTGGGAATCGAACCTTGATCACCCGATTAGTAACGAGCTCGTTTTCAATTGAGCTACCACGGCTCATGCGTGTAGATTTTACAACCGTCGTTGAACATTCGAGCCAATTTTGGATTTACGACTTCTAATGTTGAACTCCGTAACCTTATAATATTGAACCGAATCCAGAAGGCAAGGGAGCTCCTGGATCAAGTATTGAGAGAAAATTGCCTTCGCGGAGGACTTTTTGGTGGAACTAAATCGCATTTGCGTTACATAGAGAGGAAAACTACAAAACAGTCCCACGGGTAGCCTGATAGCTAGGGGACTCTAACCCATTATCCGTCTACCACTGAGGATATTTTACGTCCGCAGTGTGGTTGGTGCAAGCCGGGTTAGGATTTCGTAACAACCAGCTATAGCTGGGACTCGAAGATGGTTCAACTCATAGGAAGATGAATGCTCTATCCCCTGAGCCAGCCACTACTTATGTTTATAGATTGCTGTTTATGACGCCATAAATTCATAAGTTCTGCTTGCGGGGTGATAAGCACAGCACAGTGAAACTAAAATGAGAAAAACTAGTGCGGCTTGATCTTAATAATTTAAAGAGTTTTTGTAAATTTTGATAGAAATCTATGAGTGGTAAAGGGTATTGGCATAAATAGGCAGTTTTGATCTTCAAGAACGAAGCTTGATAAATGTAAATTTACGAAACAATAATTCCCACCACTACAACTCTGTCCTAAATTTGTAATTGCTGATTGTTGATAAATGTAAATTGTTGATAAAGAACAAATTAAAATATCTGCTTCTAAGCTATGACAACATGAATAAAAGTGGATTGAAAACCAAACTTATAATATATATATATGAATTCCATGAATCGTATTCTAAGGTCCAATGTCCCATGTGAGTATATTTTTGTGAGTGGTCAAGTGTTCCCATCTTACTCTCGTTAAAGACCTTAAATGCATTCATATCTCAGTATGTTTGGCACTTAAGTTACATTAGGGGGACCACAGAGTAATGTCATTTCGTTGCATTTGATATTTGTTACCAAGATTTTATTTTTAATCAATAATGGATTAACTCTCGTTAGCAACAATCTATCAATGCCGGATCGAAAATGAATCGAAATGGATCGAAAAAAAATGAGTTGGTTTTTAAGACTAACGAATATTTACTGCGTCGAAACGACATTACTTTCCGGTTCCCCTAATATTTCTTTTTATACAGTTTGAAATCAATGTACTTAGTATCATTTAGGCAGGTTCCTTGTTTGCTTTTATTTAATTTTTTTCTTTATTCAATAAATAGTTTTCGATATGTAAAAAAAAATTGTAATTTATGTCCCTCTTCTCCACCCCCTTCTATCTATTTATTTATTATGAAATAATGTAAAGCGTCGAGCATAAAAAGAAGTATTTTATTAGTTATCAGTTTATCAGTTTGTCCATCAGGGTAAACCCCATTATCAGTGCTCTTTAGAGATGCATAACAAAAATCTCTGTATATACAAAAATCTCGCTATAAGTTTCTATAGTAGATAAATACTCGATAAAAACATAGCAAAGTCTAAACAGTGTTTTCGTGAATTGCATTCCCAGTTGGGTAATTTTGAAGGTGTTCTGTGATTGTTCTAAGAGCTATTGATTCGAGGTAAAACTAATGAAAGCAAAAAAAGCTTGGAATAACCTTTGCCAGGTGCATCTTATAGGAAAGATAGAATTGACACGATAAGCTACTGCAGCAAATAAATCAGTCTTCCAGAAAAGATAAAAAACGCGGAAATATAGAACTGATCATAGGAACTATTTTAAATTCGCTTGCATATATATATATATATACAGANTATATATATTAATTTTTTGGCTCCAAAGTAACACTTAACCTTTAAAATTGCAAAACATTTACTACTTTTGATAATAAAAAATTGATTTCTATTATATTTTAAAAAGGATACTCAAAACAAAAACCAAGTTGAAAGAAAACAGGATATCTATTAATGTCCCTTAAGGAAGCGTTTTTCTCTTTTTTGAGAGATAAAACTTGGCTTAAATAAAACGAATTTTTTTCTCTCCAAAGAATTAATTAAAAAAAAGATTCATAAACTTGTGATCTTTTTTAAATTGTCCCAAATGTTTATTATTGTTTGAAAATTTCCAACAATTATTTACGTAATATAGTAAATAGTTTTAAACATAATATTATCTCTTTTCATTAAACTTCATATTAATGAATAGTTTTACACGTAACTTTATATAAAATTTAGTGTTGTAAATAGCTAAGAATTATAGTTTGTCTAAGAATTGACATTAGCAATGATTACGAGTCCATAAGCGTGTCTTTCTGTTCAGCTGCTTAAGTCTATATTAAGTCTGTATTAATTCTGTATTTAGTCAAAACAAAGTAAATTAGGGGGGTAGTCTTTTTATACAGTACATCCCAGAATCTTGCTCTGATAAATTTTTGATTTTGATACCTGCATCAATAAGTTTTAAGCTTATGCTAACTTGATAAAAAATGAATTAGAGACTGCGTTTATTTCAGCAACTATATTGATAAGTGATAAATTATGTGCTTTATGAATTATCAAAAGATAGCTGTTATAGAAGTTTTTTGAAAAATATTTGGTTGTTTTTTTAAATTTTTTTTGCATATATATTTTTAATCGAAAATCATTTTGTTTTTATTTTTATGTAAATTAGAATTATATTTCTTGCTTTGTGTTGCTCATAAAGTAGAAAAGTGTATTTTAGATTTTTTCGTTATCCCTTTTTTTCCGAATTAATGTATAGTACGCTTGGTAAATTAAGATGATTTCACACATACTTCGGTATTCTCTCTATATTTTAAGAAAAATAGTGGCTATCATTTAAGAGTAATTCACCCAGTTATTATAAAGCCATGTAAATGCAGATGAATCTGGTTCAATTCTCGGCAGTGGCTGGTTGATTCGAACACTGCTTTCGGATACTGCTGAACCAAATATGCTCTGTGATAGATGGATTATCCAGAACTATCCAGTTGGACATATTTTTTGGAGGTTTTTCTCTTAAAATATTGAAAAATAATACTAGTTTTATTAAAATAGTTCTCAACGAATGCAATTTTGCATCAATACTTACTCCAGAATTTCATTCGTCTTTTTAGTGCAATTTCAAATTACAAGACTGAGGAGTTGAATTTATAAAAGAATCTTCCAATAACTATGTGGATACGATATTTAACTGCTTTATATAATTAAGCAAAATAATTATTATTAATCTGTATGCTGTTCAAAAATGGAATTACAAAATTAAACAAAATTATCCTTCTTTCTTTTCAACGATTTTAGCAATGATATACACATGGTCTACAATTTAATTGAAGCGGTTTTGAAATTTTAACACTAAAGTAATTCAAATGAATCAAACAGAAAGTTTTAATTTACATCTTGTGGCATCAAGGTACAAGGAAATCGTATATAAGTCCACATTCGTAAAAAAACAAAAGCTCAACAAAAATTAAGTATGATATGCCAGGAACTAGACGTAATGAGCTATTTTACCCCAAAATAAAACTTTTTTAAAGCTTCTTTGCAAATATTTATCGAGTGCTTGGTGATTGTAAGATATCTACAATAATATGAATCTCTAACTGTAGATTTTATTGAACAACCTACCAACATGGCAAATGATGCTGCATCTGTAGAAACATTGACTAATAATAATTATTAAAAATTTATTTGCTTTCCTTGAGACAGTAGTTATCTTTTCTTATTTAAAGTAAGGTAGTACTTACATTTTTTTTAAAAAAATAGTATGCCTGAATTATTATTAAGTAAAAGACATTTTTTTTACCAATTGTCATTTTTTCTATAATATATTTTCGGTATTTTATGATTCACTATAATTAAATATACAGATATCTGAATAAGATAATTTACTTCTCTGCTACGACAGCATCTTTTCATCAATACCTAATTACGAATTATATAATGGAGAGAAACTCTCCTTTCAGCATTCTCAATCGTGAACAAAAATGCTACTCAGGATTCCTTAAAAATTAATAGAAAAATATGTTAAATGTTCAGAGAAAATGATGAAAAATATATTACTGATTGTACTATTATAAACACCACTTATTTAATGAAAAATGTATATATTTAATTTTGTTTATAATGTGAGGAGCACTCAAAGATTTTTTTAACCAAAATATAATAGAAGACATTAAGTAGAAAATATTAAGTTATAAATATCGCATAAGAAAGAGAGAAAAAAAATGCAAAGATAAGACAGAACAAAACATAAAACGAAATCTAAAGCGAATTCAAATAAACTTACATGAACGGAACAATTTTCAAGAATGATTTAAAATATTTTCGCAATAAGATTGCTAGATTACAAAATATGAAAACAGAAGAGCAAATTGAGGTAAAAGCTTAAATAGAGGAGTATTGTTTTAAAAAGCGTTCTTACTGTAGTACTGAAGCTCGTTTTATTTGCTAGTTACCAAGGATGAGCCTGAAAATGGATGTGCACAAGGTAATATTTTACAGGGTAATTTAAAGAAGTTTACAATTAATAAGGTTGATATTTAATTCAAAAATAATAATGATTTTTGAAAATTAACTTTTATTTAAGAAAAATAAGAGAGAGAGAGAGAGATCGAAACATGAATTGCGCGTTTAGTACATTTTTTAGCCACGGATTTGCACATGGTAAAAATTATATAAAAGTACTGCGTTAAAAGTACTTCTTTACTCATAACAATTAGTTTGCAAATTTGTTTAAAAAGTGCTAAAGTCATTATTTCCAAGCAATGTGTACTGAAAACACTATTTCTATTTTAAAAGAGTCGCATAGTTTCATTTATAGTGACTATTAACGATTCATTATAGTTCACTGAATTAGCGACAACTAAATGTAAAAGAATTTCTAAATTAAATTTTATACAACATTAAATTTAACTAATTTTTAAACACTTTTAGAATTATTAATTAGGTTTTATTGTATTTATGAACTTTCAGATAAAAAAAATGTTTATTGACTTTTCAACTTCTAAATTTCACTGACGGATTAAATTCTAAACTTAAAGTAAAGATAAATAACAAATATAATACAGTATGAGGTAAGCACCTAATAGAATAAAAAGTATTTTAAACTAACATTTCTATAAAAAATAATTTTTTGAAAATCCAAATAAATCAGAAAAAAATTTGTTTTCGTTCACACAAATGCACTTGTAAACAAAAATAAAATAATTAACATAATATAAGGTTTAAAAATAAGCATTTTGAAATGAAAATTTTTTTAAAGCAATCATATTAAAATATTAAGCCTTTTGGGAATTGCAAAGCTCTCTTATTTTGTGATTTTCATTCGTAAAATCCCTCAGAATTAAAATATTGTTTTTAATCATTCATTAAACTTAGTTTAAACATAATTTTTTACGAACTTAATTCAAACAAATAAATAAATAATATTTGCTTAAGGGACACAATGTCGTATTTGTTTAAAGTTGTATTTATTGAGTAGTGTATTTATAATTAGGAAAGTATCTCTTTAGGAATTAATGTAAATTTCTATAGATTTTTTTTAAAGAAAAAATGTGAGGTAGGAATGCAGGATTGAAACTATAAGAAGCAACATTTTCAGGCAGAGCCATAAATGTTGTCTCTCCCTCAATATATATATATATATAGTANGCTTAAAAAGCTATTTAAATAAACTTTATGGTAGTGTCTAAAGTGGGCAACTGTACTGTGGGGGGTACGCAGAAAATTTTAGGGGTATGCCACATTTCTCATCAAAATACTTTATGCCCTCAGATGTGCCCAAAATAATAGAAAAACAAAATTAGGGCAAATTTTTTTCAATGAATATCACTGTATTATAACAATAACAGTACTAATATGCTCCTACAAATACTCCAATCTACATTTTGTTTCAATTAGCGTTATTTTTGTTTTAACTCTACTTAAAAATGACCGTTAGGTATTTGTGGTTATATATATAAATATATATATATTAGAATCTTCTTCGTCATTTGCGTTAGTGTATCTCAGTGTGTTCTAGGATATCTTCTAGGATATCTCTTTTCGGCTTTTACATGGGTTTTGCTGTATGACGGGATGGTGCTGGGGTTAGTGCGTTAATTTACATGTATGTTTCCCAGGTTTCCTTCCCGTTAACGCCAGAGTCGTCAGTGAATGACACTCAATTTGTTTAAGAATGTATCTCTTTATTAGGTTAATTGATGCGTTGCAATAATCATGATGTTTTTGATAAAATTTTTATTCTCAGACAAGAGAAAATAATCTTCGATTTGAGGAAATGCTCGATTCCAAGGAGAAAATTTTCTTTAAAACGCAAAATTTCAGACATTTGACGAAACTAATTCCTACTTGTATTGCGTCATCTTAGAGTACTCCTGTAGTTCACCCGCATGTTTATCTAATTTTAAAAATATTTGCAGTATGTGACGAGATGGTTCAGCGGTAAGGATGGCAAGAAGATTCTAACTCATGATCCTTCTAACACTGAGGATGTGTTTGGTGGGAGCAAAGAACAGAATTCTTATCGAATAGCCAACGCTGGGGTTCAAAACTGGATCTCATCATTGAGCGGTGAACTCTCTATCCCCTGAATAAATCAAGGCGGTTATTTGCGTATTGAAAATATTTTCATGTGTTTTGCTTTTTGGTCTAAACTAATTCTATGATAGGCTAAATCTGACTCATACAATATAATATTAATTATTTTTAATCACCAAATGATATACGAGGACTTCGCTGGAAGTGCATTTTGGAAATTATTTTAATGTATCAAATAGTCAATCTAAATTTATATATCTTGATCTACATTTATGTTCATAAAAAACCTGAACTTCTTTTCCACTAGCAAAAACTACTGAACAAGGATGCCCGTAGTAACGGAAAATTTCTTCTAGTCAACAGTTTAATAAATGAGTTTCTCCCTTAAATGAACAAAAGAACTTAAATCCATGTTTGATAAAAAAAAAGATTTCATAAGAGAAATCGTATTTTAATCATAAGTAGCTGTGCACATGAGTTTTCACATATCACAAATGCCTGTGGATGTGAGTAATAAGGGAAAATATTTGAGAGTATAGCGAGGAAAAAGGATTTTGAATGCATATTTGAGAACAAATAGTTGGGGAGTGAGAACGCTATTGCACGAACCATTTAGTTAGTCTATAGATTTTGTACAATTTGAATCTTTCGATTGTAGCCAATCGGAAACTTTCAGTAGGTCTGCAGTTTTCAGGGTAAAAACTAGTTTTAAAATCATTTCAGATTATTTTTGAATAAAGTAAAACATTAGTGACTGCCACGATTGCTTAGAAAGTTTTTGTTTAACCGTACAGTTTAAATTAACTTTTACACTAATAATGCTTGAGCTTCACGGAGCTTGTGCAAAAATTTCCCAACGAATTACAGTATCGCTAATAGAAAATAACATTAGATTAATGATTAACGTTATGCAGATGCCATACAAAAATCGCTCTATTAGCAGTTTAAACAAATTTTTTATGTAAAAAATTTGGCTAACTAAATATACATAATATTATCAAGAAATATTTGTGGTAATCACGGATAGCTACTAGGGTCAAAAAAAGTTTAGAAAAATTAGTTAAAGTTCAACAATTCTCTTTCTTTTCCAGATGGAAACACTGTAAAATTCTGTACTGATACAGCATAAAAAGCGTTTGTAAAATGTTCCTAGTTAAGGGAGTTGCAGAAAATACAGGTTTTATTCTTTGCATCCCTCTAATAGGAATTGTATGGTTATTTTTCTTCTTAACCCCCTCCTCCCTCTCGCGAAAATGACGGGGTGAGGTTTCGCCCTCTATTTCTCGCTCCCGTGTTATTGACGGGCTAGAGTGTTCAGTAGTAACGCGTCAATAAGAATAATAATTCATTTCTTTTGCCAGGAAAACATTTTATTTCTCATTTTACACACCAGATGGCAGTACCGGGATATTTTTCAGGTAATTGTAGATGGTTAGTTTATTTTAAACTGGATGCAAGCACAAATCAAATACGTAATACAAATACAAAAGCCAAAAAATAGGCACTTTTATGACCGTTTTCTTGAAAATTAACCGACCGTTAAGGGGTTAAATAACTAGCTGCTTATTTCGTGGGAGTCGTGTCTTTGCCTACCATGGCTTTGATTAGAGTTCTATTCCCCGTGCTGTTAGTGTGTTTGGTCTAAATTATATTTTTTCGCTCTTTTTATTAAATCTTTCCATTTTAAATTACCTACAATTTTTCATTAGACTCCGGGCAAGTGATTTCAAATAGATTTTTACGACAGAATGCTTTTAAAGTGAAGGATCAAGGTATTATTAATCCTGATTAAGACGTGACAAAATTTCTTTCATTCAATATCTCAATATAAACTTAAAAGCTAAATGGCTCAAATTTACTTAGAACCTTAATCTTTTTAATCATTCGTTTTCAATGCTTACCCGATTATAACTCGTTATTAAGGTATCAGTAAGGTAGATTTGTTGGCTACTTATTCAGGATCATCATATTAGGTGGACCAAAGTGGCGCACTCAGTAAGGACAGACAGTAAAGGAAACGGAAGAACACCCATGCCTTATACAGGATTTAAACCAGAACCTTCTGACGTAAGGTCAGCTCACTGACCACTAAAGTTCGATTGGCGCTTTTCAATTATAGGGCATTATATTTATTTTAATGAAGTAGTTTAGGCGATGCTAGAGATATTAACCTTGCAGAAAGTGTTATCTTCCCGATTTAAGAATATTTCAAACTAATTTCTGGTGTTAAGGGTCAGACATTATCCCAAAACAAAATCCTCATTTTTGTCATTTACAAATATAATAGAAAAAGTATCGACAGTTCCCTGCTTGAATCAGTTTAGAAAAAAAATGGCTAAATAAAATTTTTTTTAATTGTTATTTCACCATATCCAAAGAAATCAGTCAAATAGCCATAAATAAGATGGTATTTACGCTGTTAACTGTGAAAAAAAACAGTTTATTAACTACTGCCACCTAATACGTTTAAACAGCCAGAATTTTATCCACTTAGTTCTTTACAGCTGAGTGTATATTATGTCCGAAAGCGCTAATATTCAATCTCATAACCGACGAAAAAAGGGATTCCATTCCCAGGTAGAAATCACAATATTTTCTTCAACACATGAAGAGTTTTCATAGTCCTGCACTTCTCAATTTGTGACCCTGAACAATTAGAATACGATTCTCTTTCTTGCGCATGGATAGCCGCACCATGTTCAGTTAAATTTTTTAATGATTTTAAAGCCATGCTAGTTGTAAATGGTAAAAAAGAGGCATAGTATTGTATTCATGTTTTTTTTTTTAAATTTACTAGTTGTAAACAATTTGTTTTTCACCATAAATTTTACGGTTAAATAGATAGACTGCTGCTAGTTTTTTTTTACTGTGATCTTAGAATGAAACTTCCAACTTTGTTTAAAACATTTTTTGTTAATAAAAAGTCCTCTAATTGTCATCTGTGAGAACCTATTTTGGAAACTAGTTGTATGTTGACTTAAAATAAATACTTCATGCATAATTCTTTATTATATATTACTTTAAAAGACTACCCAGCTCAGATTAATTCTAATTTTAATGTATGGACGATGGTCGTATTTTGATAACTTTCTTAACAAAATAAATGTAACTACGATGGAAAGTTTAATCAAGAAGAAATCAACATATCCATTAATACAAAAAAACAAGATTTTAAGTTGGATTATTTCCAGATATTTCCTTTAATATTTACTGTTGATAAATAGATATTTAAAGCTTATAAATGTTTCTGCATAATTTTAATTTCCGTTTCTGTCAATTTTTTTAAGAAAAAAATACTAAGTTTAATTATAAAAAATATCTTTTAAATTTCAGATTTTTGAAAATGAAAAAAAAATTTTCACATTTTCGAGACATTTTACGTAATTTACGTAAAATAGCTGGTACTATGACTTTAGAAATTTTATCATTTATAAATTAGAAATTTTTGTCAAAATTTGAGAAATTTATAAATGAGAAACTTACTTTACTGCTATAGTCAGTCAGAAATGTCTTTATGTTTGTGGCGACCCTGATTAAACTTCTAGCATCAGTTTCCTTTTCCACAGTTTTACGGGCAAAATGTATATTTTTAAATATTTTTGAAATTTTTATGAGCTGGGATCAAATTTGTCAGAAATTACTCTTTTCTTGTAAATTAAAGAAGTTTAAATAATAATACCCTTATGAATAAAAACAATTTATATTAAAGAATATTTATTTTCTTATTTATAATTTAGTTAAAAAATTAAACCGAAATTTCCTCAGAGTAAGATGCACGTAAAATAAAATATTATTTACGAATAATTATTTTTTTAGAAACAAAACCAACCATGTAACAATTTATACGCAAGAAAGCATGATTAAAATTCATATAGTAATCAGTAACATCATTTTCCGAAGTTTTATTCAAAGTTTTTAAAATCTTAAGAGTTTTAAAATGTAAATTTTTTTCTGTAATAAGTTTTAAGAAGTAGAATGTTATTCTAATAAGAACAAAATACATACTTATACTCTTGTGAGTAAATATACTCTTTTGAGTAACCATTAATCAACTTTGACTTAATAAATTTAATCAATATTGCTTTTCTGGGGAGTAATCGTGAAGGAATGTTGCAGCCAGTAAACAACTAATTTATTTCGTTTTTTTATTTGATTCCTAATTTCTGTTGCTGTTTTTGTTGAAGAATACATTAAGCTTATTTAGGATTAACACGATTTCTTTAATTTTTTTAATAACATACGCTTTTGATTTTAATTTTAAAAGATTTTTTCTCTTCCCTGCACTTAATTTTAAATATTTGTCTTCCTAAGATTTCTACTAAAATAAAAAATTCTCTGATTTTTCTTAGCGCTTTTATGCAATGAATTTTTCCTTCTTTCCTTTCGTAGATATTTCTGCGGTGACTTGTCTCATGGAAAATCTTTCTATGTAATTTTAAGACTTCTTGTTCATCTTTATTAATAGAGAAACAATAACAATAATAATATCGAGTTTCAATTTTAATTTACTTTCAATTGCATCTACAGTAGTTTTTATTTTATTCATTTTTGAAATATTAATTTAATAAAAATATTTTGATTGAAAATATATTCAGTCCAGTGGTTAGGTTGATAAATGGAAAATAACGCTGAATATTATAAATTGCATTTTAATTAAAAATAAAACTAATTCAAAGGTGAAAACATTACTTTATATTTTAAATGCATAGGGAAAGCACTCAACTCTAATGAGTCCTTTTGAAAAAAGAAATAGGTTGAATTTCAATATTTTTCCCTACTCTAAATTGTCCAAATTATTTTCTAAGGAAATGTTTTTCTTTATCTGAAATTACGAGACACCAACTATTTTTATAACAAATAATAAGTTATATTACTTGTTGGCAAAAAATACTGTCTTTAAAAGTTTTTCTTTCTATGCAATTATGCTTTAATTTCCTTAAGCATGTAGTTTTTTACACTAATCGAAACTATCATGGGACTTGATTAATAATAATAAAAAAGATGAATTGTTAAAATATATTAAATGTTTTGATTTCATTTACCCACGTATTGTATGTAATTATGCCTTAATTTCATTTTGTATGTAGCTTAATCGAAAATGTCATTGGATTCGATATATCATAATAAAACTTACAAACTATGTAAACTTTGCCATATTTTTTTTGAGAAGACAAATAACGAATCTCTCTCATTAATTAAAAAGGTTCACATTTTTATACTTAATACATGAAATATATTTAATTCAATTTATTAATGGCGAAAAAATAGCGTCTTAGATCTGAGATTCATTTTGAAGATACAAACTCTTTTTCTTTTACAAACTAATATTTGCGCATCTTAAAACAAACGTTTCAATTTGCTTTACATTTTTCAGAGGACGGAATATTTCAGTAATCTGACATTAACCCTTGCATAAACTTAAGAAAAATGAAGTTATATCTGACATTACTGAAGTTTATTTGTATAAGGTGAAAGTTTTCTTATTACGTAGTAATTATATTTGTCATACATATCTGTATGATATTTGCATAATATTATTTTTATAAAATTTGAAATGCCATTGAAGTTGAAAAAATTTATGCTCTATACAAACCTGTTTATATAAAATTCTTATTTTAAAAATAATTGTCAATTTAAAACATTTTATATGCTTTATTAGATTTGGGAGAAAAGTTCATTAAAAATTATTAATTCAATTTAATTTATTGATAATGATAAAAGGTTTAACATAGGATTTAAATAACTACCCTTGAATGTTGTTTGTACCAATGAGATGTAATTAACAAGCAAAAACTAATAAACCTTTGATTTTTTCACTTATTAAGGCAAATATGAATTTCATATTTCCATAAGATTGTTAAATTAAATATTAAACCTTTCTAAAAATTTTACATTGGAATTTATTATTGTGAATTATTAATGAATTAATATTTTTTATTAACGTAATAATGTAAATCTAATAGTGATTCCTTCCCATGATTTTCCAAGAGTTAAGCGTGCATTTAAGTATTTTACAAATAATATATATATATATATATGAAATAAAAAGAAAATGTCAAGAAAAATGCGAAACTTAAAACTAAAGTATCTCATCTTTTATGAGCTGTCACGACATTTATCTATTGATTCTTTTCATATAATCTAAACTGAGAAAACTTTTTTAAGAAGAATAATTCTAAAACGTATGTTCTTAATCGATTGTTTTCAAACTGTTTTCTGTTATCTAAAGATAAGTGAAGTAAGATTCGATCCATTGATTTCGATGTTGTTTTTCTCCCATTCATCAAAAAAAAAAAAAAAAGGTCTTTAAGTTTTGATTTAAAAAGCCCTCTTTAAAAAAATATCCTAATCGTTGTTTTATGATAAAATATAATGAATGTACGAATAAAAGAAAAATAAAATAAACGTAACGCTAGAGAAAATACTAAAAGAGTTGTGTGCACTGATAATACTGATAAACCAAAGATTGTAAAAATATGTAGCTAATTTAAAATCAAATTATAGATAACTGATAGCTTATAACCTTTACATGTTGTTTAAATTTTATTCTATGATCTGGATAACATCATGTGATGCCACAATAGACATTAGCTTTTAAAATTTCTTTAATTTCTTAAACTTATTTTTTTTATCATTCTTAATCAAATTTTAATTAAATTTATTTATTTATTATTATTTATTTATTTTTATTACATTTTATAAAAAATTAATATTAAATGTTTTATTATTTTCTTAACTCTTTATTTCAATACTAATGTTGTAAGACTCATTAATTTACTGTCGCGACTAATTCTTTATTCGTTATTTTTTACCACAAAAATTTTTCAGTTTCATGGTAATACTAATTCTCATAGTCTTTTTTGGCGATTCGCTTTCGCCAAATTATTTTCAAATTTAATATTGATTAGGGAGGATTGGCTTTATTTTTGGCTTTGTTATGTTTCGATAAATCGCCAAGCCTAGATCGCTTTCCATGCTCCTAACTGTATGCTGGGAACAATTCATTTACTCTTAATTTCGAATTATTGTCGATCCTTTTGAGGAACTTCTTTTCTTAATTTTTTTTTAATATTATGGAATGTGGTCATGTTCAATTTAAGTTTTACGTAATAAATTAATTTTTCTTAAATGATTTTATTCATTTTCTGGAATAAATATCCCTACATAATATGCAAATCAAAATGTTACGGAAACGGTAATAATACTTAATTCTACAAAGAAACTACATTCCACTAACCACTACAGACTAATAATTTGAACTAATACTGCTACTGCGCATACGAACACTAGTTTTATGTTTAGAATGGAGAAATAATTTTATAAAACTTGCATTATCTACATTAAATTAAACGAAATAATATCTTTTAGTCTATAAAACTTTATAAACTCAAGCAACGAAATTTATCGTGCTAAAAATATTTAAAATATAACTTAAAACGTTATGCATATATTACAATGCTTGAATCTTGTTTCAAGAAAGGAGTATTAAAATTTCGTACAAAACTTCAGGCAACGGTGTTTTATGAGACATTAAAATTACTTAAGTATTAATATCATGAAGAAAAAGCTATTATATAGTGCTTTATATTTTGTTTCGCAAAATATCGTCATTGTTCGCAGATTACGGTAAAATACTCTTGTCTTCGAGCTAACCATGAGAAAGTTTGCTTCCCTATGTCACGTAATATATTTCATCAAAATAGTTCCACAAAAGCTAGTTTGTCCATATACTCTATAAAAGTTCCCTTATCTGAGTTAAACTCAAAATGTTAAGCTTACAAATTTGAACACTGAAGAACTTAAAAAGAATGTGTTGTTAAACACTGGTGATAAAAAAAATGTATTAAAATTAGCCAGAATGATTCAGGGGGTAAAATGGTACCTCCCATTGAAATATCCCACTCTCGAATCCGGGCGATAGCTCATTTTCAACAGTACTGTTCGCTCACCCTGACAACCATACTAGCGCATTATACCCCAAGTGGTAAACCAATGATGGGTAATGCTCCCGTTTCTGTCTCGCTAACCGTGGGAGATTTTAGTGATTTTCCTGTCTAAGGTAAGGAAAAAGCAGTTTCATTCCCCCAAGAAGTTCTCTACGAAAGAAAACTCGCAATAATGCATGATCCAGTTGCTTCATTGTCTTCGGAGTTTGCAGTCAAATCCGATATGGATCAGGCATTAAGTCAGATGTATTGTTGTCAGGTGATCAAATCCGATATGGATGAAATTTAAAGAAAATGCATTAAAAGAGATGAAAGTTTTCAATTGCTAAAACCGTTGAGTTCCAGTGTGCTTCATGAGTTCTAGAAATGGCAATGTTTGCACTCTTTATCGCATTTTAGAGATCCATTTTTTCATCCATTTTCCCGTTATGGGTGAGGAATTATTTTCTGTCACTATGCAGCCAATTTTGCTTGAAAAACGTATAATGGAGCATATTTTAAATCAACTTAGATGTTTAAACTTATCCTTATAGAAGCATATTTAATGCAGAAATAACAACAACAAAAAATGGAAAGATAGCCAAAATATGTTATGTATGTGGCATAGATGTTATGTAATGTATTTTTGCTCTTTGGGTTAATCTCATAGTTATCAAAATTAATGCCCATTTGTTTTGAACGATTGAAACATATCTTGGGTAAACGAATTAAAAACATTTAATTCATCTAAGTTGCAATAAACAAATGTTTTTCTGATTTCTTATGTTTTTGATTGCTTTAGTTTTCTTTAGTCAATATTTTTAATTTATCTTCTTGCTCATGTATTGGAGGTAATTTAAAAAAATATACAAACAAATAAGTTAACATATTGTTTATTTTTTCCCTTTCCTCAAGCAGACTAATTGTGATTATTAAATTTATTATAGTCATTTTATTTTTATTTATTTACTTACAATTATACTTGAATTTGCCCCTTCCAGCATTAATTATACCTCATTTAATGCATTAATGTTTCGAGTGTAAAGCTGAATTTTATACTAAATATACACATTTACGAAATATTTCACTTTGTTACACAGGTAAGTAAACCCGGTGATTCTGTACTCCATTTTTTTAATTGCATTTCGTGTGATCAGCATTAATAAGGTGTTCAATTGTATCATTTTCTTATCCACATTGAACCATAAATTAGTGTAATCACTTTTTTACATTATGTCTAAATTCTGGATGCATCAGTTTTTAACGATATTATTTTTCAATTATTTTTAAGGTTTCAAAAATCGCAATCCAGTCTGTTGTTGTCTTTTTTAGGAAGTCTTTAAATCACTTATAGTAAAATTATAAGTACTTTATAAAGATGTTATGACTTTGAAATCGAAAATATATTTATAACAAGAAAGAATTAAATTTAAATATTTTGAAGTAATTAAAATTGTAAATAAAATAAAAAGTCTGGGATGTAGAAGCTTTTTATCATGATTTTTCTTCTGTAAATATTTCCACTGAACAAGGTAGATAATCCCTAATTCACTTTTAATGAAGAATTTAAATCATTTGCATAGTTGATTTTTAAGAAAACAAAGTTTAATTTTAGATTGAGAAAATAAATTAACGTCGAATTTTACTGACTCCTTCTTTATTTTAAGGAAATGCGAATCAATCTTCGTTTAACTTCTTTCTTTTTTTTCCTATATCAAAACTGTTAGGAATACCTTTTTAAGAAGATTATAAGAGTTCTAATTATACAGAAACAAAATGATGCAAAAAAAAAAATCTTTACAGAAAAAAGAAATTTTCGTTCGCCTTTTTGTTGGAATAAATACGTTATGTGCGTGAGCAAAGTAATTACAACTATTTAAATCGAGTTAATTTGTTTCTAACGAGGTAACACTGATTATTAAAAGTGCAGATGATATATGATAAATGATTGTTATGTAGAGAATCAAGAGTTTTGTTGGAATAATGATTAATTGTAAGGAATGTTTGTGGTGCAAAACATGAGCACCTCTCTTATATTAAAGCAATATTATTTAAATCAGAGTATTAGAAATTCCATAAATTAGAATCAGTATAAAGATTTATTTCAATATTGATTTAAAACTTATATTAAACAGCTTTTTTTCAAAATCATATTATTAATACATTATTAAAAAATTATGGATGAATTTCATATTTATTTTTCCGGTAAGAACAACAATAAAATTTAAATAAATAATTAATTATCAGTTTTAATATTAGGTTAAAATATTTATACGTATTAGCTGCTGTCAATAAATAATAAGTCAAAAGCATGCAATTTTTCAAACTTGTAATTTCTTGCAAAAGCATGTAATTTCCTTTCAATTTATTTTTTGAAGCTCAGTGTGTGGTATATCTGTAGTTGTCTATACACCTGTGTCACAGTTGCAGTAGTCCCACAATGCATGCTGTTCGAACTATTGAAGTAATTACCTACACAGACTTTGTCGTAGCCGTTCATCTTAAACCGGCGTCTCCGCAGTGCTTTTTTGAGTTCATCGAACATCTTGAAGATAATAAAATATCTTGGAGACTAAACAGGACTATATAATGGGTGGAACAAAAACTAAGTGTAAATATTACTATATGGCCTTGGTTGTATTAAATCCAGCGTTGTCTTTCAACATTATGACTCAACGAGAAAGTTAACTGTGATGCTGCGATTTCATTTTTAAGCTTTGATAACCTTTTCATAAACAACTAATTTTTGACCAGAGCTCCAGAAAATTGATAAGGAAAGGATCTTTGTGATCGATCCGCCCATTTACCGTCACTTTTAGAGGCGTAAGGAGCTTATTGACAACTGTTTGATGATTTTATTATTGATTATATGAAAAATCCTGCCGTCTGGCGATTAAAAATCAAGCAAAACATTTCCGTCACTCCCTCCCAACCTACATTTCAGCACTTTCTCAATTTATCTCAATGACATAGATTTATCAATGCGCAGTTTTTAATGGCATAGTTCATAATTAACTCTGGCTCATTATATATTGACTGCATCAAATACTTTTCGTAAATACTTCTTTTAATTAAATTATCTATCATTGTCATTATAATTTTTGCACAGAAAACCAGTAATTTGTGAGACAAGTGTAGAAATTTTAAATTCCTTAACTGTAATGAACCTTCTGATTTACATTTATAAAATATCAGGTCGAAATCAAAGTTTTTCTGGTGTTATCTGTAGCAGGCTATCACGTTTAACAACATTTTTCAGACAATACAGATTTTAATCTATCGCCAAAGCACATTGCAATATTGATTTTGGAAACTTATTTGCTTAGAATAAATGGTAATCGAAGATACTTTAGATATAAATACTTCATTAAATCAATATTTCGGTTCTATTTACCATTCATTTGAAAAAGATCCAGTAAAACCAAATGCTTTTGTTCCGTCTACTTATCCATCCAAATAAAATTTGATAAATTATTACCAGAATTAAAACCACTCATTAACATTTTAGGCAGAACTTTTGTTTCCAATTCAACGCAATTTACCTTTTTGAGTCATATAATTTAATTTATATTTTTACCCCGGAATAATTTTCTTCTGATTTCTCCAAAACGTTTCAAAAATATTTAAGAAAGTTTAATGTCCTATGACGTCATAAATATTAAACTTGTCTACCCAAGAGAGAAGAATAAATACTATTAAGTTAAAAATTCCTTAAATTTTGCTTCTTGGTTAATTGTGTTTCGTCGAATTCATACCATCAAATTCTTAATGTTTATTTGCATTCGCACCTTATTTCTTCAATTCAGCATAGCAAACAAAGTAACGACATTTTTTGCATTTATTATTTAAAAAAAATTCAAATAAATGTTTTTAACAGAATTTTTAAGCATTTCAACAGAAATTTTTAATAAAATTTAACTTTTAACTGAAAATTAAAATATTAAATTCATTGAACTTTATAATTTATGAGAAATTGAAACAATAATGTAGTTTTATTTCCAGATTTTGCATTAACTATCGAATTTATTTAAAATCCCGATTAGCAGAGCAATTGTTTTTTGAAACAATAAATAAATACGTATGTGATTATTTTGTATAATGTTCACAAACTAATTATGCTTTTAATGCACTTTCCGCTGCATTTTTAACTATTTTTCATCATTTGTAAAGTATAAAACTCATAAGGAAACTTTCCGTCTACAAACAACACAGAAATAAGACTTTAATCTCAGGATTACAAATTAATTTAATATGCAGTTAGATATTTAAAACCTAATTCAACTATACGTTGATAATGAAATACATAATTTATTATATTAAAAGATACTTACTTCGATTTTATTACATTTGAATAAAATGCTATGACGCTTTATTTTTTTGTCCAGAAATATAATAACCGAGTACTTACCTCTTTCGGAGATACATATAATCATAGCAACTTGGAATTCATTTTTTTCATTATTTTAAAGGAGTGAATTGTAAATACATAAATATTTATGAATTAAAACATGAATTAAAACATTAATGAATTAAAACTTGAAAGAGATAAGTGAACTTATAATTATTATGGATTTCGTCAAGATAAAAACAATAATTTTTAATTTTTACCGTCTTTTTAACTAAAACAAATTACAATAACTATATAATGAATAATTATTTTCTTAAATCAAATATTGCAATATTGGAATTTCAGATAAATTTGAAAAAATAAGTTATAGAACAAAACTAGAGCATAAATCATTGAAAATAGTTCATGCTTCAGTTTTGTTACAAAAGACGAAAGATACGAAAAACGAAAAATTGTTTACTTCAAAAAAATTAAAGAACATTAAATTTTGATGATTATCAGCAGAATGTGAGTTAATGCACATTTTGAATGCAGAGAAAACTTAACAAGATAACAGAATCAGAGAAAATGTATTGGTTCATTTAAGCATATTTCATTTAGCAAAATTAACTCCAATAAATTAAAAGAAAGATGAAACGTCTTTTTACGCATTCCCAAAAGAATTATAAAGTTGCATTCGATTGAAGATATAATGCGTTGAGCACATTTTTTGATGCTTAAATGCATTGTAATTAATATTTTAGAAAAATATGTGGTATTGATTAAAAGTACAACTAATTAAAACTTTTTCATTCAATACAGAAGTATTTTAAAGTTGAAATAGCTTTTAAAAATTTTTATGGAACGCATTTTTTTAATAGATGTGCTATTTTAAATTTTTTTATTATTATTTAATAAGCATCAAAAAATTTTCTTAAAAACACTTTTGAGACATAAGAAAAATTGAAGGTTTTTTATATAATGGAAATATCTAAACTTTATAAACCGTAAATTTAAGGTTTAAAAAAGTTTACACTATTTTGAATTTAAAAAAAGTTTCATATTTGCAATCTGTCTTTAAAATTTTTTGCTGTTCTTAAAATTAACATTTCTAAAGTTAAAATCACTTATTTCATAACTCGACAATTTTCATTATAATATATTAAAGGGTAAATATTGTTTTTTATCATCCTCAAAGCAAAATGAACAAATAAAATTTTAATTATATGCATTTCACGTTTCATTTAATTCATATTTATGGTTATAGAAAAATATCGTTTTGAAAAAATGAAAAATAGAAACTTGAATGCTGACGATAGAGAAAAAGTATTCTCATTTTCACTTGCTAAATATGGAGATGAGTCACTAAATGTTATCACGCATTTCTAGATCATCTAATTATCACAAATAAACATTGATCGTCAAAACTAGATCATTAACAAACATATAATAGCAATATACAAGAAAAAACCTATTTGTGACCATTTGTAATTACTTACCCCCACAATTTGTTTCCATCACTGCTGGACTTCTCTAAGTTACTTTGAGAAACACTTTAAATATCAAAAAGAGATTAACACGATGCTCTACTCAATATTTACTAGATTAAAAAAATCCTTTATCTAGCAAACGTCGAATAACAAAATTTTAAGAAATATATATATAACCAGAGCTATTTACTTACCATATTTTATTCAAAGTATTCTTCATTGTTTTAATTTTAATTATTCTGTGTTCATCATGCAGTGCTTAATGTTCAGTGAAACTTAATACGAATCAGAATCTTTAACAACTATATAATTTGCGTAGTCTCTTTAGCATCTATTTAAGATTTTTTAAACCTAAATCTTTTTGAGCTACTTTATAAATTATTTCAAATATCGTAAGAAAATTAATATAATAGTCTAGTTAAAACTAGTGTTTAGTAGATTATTAAAAGTTGACTATGTAAAAAAAGTCTAGCAATAAAATTTGCAAAATATATTTGTAACCAAACGTATTTACTTACCACAGTTAACACATAAATCACCACAAGAGTGCTCCAAATGTATTCATACACACTCAGTCCCATTTAGCTAACCGTAAAAATAAATTCCCTTAAATATCGAAAAAAATAACTTATTAATCTAGTTAACATCGACGCTTAATAGATTATAAAACTTAATAACCTAAAAAATTGCGAATAACAACGTTAAAAAATAAGTTTGGGATTAGCTGCAGTTATTTACTTTAGTTAACATATTAAAATTATACTTTATTCAGCGTAATAAAAAATTACAATTAAAAGCAAATTAAATGTGTGGGCACATTAAAAGCTGATACTTTTTATTGTAAAATTTTATTGAATAAAAAATTTGGCATACAGTAATATTTACAGTAATTATATGAATATTTCTGTTAAAATTACGTACAGTATTTTACAGTAAAACTAAATTTTACGGATCTAAGTTGCCAGTACTTTTTACAATAATTTGATCAGGAATGTTTTACAGTTTCTGCCCTTAGTGTCAGTTCAAATACATACCCTAAAAAAGCGGAAATTATTTCAAAAGTGTTCCTTCAACAATTATAAAATTATTATTTTCAATTTAAAATTTATTTATGATTGAGTCCTGGAGTTAAGTGACACTTTAAACATCGGTGAGAATTATTTTTATAGCCTACTTAACGTCAACGTTTAATAATCTATAAAACTTAACAATCTAATAATTGTTGAGCAACTACTCTTTTAAAATTATGTTTCTTACTACTTATATTAAATTATCTGAGTTAAAATAATAAAAATAATTCTTTACTGTTTGAATGCCTGCCTTCAAAAGTGGAAATTATTACTAAAGTGTTCCATCAGAAGGAATACAGCTATCATTGGTAATTAAAAATTTATTTAAGATTGAGTCCTAGACC
The DNA here is from genome assembly GCF_043381705.1 of Parasteatoda tepidariorum. Taxonomy (NCBI): domain Eukaryota; kingdom Metazoa; phylum Arthropoda; class Arachnida; order Araneae; family Theridiidae; genus Parasteatoda; species Parasteatoda tepidariorum. Next base: position 34,775,451 of record NC_092214.1, on the reverse strand, counting down.
CATTTAAGTTACCATATAAAGCACTTTAAACATCGGAGAGAATTATTTTCATAACCTACTTAATGTCAACGTTTAATAAATTATAAAACTTAACAACCTTATAATTGTCAAGCAACAACTTTTTTTAAAATTATATTTCTGATATTTGCCTATCTTAGTTAAAACAATATTAATAATTCCTTATAGATTAAATGTCCCCCTTTAAAAGTGTAAATGAACATGAAAGTGTTTCTTAAATAACTAAATAATTACTATGGTTTCTTTATTATTTATTTAACCACAACCATTATCTTTTATCGATAATTATGCGTTCCTTTATCCTCTATTCTAAATTAGAATCTGTATGTATTTGCGTTGTTTATATTGATTCATAAATTTCGAGGAGAACTAATTATGAAAATAAAGTTTTGATTTAAATGCAAAGCAGAGAAATTTTCCCCTTCTTCATTCATACATTGTTTTAAATTAAAAGTGTAAGCATCAGTTCCATTATTCTTTCGATAATTATTCTCTTGTTACTTTTTATTGCTTATTTAAGCATAGTATAAAATTTTGATAGACGATAAATATATGTATATATATTTTAATGGAATATCCAAATTCTCTGCATTGTAGTACTTTTGCATAATCTATTGAAAAGTATGTGCATAATTTTTTTCAGTTTTTTTCAGACTGAACTAATTAGCTGTATAATTTCAGTTTAAAGTATAAGTGTAAATAAAACTACTGATACATAACTGAAATAATTTTTTTAGGAAGTTGGTGAAAAATTCCATGAAATTATATCAATGCGGCTTTATAGTAGTCGAAGAATACAATTGAAATTCCAAAAATTTGGTGGCAAATATAAAATCATTTATAAAATCGAAAATTGACAATACACAGATAGATATTTGTTCTAGATTTTTCTCTACCTACTTATAACTAAACTAATGTAAAACTCCTAAAAACAATAGCATTACTTTCTTAAGTTATCACGTTTTCAATTAACTTTAAAATGAATATAACAGAGAATATTAATTGTTAAAATGTGTGAAATTGACGAAAAATCCAGAATCGGAATATTGTTGAAATATACATTACTTGAAAATTGAAAAGAAAATATATTTATATAACAGACGTTGAAAACGTCTATTATATGCTGCAGAAAGAGGTATGGTCAGATCTACTTGAATAAGGTAAAATTTGCCACGTTTCTGGTTCTATGAGAACATTAAAAATTCGTTAATTTATTCCGAAAAGCTTTGGTAATGACTTTTGTAAAATTAGCAACAAAATATGGTTCTAAAATGTGGAAAATAATTTGGTAAATGACGTAAAATTTGGTAATTTTTCCATGATGCCTAAGAACATGGCATAAAAATCATTTATTCGGTTAGGTTTATTTTTCAGGTTTGTATTTTTATCTAAATGTGTGACAATAAAATTAATTTTGGAAACCAGAAGTTCTGGAAAACTGTTATTAAATTACTAGTATTAATAACACATATCATGGTTTTATTAACCAAACTTATGTTGTTGTTTTTTTGCCAGAAATATCATTACCTTGCAGTACGGTAATTTTACCAGATTTTCCCAACATGTGGGACATATAACAACATATAATCTAGAATCGCATAAATATGCAATGTTACTAGCACTTCAATGAATATTCAGAATTATAAATCTCATTAAACTTACATTCACCATTTTAAAACCTTTACGCATTTCCTGAAAGTTTAAATATTGCTTATATTTATGTCATCCAAACAGCAGCAGAATTATCATACTTTAATATATAATGTAGACACAAACAATGAATTATTAAATAAACACTGACGTAACAGGATGCGCAAGCAATTTATCTATAAATTAAACAATAAACTGACTGAAAAATTCTTGAATCACGCTTGCTTAGGGAAGTGTTAACGCTCACATAATTCTACCTACTTTAGTTAGATTATTCTGTCACAGCAAAGCGGAAAAGAATATTTTGGGGCTTGAATAAAATGCGAGTCTCGTAAGCCCCAAACAACGTTTTCGATAAGCCGTAGTTTCTGTCTGGAATACTTAATTGGAAGTCTATGTAATCTGTAGTCTGCAAACATTCTGCGTATTTATAGCATTAATAAACAATTACCGGTAGTTTGAGTAGTGGTGTTAATTATACGTTCATTTTCAGATTTCGAAGTTGTATTGTTAGCAATTGAAAAAAGTCTGAGCATTCTATTTTATTTTTTGGTAATCATCAATTTAAGTGATGAAGAATAATATATAGCATGAAAAGAATTAAAGCATAAAGCGAGCACGCGTGGTAGAAAAGTAATTTTTAGCTTTACAAATACGGCATATAAGAAGCACCTCGAGCATTTTAAACTTGTTATGTAGGAGAATTCGTTGTAGAATTTTTAGAATTGTGTGATTGTTGAAATTAAACTCTCACTAGTACATACAGCCCCTGGCAAAATTTTTCGACGCACTGTAAAATTTTTTGAAAATCTTAATTATCAGGTGATACTTTACAGTTTTATTGTTTTTACACGAATGAAACCGGTTTAAATGATTGGATAAATTAGACGATGTATTATATACATATGGAATATTTATTACATTTGGTATTATATTAGTATATTATAATAATTAGATCAAATTAGTCAACGCACTGTAGTTTTTTTTAATGATTACATGTTTCGCACGAGTTTATATGGAATACTTTTATATTTAAGCATACATGTAATGGATTTTTATTCAGGAGATTTTTTATATACTTCCTACTTATATTTATTTTTAACGTATTGCATTACAATTTTAACAAGTTTATACACGAGCATAAACAAGTATAAACCGGTTTCAGCCGGTAAGAACAATAATGCTGTATAGTATCAATTGATAATTAATATTTTGAGGATTATTATAGATTGTAGGATTGATTTATTAAAGACTTATATAGATTTATTATAGATTGATAAAAATTTTGAGGATATTATGGATTGTGAGGATTATTATATATTATTTATGCTGGATATTTTTTTATTGTTGATTCTTGAATAGTGAATTTTCAACATATTTTTCATTAGCCTCTATACACCAAACTTAAGCTAGCTCTGTTCTATCTTTTCTGCTATTTTATTCATTGCATCACATCAATACTTTATCTTATTCGCTAATCGCATGATCGCAGATCACAATGCACAGAACCTAACACCAAACCTTAGACACTTTTATTACTCAGATAATTTTAGGTAAAATCTTTGGTAAATGCTTAATAGATTCAGAAAATAAACAAAAACTAATTTCTCCTCATATTTTAACTTTTAAATGTGGTTTATTTGATTCCTGATAATACTGCTTTGATACGAATTCTTCAGATATTTGAAATCAGCCACTCGATCTAGATCTTTAATATATTACGTATTTTTTATAAAATTTTCTTCATTTTCTTCATAACTTGATGCGCTTTTTAAATTCTCATATAGAAATTGTAAAGAAGATATGATTTTTAATTTAAGAATAACTAAAATCTAAATTAAAATTTCTTAAAAAAGGAAGTTCGAAGTCTAACATAAAATACTCATTTTTGTGAAAGATTGAAAAGCAATATAAAAGGGAGAGTTTATTCGTTATTCTAAATTGCAAATTTAATCTCACATGAAACTTACCTCCTACGCAACCATCTCTTTTATTTATTTAAACATGTTTAACCTTTTTTTACAGAACTAGGCATAAGATCATTTTTCAGAAAGAAAAATACAAGATTAATCCTTATAGAAACTTGAAATGATATTTCCTTATAAATAATAAAATATTAAAACTACTTCTAAATTCATAGTAATTTATATTTAAGAATGTAGTCATTCTTACACGGAACTAAAATATTTAAAATGCGTTCAGTTGAATTAAAAACAAAATTCAATATATAAATAAATAAATTCGACTGTAGTTCATTGAGAATGTGACATTAGTAAATGTCTTTAAATTTTCCTCTTAGAAGAAAATAAATTTTAACATTTCACTAAAATAAATCTTTTAGAGAAATTGAATACATTATAAACCGAAATATTTTGTTTTCATGTCTTCAAAGCATTATTTGGATGAAAAACAGATTCACTTGCATAAATTGCAAGTAGCATTTTGTGCTGAAATTATTATTACGATCAATTTTATTTCAATTTTGACTGCAATAAAATATTTCATCAAAACTCTTTTTCAAAATGTGGTATTGAAAAACTTATTTGAATAGGAATTTGCTTTATTATTTGCGCAGCCAAGTAGCATTTTATAAATCGCTAAAATGGATACCATGGTTATACTTATTTCTTTAAAAGTATTTTATCAAAACTCAATCAGAAAAAATAATTTGAATAGGAATTTATTATTTTCTGCAGCCAAATACTTAAATAGCGTTATATAAGTGTGCTAAAATTGACACCACAACCAAACTTATTTCTGTTTTTACTACAATAAAAATATTTCATCTAAACTTATCAAGAATTCAATATCGAATAATTTATTTGGATAGAAATTTGTTTTATTATTTACTGTAGTAAATATTTTTTGCAAGTAGCATTTCATAAGTGTGCTAAATTTACTATCAAGGCCAAACTTATTTCTGTAAAAATATTTTATCAAAACTCACTCAGCATGCGATATAGAAAAACTTATTTTAACACGTTGAATGCCATGGGGGTCACCGGTGATCAGCACTGAGTTTGCTTGTAGCACCACGGGGGTCACCGGTGATCGGCGAAGCCAAGATTATTAAAATTACATGATTCGAGTAAATTTTTAATAATTTTAGTTTGTTTATATTATTTTCGATACTAAAATGGTTTGAAGATATTAATGCAGTACATGCTGGAAAATCATTTTGGCTAGACGGGCAAAGCTATGTAAAATTAGCGTGGCCATTCAACGTGTTAATAGAAATTTGTCTAAATTGTTTGCTGCATCCAAATATTTTTAAGTAAACTAAGATATTTTAGTTAGGATTCTGTAACATTCTCTGCTTTAGAAATCTCATAGATGAAATAAAATTAAGAAATAAATTATAGGTTTTCTTAGAAAAAAATATAAAGAAAAATAAAAAATTTATAACTCTGTCTTTTTCTTTATTAATCTAAATTATTGAGCTTTGCAATAAGGTTCTCTTTCCTTGAATTTTACATTTTATATTCAAAAAATAAATATGTTTAAGAATTTAAAATTTTAATGCCATATGCTCACCTCTTTCAGATTAAATGCACCATCAAAAGATAAGATCTATCTCCAATGTCAGGAAAAAAAATTCCGAAAAGGAAGAAGTTTATAAACCAGTTGACAAGTGGGATTTGGAAAAACTCTTCTCATCTTTCGAATAGCTTTAACATCTCGAATGCAACCTTAGGGATAATCACCGAAAGGTGATCGGGCACCCCAGCGCCACATCTGGCATAACTCTCAAGCAAACAAAATGGAAACTATTGAGTTTGTTTCAGTAGAGCCAAATTCCCTTAGTCATTTTTAATGTCTCTTCTTTATTGTTCTTTTGTTTGATTTTCAAGGGTACGGAAAAGGGTAGAGTATTAATCGTTATTATCGAGCAGTACAGTACTCGGGAGGAATCATATTCAAATTGATTTACTATTAAGAGACAAGATAACCAATAAAAACATGGAATTCTATTCAAATTGAAATCATGATTTGTTTAAAAGATAAAATTAATTTAAAGCAACCGCGAGTAAGTTAAGTATTAGTAGTTCTAGTCTTACTATTTATGTTGGCCCCTTAAACTTTATTATCGTATTAAATTTATAAAAGTGGTATATTTAACTAAATAAACCTGAAGTACATACGCATTTATTTGATTGGCGAAAGTGCTGAATTAATGATTATTTAGATCCGAATTATTTTATTAACTCAAAAACGATAAAATATAAGGAGAAATTAAATTTGTAAGCATAAATAACTGACTGCATTTTATTGATCTACCTATTATTTACCATAGGAAAAAACAATCTCTAAGTAATTATTAATAATTATTGTTTGATTTACGACATATAATTAATTTATTTTGTTTATTTATCTTTAATGTAATCTTTAATATGAAATTTAAATATGCTTGGTGATTTGACTTTTTCTAGAAAAAAAGATTGATTATAAATGTTATTCTTCAATGTTTTTTCAGAAAAGATGATGTATTGTAAACAAATAAACAGCGAAAATCTTGATTAATTCTCGCAGTTTGTAGGTCAAGCAGTTTAGCTCCAACAAGCTATGAAATAATAGCTATTCGATCTTACCCCAATTTTTCCCATATAACAATATATTTGAAATCATGTCATTTGGCACATTCTCAAAAAACTTTGTTCAACATTGTATCACTGTATCGAAGCAGGAATCCGTAATATGCTTCAGTCAAAAGAAATCGTTAAATTGAAATATTTTTTCGTTCAAATGTAATATTAGTATGGTGCAATTAAGTTCTAAAAATTTAGCAATATGATTTAACCCAGCTTCATTTTTTAACTGCAGCGAATTTGATTGATATTATCTTTCCCCAAAATTTCTAACCGTAAGGAAAAAAAATATTATGATTGCATTATCTTATTAAATTTTATTTTGTGAAGGTGTTAAAGTATGAATATTAAGTATCATTTAAAAAAGTATTTATATATAAAAATAATAGTTGATGTTAAATCCGGCAATATGGGATTCAAATTTTGTAGTGAATTCCATCACCTTATTTTGAGTTTAGAATAGATTTCTTTGCAACTTGATTTCCGAAAAGTTTCTTACCTATCATGATGCAGGTATGTGGGACACTATTTTTACTCAAGTTCATTTATAAATTTCACATCATGTTTTGAAAAAAAACAGTGTAAGAATAAACATTATAATGCTTCAAAGATACAAAAAGCTATTTTTTTCGATAAGTGCAAATTTAATCTGTTTTAGTAAATATTGCATCCATACTATGATTTCTAAATTCAAGAATAATGGTAATAAGCATCTAACCTATAATTATTAAGTGAACTAGTAAGTAATAAAAGAATTACATAAAAGTAAATACTTTATTAAAAATCATAACAACAATTATGATACCTTAAAGTATTTATAATTGGAACGTAATTCAACAATTATGATACCTTAAAGTATTGTTATATATTTTTGTGACAAATTTTACTTTTATTTTATTATTATTTAATCTTCAATGTAAAGTAGAGTTTTCAAAAGGTAAAGACAAAATAATTATATACGCTTTAAACAAAAAATTCAATGGCAGTATCGAAAAATAAGTCAGATACAGGTATTTATTATGTGAAAATCCTATGCTATGATTTGTGTTAATTAATAATTTAATTTTTCGCTCATGACTTATTTTTATTTTTCACCCTATTTATATCGAATAATGAGATTAAGTTCTCGTTTGAATACAGTTAATGTTTGTTTCTTTGTCGTTATCTATACTTACAGAAACTAAAATTTTATATCTAATAGGCGACAAATATTAAATTACAAGCACAAAAATAATTTTATTTATGTGATAACTAAGTGATGTGATAACCACAGTGCGTTTCCCTTATAAGATTCTATTCTATTCTCTCTATTTTTTTTTGATACTTTAAGAGCTTCGCGCTAAGCACTGTAATTTTCTGCATTCAATATGGATATGTGCCTTATATATATATNCTATGACAGGAACCAGAGAAAAAGACCAAATATATATATATATATAAATATATATATATTGGAAATATGTTATATGGATATATGTCGCATATATGAGATATATCATATCAAAAATATATCAGATTTGTTAATTTTTCGTAACTAGTTAGAATAAAGCAAAAAAAGGATGTTTCATAAATTAAGCTCATATATAGCCTATAAATTTGCTTCGTTTTTCTGCTTTTATGCAAATTAGTAAAAAAAATTAACATTTGTAATGATTGATATTTGCAATGAAGTCCATTTGTAATGACAATTTAAAACAGAATTATTAATGATTTTTCTTTCGCTGGAATAGGCTTTATACTTTTTGCAATGTTAGAAAAATTACTTAAAGATGTCCTACAGAGGGTTTATAATTACGTTAACTTATACGTTATAATAATAATAAGCTACAAGTTTTTTAAAGTAAGTAGAAATCAAAGAAACGGGAAAAATCAGTAATAGCCAAGATGAGTTTAGTGACTATTTCAAAAAGATACCAAACATTTTTCCTGGATATGAAACGAAAAAAAACATACATACAAAAATTAAAGACTTATAAAGTATTCAGACTTTCTTAAGTTAGCATATTTTACGTAGAGTTCAGAATGTGCGCATTTTTATTAGAATAATCTTTTTTTTACATATAATTTCTTGGATTTATATAGTTAAACTTTAACTTTATCATTTCTTGAAAAAAATCTGTCTGCGCAGTACATCCTACACAATATCATTAAGCATTGAAAATGAATCTGTTAGAGTAGTTTCCAACATAAAGCAAAAATATTAGAAAATAAAAGAAATACACAAAACTATTGCATATCCAAGTTCACATTCACATTCATCCTTTATCATATTAAGTTCTTAAACTAGAAATAAAGTTTTAAAAATTAATTTCATAATCGTCAGCTTCTATTTAGGGGAATATTGATAAGCTTTTGTAACATTTTGTGGTTTATACTGAGCAAACTTATTTTAAAATTTAGTACAGTTGCTGTTTAGGGTCGTTATAGCTAATTATTAGCTGATTATTAATAAGGCGTTATTTGGATTATATTATATTTACTCATTTAAAAATTATTATTTAGAGATGAGGAGATTTATTATATAATTTCAATTGAAGTTATTATTTATTAATTTACTTTTTTAGCTTCAAGGTCCAGCACTCTCATTTTTCCAACTGTATTTACTTCTAGTTTTATTAAATTAATGTATGGTTGCTCACTCACTCTTCTCTCATCAAAGAACTGAATTAGTTATTATTTCATTATTAAAATCTCTATGAAGTAAATTCCATTAGCAAATAATAAAGGATCAAAATAAACGAGTCGTTCGCATAATTCAATAGATAACCTTCTAAACAGAATTATCCTGTATACAAGAACACAGAAAAGGCAGCCTTCTCAAATCTTATTCTGTAAACATTTCCCTCCCATTAAATTCGTTGGCTCTGAATTGTTCACTCTTGCCATTTGTTGATTCCGAGAATGCTCTTGAATTGAATTTAGTCTCTTTCGCCTATGCAGAGTTGAATAGCCACGTAGAGAAATGAGGAAATCAGTACTCTAGCTGAGTAGGTCAGATACTAGACTGTAGACGAGGACTCTTTGGCTTAGAGCCGATTTATCAACCCCTGCCAACATGACAAAGCTTTGCAATCTCTTTCACTAACCCTCTTTTCGAGCGAAAGCCAAGTTGGCCAAATGATTATTGCGGAACTGGTACTTTTCTATTTAGACGCATTTAATGCTTGAATTCTTTGTGTTCTCGTTTAACAACTTATATTTCTTAGACAAATTTTATTTTACGTCAATATATTGTATATTAATACTTAACAGTTAACAATAAGTATTTTCAAGCCAGTTTTTAAAATTTTTTTGCATGGAATTATTCTTATTTTCGTTAAAAAAAGGGAAAAGAAATGGAAATTGAATTTTATAACGCAAGTGTCCTTTCACAAATCTCTTTTCGAGTGAAAGCCAATTTGGCCAAATGATTATTGCGGAGCTGGTACTTTTCTATTCAGGTTTATTTAACGCTTGATTTCTTTGTATTCTCGAATAACAGTGTACATTTCTTAAATTATTTTATGCAATTCATGTCAATATACTCGATTTTATTATGTTTTTGTATAGAATTATCTTTATGTTCGTAAAAAGAAGTTAACTATCATAAAATGATATATAAACTGAAATTTAAAACAAAGCGCTTTTTAACAAATGTCTTTTTGAGTGAAAGCCAAGTTGGCCAAATGATTACAGTGGTACTGGTACCTTTTTTATTTAGGTTTATTTAATTTTTTAATTCTTTAAATTCCCGTATAACATTTCATATTTCTTTGACAATTTTATTCTGTTTACGTCAGCGTGATATATAAACTGGTAATTAAAGTTTTAAAAATGCTTTTGCTTGGATTTATCCTTGTTTTCGTGAAAGAAACTAAACTACGTAAGGAAATATAAACTGAATTTCAAAACATAAGTGCTTTTTCACAAATCTCTTCTCAAATGATGGCCGATTCGGCCAAATGATTAATGCGGAGCTGATGCTTTTCCATTTAGGCTTTTTCAATGCTTGAATTCTTTGTGTTATTGTGTAAAAGTTTGATTAAAATTAAATTTATATATCTTATTTGAATAATTAGCAGCTAATAACTAGTATATTTAAGATTGTTTAAATAATTTTTTGCATGGAATTATCCTTATTTTTGTTTTTTAAAAAAAAAACAAAGCTAAATCATATAAGAAAATATAAACTAAATTTTAAAACAAAGTCACAACCCTCCTTTCGCCTGAAAACCAAGTTGGTAAAATGATTATTGCAAAGCTGGCATTTAGTCCTACTTGGTTTTGCTTCATCCGTGAAGTAATTTTGTTATCGTATAACAGTCTTTATAAATTAGGCAAAATTAAATATGTATTCTTCATTGATATGTAACAGTTAATATCTAATATATCTTAATGTCGTTTAAATAAGGGTTTTTTCTTGACGAAATTCTGATTTAGGAGAAATAATCTAATTCATATAAGGAAAAATATAAACTGAATGTTAAAATGTACGTGCTGTCTCATTTATAAAATCTGTTTTCAACTAAAAGCCAAAATGGTCGAATTAATATTGCGGAGTTGGTGTTTATTTTTAGTCCTAATTGATGTTTGCTTGAATTAATTCGTTGTGTCTTCTTGGGTCAGTCTTTATAAATTAGGTGATTTTTTTCAGATTTTGTAATATATTCTTTATATATATTTAACAGTGAAGGTCTAGTATATTTAATGTAGTTTTAATAATGTTTTTAATGGAAATAATCTGAGTGCACGAAGAAGGTAAAACCATATAGAAATACAAAAAGTATTTTTAAGCGTACATGGTATATAATATCTGCGAAACTGATAATCATGGAAAAAAGACAAAAAAAAGCGTAATGTTAAAAACAAAAGAAAAAAAGTTGGATGTAAAATACTGATTTGGCAGCCAAGTTATTTATTATGAAATAAGTATGAAATATAATAAAAATTCAAAATTAGTAAAAAGCATATTTTGCAAAACAAGTTTAACTATGTTGAGTGTTTTTAGGTTTCCATTATCGAATTTAATCATGTTTTTAACATCATTTCTGAAGAGCAGAAAAAAAATACTTTTCTATCACAGTGAAACTTTTCTTATAATGGACACTATTTATTAAAATTCTAAATAAAATATTGCATTTCAAATGAAATTTTAAATATATCCCCTAAAATTCAAAGCTTTTTAAAAAAGAAATAGTAAAAAAAATTTTGAAAGAATATTTATTATAAAAATAAATGTGTTAAATAAGTAACTTAAAGATATCTTGTATAGTTATTTTTTAAAGGATTTATCCTTGATTAAAATGAATTTAAAAACCGAAACAGCAGAACTAATTCCTATGTGCTGGGTTTTTAAGTGTTTATATTAATTATTGTTGTCTGTATCACAAAATTCTAAATGTTTAAATACCATTTGCTTTTTTAAAAAAAAACATAACTCATGTGCATGATCCATAGAATCCAAATTTCAATTTTTCTAGAGGATGGAAAAATACATCCTATTTTCCTTTTATTTCAGCGAATACAATTTTGTCTGAGTTAATCAGCTAATAATTTAAATATAGAAAAAAAAATCGTTTGAAAACTAAAACTTTTATTTAATCATAAATTAGCCCTTTATTGCATAGATTATTGGATGTTATTATAGCAAGAAATTCACTCAACACATTTCAGTAAACCTTTGCTTCCTTTCAATAGTGTTTTTATTTGCTGTCTAGGTGATCTAAACTGATCCCCTTGATGATGCCATTCAACTTTTTTAACTACCCTTTTCTAGTCTAGGTGACTTTTTAAAGCAAACTGAAGATTTGCGTCAATAATTTCCAATATTCAATGACTTTATAGATCATTAAGTATAATATTTGACACAGTTTCACTGAGATTCAGCCATAATTAATGCCAAACCATAATTAAACATTTAATTAAATCGGAACGTAAATCAGAAGTATAATAGCATGTATTTAAGAATTCTATTTGAAGTTCAAATGTGCCTGTTTTATTATTTACACATCAAAATTTGGTATAAAATAAAAAAGGACATATTTAATTTAAATTTTCAAACCTTGTTAAAGACGACTATCATGAATTGCATTTCCTGAAATATTGAAAATTAAAAATGATTCTTTTTCAAGACACTTGCAAGACGAGAGGATCGAAATTGTCCAGTTTAAGAAGAATTATTTTAAGTTATTGTCATATTAAGTAAAATAAATTAAAGTTTGAACTAGTAGTGAAGGTGTTGTTTAGGAGAAAAAAATTTTAACTTCTTATTTTTGACTAGTGGTATTATAATTCAATATCAATAATACATATTTTCATTACCTTACAATGCATTTACCTATATCGATTGATATATTTTTAGTCAATAAAATTTATTTCAAGTTTTGAAACTTCTTTTGACTTTTATTTGTTTACTTCTCATATAGGTTATGTTATTTTTATGTTTTAAACCCAGTGGTTGTGTACATTTAGTTTTCTCTGTTATGACGTCATGTTTACTAATTACGCACGATCACAAGGAAACTCCTGACAGCAATACTGGCCTGCCAATCAAGTTTTTAAACTCCCGACAGAGATCTTAGCAAAAGACTACGTGGTGTTTATTCTCATAACAGTAATCCTGTCAAGCCTTCCTAGTCTTTTCCTAATGAATAGAATGTAATAACTTTTATTTCATTGGACTTTCTTAAGTATTCATTTAATAGTTTTAAAATTACAGACTGATGAAAGTAGCAAAATAATGTTGATGAAGTTTTTAAATGTGAAACTTTAATTTAACATTATTATTAATCAGAACAAAATTAACTAGCATTCCTGCGCTTTTTAAATCGCTTCTCCCACAAAGGAACATCGTTTAAACTACTTTTATGTCTTTTCGCGGAAAATATTTTTATAAAATGTCTCTTGAAGTTAATGTGTTGCTAGAATTATGAAAGCATTGCATCTTATCAAGTTTAATTGGCAATTGTACTTATAATGAAAAAATATTGATCAAAAATATTATTTATTATATGAAATTACTTTTACTTTTTACATGAAAATGCATTTAACTTTTAAGATGAATATCTATTTATTTTTTTATAGAAAAAATATAAGCAGTAGATATGTATGATGCTGATTTTGTCGTAAGTTCTTTATGTCATCGTCTTTATGTCATTCCTAGATTGGAGGAAAATATCATAATCTGTGTTGATAGTATCGATTTCATCCCTTCTTCTTGGAAATTTTTAAAGAAAAAGCTTATTTTCTGTAAATAAAAAAAGTGGTAAAATGGCAAAAAAAGGGGGTGAAGTACTTTATGCAATCTTGGTTCGACGTCTTTTTTAGCCGAAAAAGTTTAAGTTTTCAAATATTTAAGGTACAACTATAAAGACAAATAACTTCATTGATGAAATTTAATCGTCTAATAAGACAATAAGAGAATTGTTCATTTTTATCACTACAATAGTTGGAACGTATTGTTGAAAGCAATAGTTTAAGGTGACGTTTTACTAAAATGTCTGGTCATTTTTCGAAAATATTCTTTTGCAGATAAAAACTGTTGAAATAATGTTTCAAAAACATTTTCTCCTATGTAGAAGACAAAACAAATAAACATTTAATACTCACTTTCAAATTTTTAACCATTCCTTAAATCTTTTTATGACTACCTGTTGCTCCAGTATTCTCAAGAGTATGCTCAGAAATGTGGTCAGAAGTATTGCTCAGAAGTATGGGTGACTTCTGGGTTGCAAGTACCTCAGACTAGCGTAAATAGTAGAGGTATTTTAAATACAGCATCAGTATATCTGATACTTCTAACAACAGACACTATCTGCTATGACCATTTCACCCACAAACACTTTGATACATCTAGGAAAATCGATACTTCTACCATATATTGATTGATACTTCATATATTCATTGGTAATTTTAGCAAAATGTTATATCTGCCGTTCGTGTACTATTCAGGTTTTCGCTGTAGGTCTTAAGGAAATTTTTGCCTTTTTCTAACTGAGAGACTTCTTTTAATCTATCTGATGGGAAAAAACCCCTATAAAACTCGTGTTTGTAAAGTAGTACCAAAGTATTGTACTAAAGTAGTACCAAAGTGTAAGTAACTTTTCTAAAGTAGACCTAAGTGTTATTCTCTTTATGATAAAATACAAATTTTTAAAGAAAAATAATTTCTTTTTGTTAAGAAAAGTCAAATAAAAATATTTCTGCTTGCGTATCTTGTACCAGTCTCATTGTTGGACTTCGGACCATGTGTAAGGTATGTGCAACAGGTCTAGTTAGCAAAAACATAATTCCCCTCAATGCACAATTCCTCAGAACAAGTAAAAATCTTTTCTTAGTAAGGCTTTAAATTTTAGAGTCATTTCAATAAAACATTGTTATAAAATATTAATATTATTCTCAGAAACAACTCAAGAGAACAAAAATTCAATTTTGTTGAAAGATTCAATAAATTTTAATTTTTACGTAATTTTATAAAATTAGTTACTGCTAAACTAAAATTAATGAGCATTTTTTTTTTTTGTAAATTTTAGACTGCAAAAACAGCATGCATTAATGGACAGATTTCTTGTTTTTTAACTACATTACTACCCCTAACAACGGAAATGTCTTAAAGTATTGCTAATCACAAAATAACTTATATTTGCAATTCTTAGTTTGAAAAATTTATGTTTAAAAAAATTGGAAAAAAAAATTTCAAAAAAAAAAAAAGAAAATAAAAAATAGTAATAAAGCCTGTAACCAAAGCAATTAAACCTAAGGAATAAATTTGGGCAACGTTCTTTACGCTTGGTTTAGTATTTAAGAAATAAATTAAAAACAAATTTTATAATTTTAGTGTTAATATCTCCATATTCAAGATTGAATAGACAAACAAACTTACGTTTTCATGGTGTGAAAGATAATATTTATACACATAATATCAATAAGGTTGGTGAAAGTAACGGTACGCCTTTTCTTAGACGTTTCAATTTTATTTTGCACAAGTAAATATTCTGTTCCAACAAAAAAATCATCCAATTTACTTTGGTGAGTATATTATTTCCTAAAAATGTGGTATGAATCACTTCAGTAGCTGTGTAATTTTACATCATCGTGAAAAGTTCCGTTTCCTTACGTATTTATAATTACAACAGTGATATATGATGCCAGTTTCTTTTTCTTAGACGCATATTTTCGATTATAAAAATAATCAAAGCTATTGTTTTGTGAAGAAATCAAAGTTTGCACTCTTAAAATTTATGCAAAGAATTTATACAAAAAATTCATCTAAAAATACAAAAATATATCGATAATTCAAAAATAATAGGAAAAATTTCTTTTTAATGAATTTGGAAATAAAACAATTTTAAACAATTTTTCTCAGCATCATAAAAAGCTGAAGTTTAATATTCATTGCTCACTCATCCACAATAATAACGTTCAGTACTAGCACTTATCAAACTTATAAAGTTTTTTTCATACTCATTGTTGTAAATTGCAACAATAAGACATTTAATTAACTTCTCTTAAATGCTTCTATTTCTTTAAACTTCGTAAATAACTAACTCATTTTTGAATTTAAAGGTAATCAAAGTGCTTATTTTGTAGAAATATTGAAGCTTTCAATCTTGGCATTAACACTAAATAACATGCAACGAAAAACAGATAATATTGATAACACAAAGTGAAATAGAAGAAATTTATGTGATTTTTATCATTTTTTTTTTTATTTTACAAACTGTAGTACTTAAATTTAAATACCCCTAATAAATATCTAACTTAATATAAGATTTTTTTTAAAGTGCTAAATTTTTTATTCTCCTTGAAAAAAGTCTGCTCTTAAGTTATGAAACGCATAAAATTATGTTTAAACTCTTTTTTAAATATTTAAGAGATGTAAAATTTACATGCTCTATTGTTACATGTTTGTTCTATTTCTACATGTTTGTTCTATTTTCAGTCATCTAAGATGACTCAATAACGTTTGAAAAATAAATCGAAAAGCTGCAAACGTAATAAACTTAGTTATAGAAAAACTTTTGAGAAAAATCAACCCAAAGAGCAGGATAAATTTTATATTTTTACATTAATTAAAACAAATTTTTCAATCTCAATTTCTAATTGTTTTTTTTTTTAAATTTCTTAAATACTTTTAAATCAAATTCTAATATCATTTCATTACAAATTAAAAGATTACTTTTAAATATTTTTAATTGTCTGCGTAAAAAAGAAAATTAACAGTTTTATATAGTGCACCCTCATATATAAGCTTTCAATTTAAAGAAAGCATCGCAACTTCTAAATGTATTCTGATTATATACATTTTTATTTCTTGTAATTTTAAAACTTGATTTTTAAAGATTTGACTTACCATTAGTTGATCTGATACTGGTGTTGAAGAGCTATGATGAAAGCAAACCAGTTTCTTTCTGAAATGGAATAGAAATTACTTATTTTTAAGTAATGGGTAGTTTTTTAAACACAATTTTGGTTTAAAATATTACTAATTACTTGCCGAAACATAATGCAATTCAAGAAATATCTTCGTTTAACTGGTACAATAAATGAAACTTAACATGCCAACTTACCTGCCATGCTCAATATCAACACAGAAAATTAGACTGAAAAACTTACCTGTCCCATTATAAGTTCAATTTAGGCTTTCATCAAGAAATAGACTTAAATGAATGCAAACATTTACAGTTAAAGTTTAAATATCATTATTAAATACAATATATATATTTGAACTATAAAATTTCACAACGGCAGAAGATAATTTTTATGAAAATAATTTTAATATGCATTTTTATATAAACTATTTTAACCATAATAAGTATCAAGTGAAATGCTATTTTATTAAATTTATTCATCGCTGTTACTTTTATCTTCATTATTAAAATATTTATCGAACTTATTTATTTATTTCAGAAATGTCGTATAATTTACGCATTAATAGAATCAAATGCAGATAAATCATGCAAAGAAAGTTTAGTTTTCTCAAGAATTTATTGCTTTCGTTAAAAGTATCAAGAGCTTGTGTTTTAGTTTTATAAATAAAATTTATATAATTTTTTTAAGATAAAGTAAAGACAAGATACTCGAAGTCAGACAATTTAACAAACTAAAATATTTTTTATTCATAATATACAGGACTAGTACAGGTAATTCGTATTTAGAACCATTTAAAAGCAGTAGTGCAAATGATAAAATATTACAGCCAAGTACGCGAAGTTTTTGCTAAGTTAAAGTTTGCTAAATGATTCAAAAGTTAAGCAACACATGCAAAGAAGTTAACATACCAGGAGCTTTGAATTTGCACACCTGCAAACCACGATCTGTTGAACGAAACTACCTGTGGCGTCTCAGAACTCGACTACTTGACTGCCCTGTTACCACACCTCTACACCACGTGTCTCATGACGTCAGCAGGTAAGACCATGACGTCACTAGTGGGATGCTCCTGGATGCTGTTCATGAGAAGGAAGGGAGCAGGTAGAGTGTGACCCCAATCTTTTCCCTCCCTCGCCAATATTATCAGCAAAGTATCTGAGTCTAGGAAAGATGCAATGCTTTTTTCTCCTTTATTTTTCCTTCTTTTTTTTCTTGTTTTTCAATAACTGAGACTCTTGCTATTTATCTTTCCTTAAAAACCCTGTGTAATTTGTTTTACCGTAAGCTTCCGCCGAACAATAAGATCCCACCGACCTGATAAAGATGAAAAGAGGTGTGTATCCTTCCGCTGCAAATCGGACGTTAGTAGCACAATCCACCAGATTTGGCGAAAAAGCTATCATTCTTTAGAATCCTTAAATTGTCTAGATTTTAACAGCCTTTCATATATTTTTCTTTATGTGTTAAGAAGCGAACGGTTTGTGCGAGAAACATGTAAAAAGTGCATTTTAAATCAATAGTATTAATTTTTGTCGCAAACCAATAATATGCAACTCTTTATTCAATGATTTTAATTTTCTTTGCGGGCAAGCATATGAAAAATACATAAAAAGTTTGCGTAAGTAATTAGGCGACATTATGTGTATGTTAGTGAAAAGTATATTTTAACTTTGGCAGATTGTAAAATTAACTTATTTTTAATTATTAATTTATTATTTATATTTTAATAGCATTTTCATGATTGTTTTAATTTTCAAAAGCATATATAAATTTCATTTGTAATTACAGAAACAAATTATGCAACTGACCATTTTGCATAACTGCTATTCATGAAATCATAAAATATAATTAAAACTATAAAAGCTGCAAAAAATTTTTTAAAATGCTTTCAACGTTAATTTTTACAGAGTTCACCGAAAATCCTCTTAAAATCACAATAACATATAATAAATTTTTCTTTTCTTTATCCGATCCTCATGATTTGTATATTTACTATGTGAAAACCAGGAGGGAAGAACGATTTAAGTCTATTTTTTTTAAAAATATAACGATTGAATCACCACCTGTGGTCTTTTGAGGATTGCCAAGTTTTAAAAAACCAATAATGAGTTAAGTTGGATCTCGAAGAGAGTTATTACACCATGAAGATGTGCCCTAATGTGGAAAAATCCCTTCCTTTTTACACGCAAAATCATTTCTTCTATGAATGAATACAGATCGTTTTCCTTTCGTGATTTTCAAATATTGAAAATAACATTTTCTACACCCTCTACATTTAAATTACCTAGAAAATTACATGAAATAATTGAAAAAACTACATGAAATAACCTAAAAAAAATCAACAGGGGAAAAATTAATTGAAATATTAAAAGTAAATGTTTATTAACTGATTGATTCTTTTTATTAAATTTTCTTCCCAGATTTCACATAAAAATTTTCATTCGATTACTTAAATATATTCATTAATAACATGCATTTATATTTAGACATTAATGCTATTTTTTTAAATAAAAAAAAATAATTAGAAATTTAATTTATACTGCAATCACGTTTCACGACTCACAAGTTTCAAAACAATCTTTCTCTGAATTCCTCCGTTATTCCCCTTTAAAATTGTTTCTCCTTTACTATAGGCGCATTGCAGAAAGCCATCAACACCGAGCGTTAGGAATCCCCTCTTTCTCGAAACACCCAAACACGTTCGCAATCTATATCGTACTTACTATTCGCGATAAACTATTTAGCGTTAGTTTTACCGGCACTCTTTGAACCTTTCACAAAGGACATTATCCTTTTGAACTAAAGGATACTTTGAAATCTATACATATTTTATTTTTACGCTGTATATTTGGAAACAAAACGTTCTTAGTTTTACAACCCCTTAGATTTATTCATCGATTATTGCGTAAATAAACTTGTAATCTGAATTACTATAAAAAATACATTAACTTATTTTGATGTAAATGTATTATAAAAATACTTAATATTAAATGATAAGCAAAAAAAATAATTAACGTAACGTAAGGAATTAAAATATGTTATTACTTAAAAAACTTTAAATAAAAAAAACATATTTCGCACTCCTAAAAAAGAAGGAAATGGTACGTTATTTGCGTATAATCATGAGTTTCGAACATATTTCGTTTCATTCCATGCAATTATAAAATTAAAAAGTGCTCTTACATTTGTATACAAAGATTGCACAAACACAATTTTAAAAAAGTAAATAAATAAAATACTGCTGTTTTTTCTTTAAAAAAATACTTCAAATTTGTTTTTAAATACTCCAATTTTAATTTATTTAATCATGAATTAGACACTTCCGATTGAGCATTGTACAAAACATTTTTGTAAAACACATGTGTGAAGCAACACACTACATTTTAAAATAAACCTGCCTAAAAATTAGAAAAAATTTATGTTTTAGCAAGAAAGCAAGTAATTTTGCTTGAAAATTAAAATGAATTCCTTTTTTTAGATACCTTAAAGTTGACAAAAACTGTATTCTAAATTATATTTACTATTAACAAAAATAATTATATAGTTTTTAAAATGCAGATACATAACGTTACAGATACAGAAAAGTATTTAATTTAGTTAAAAAAAAAACTGATTTAATACGAAATAGCGTACATCATACTCAATGAGTGATATACTGTATTGAATGAACAGGTGGTGCATAAGAGTTTTTGCTGCAGAAATAGAATAGTTCTGTCTATATTAATATATAAGTAGTAAAAATACTTAGATTTAGATTGATCTAAAGTTAAAGAACAGTGCTTTTTTGAAGTTAAATTTATAAGTTATAGAAAAATATTTCCTTGACATAAATAAATATATATTACCACTTTTTTCACGTAGATAATTTTAACAAACACTGTAAAAATTGTGTCTAATTAGCCCTGAAGCAAATAAATTCAAAAGTTTATACTGATCAAAAAATACTTCAAAAGATTATATATCGCAATTGAAAAGCTTATACTAAATTTTGTGCGAAATGTATAATCTCAAAGTTGCTGAGGAGAAAGAAATACGTGAGAGAGATGTTCGTTGGCTGATGGCAGGATTCGAAATAAGGACCTCCGGAATTATAGTAAAATACTCTTACCACCATAGTTATACACCCAAGTTGAGTGTGTGTTAGGAAGCTTTATGTACCTATGGACAAGGGAGAACGACTATGGTGGTTAGAGCATCCTTCTACGAGCTCGGAAGTTAAATCGTTCCCTACTGGAAGCCAAAGAACATCTTTCTCAATCATTTTTACCGAATCTATAAATATGTATGAACTCAACAATTCTTCGTCACTTAAAAATGAATTAAATTTTGTTAATTTTTTATTACTTTTTAATTTATAACTTTTTTACTGCTTAATTGGAATTTTTTAAAAAAATACTATTTTTTTCAATCAAAGAATAAAATAGTAAAATGCTCTTCTTTTAGCATATAATGAGATTTGTATGTGTTTTATAATATCATTTATTGATGTCTTGGAATTGTTTAAATTGGTTCTTAGATCAGTTCATTATTTTCATTTTTTAGCTCACTATTTTCATGTTTACCACAATACTTAATATACTCCTTATAAAGTTCAATTTTCCATTTTTACTAAACAAAATATGTGCTCAAAATATATATTTTGAAAAAAAATACTTACAGATACTTATAAATGTAATGATATGAGAGATGAATAAAGTAATTTGAGTACTATTATATCAAATTTAAATGCATAGTTCTTTTAATGAAACAACCAGAGAAAACTTTATGTATCAGACATTTTAACACGTTTTTCTACATCATAATCAAGGTTTTTAAAAACTCTCTTATATGTAACACTAACATCGTTGCATTTAAAGGAAGTAGTTTAAAGCGTAAACTTTTTCTTTATACATTAGCTATTTTTTTTAATTTTAAAATTCTGTAATTATCTTTTTAAGTCAATATGGATATTGTGAAAATTTGCTTGCACTTATTTTTTCCTTAAACACTGGCCGATATTAAGAAATAATTTTGCAGTGATTGAAATATGTTCTGAAATAAACAAATATTATTACAATTGCTGATATTCAAAAAGGATACACGTCTTAAACGTAATGGAAGATTTCTATGACAGATAGCACAGCTTTTAATTTTTTTTTAAATCTTTTAAAACAGATTAACAGTTTTGAAGCATAAAATCGTGGGCATGCGGATCTGCTGCATTAAGAGTAAACATTGTTGTTTAAAATTAGCATAATAGTATTCACATAATTTTTTCCTACACTTGCATATATATAAGGATAAAAAATGAACAATGGATAGTTTTTTACAATAAAGCTGATTCTTTAAACAGGCACAAGGTGTAGTCCGAATTCTATTACTCATAGAATTCACTTCCCTAGATAATCAAATCGATTAAATTTCTTTTCCAAATTTGTATTCAATACTTAATCAATAATTTGGAAAAATTTAAATGGAATCCTAATAACACGAATAGTTTAATTTGCGAAAAACTCTATTTTTTATCCTTTCATTGACACTTCAATAACTTTAATATCTTTCGAAATTCAAATTTAAACTTTGAAAACTCTAAATTGGCATGATTGGCGTTCTTCTCCTTGGCGCGGAAATATGCTTTCGATCAGGTGGAGTATATAGCAGCCTCAGGAGGAGCGCCAAGAGACCCTTCCATTGGTTCTAGTGAGTACAGAGAGCAGAGGGGAGGTGTCATTTGGACGGGCTCACTTTCGTCAAAGGGAAGGATCCCTCTTCCCCCTTCTCTTTCGGGACTCTTATTATTATTTTTTATACAATTTCAAACTTTTGCAAATTATTTTACGATATTTCTGTCTAGCTCTGAGAAAGACTCGTGCTCCTTTGAAAAATAATGTTTCAAAAGAACTCGTTGCAATTTACAATTTTCATGTTTTTAATTAGAATAAGGTTTTGATTTTAAGTGAAATGAAAGTGGGTCAAAGAGAGACAAAAATTTACACCTTCATTGCTGTTAATAAACTGTTGAATATTGGTTGAAACAAAGAAGTATATTTTTTTTCTCCTTCTGTTTTATAATAAAAATTTTAATTATTCTTAAAGAAAACTTTTGAAAAATCAAACTGTGCATGATATTCTCTTACCATTGCGTAGAAAGTATGTTGAACTATCGTCCTGCTACCTAACTTAGAAACTAAATGTAATAAAATTTCTTCACCTTTTTTACGAAAAGGGTAAAATATTTGTAATAATCATGACATATTGATTGATATAAATTTTATGAAAAACTAGTTTTTTTCTACGACAAAATAAATAGTGATAGATTACTATGAGAAAAAATTAAAACATTATAATCTTAGCTTCTACATGAATTTTTTGAAAAAAAACTGAGTTTAGGATTCATATGTAAATATATATTTCACAGTTCACGGTAGGCTAAAAAAAATTCCGGATCGAACTATGGTAAAAAGTGCTGGCATCCAGGGAGCAGGATCTGTAAAATTCATTTTAATCGTAAAATTTTATACCGAAATTCTTGCAATAATATTTTTTTAATTGCAATGATTTTATATCAAATATTAATGCAAAAATTACGTTATATCTGATTTTTTGTTCCGAAGAAATTTACGATATAAATGATATTTACGATAAAAAATAATTGAAATCTGAATACCGATACTATCAAGCGTAATTTAAACAACAATTGTTTACAGTGTAGTCACAGTTGAAAAGTCAATATTAATTCAAATGACTGGATATGAGATTCCATCCCAGATGATATTCTTTTAATGCATTTTGAAGCACAAGTATGAGAAGCATGACTCAAATGGAACTTGAGTTAATTGATTTATTCAAAAAAATGTTAGAATTTTATCTTTTATAATACTTATGACAAATACACTCTCTTTTTTTGATAATTTGGGTTAAAAAATAATATAAATCAGAATTGTTTTAGAATAGTGAAGGAAAACTTGCAATAGACACTTCTTATTGGAAATAATCAGGAAAAAATCAAAAAAAAATTTTTTTTTTTTGTAAAGATAAGAAAATTGTAACAGGAATTTTTTCTCTTTAGTGCTATTTCAGAGAACGACAAATTTCAATCTGATTCCATTTTTTACTGATTTTGAAACATATGAGTAATTATGAATTTTCACAATCAATTTCCTTCTCTAATAATTTTCCATCCATTTTTTTAAAATTAGTTTCTAAGTTAGAAAGTTTGATAATTAAATTATTTCCTCAAAATTGTTTAAAATTACGAAAAATATCTGTGAGAGGAAAGAGCTGTAGAACACAATTATATTCAAAACTCCCCATGAAAAATAAATTTTGTATATGATTATTGCATGAGATTATTTCATGATAGATATTACATATAAATTACATATAAATTATTTCATGATATATTCAAAAACAAGCCCTTTATGAGCTAATATTTCACGTCATATCTTTTGCTTTTAAAAAATTATTAATTTATTGAGCTAAATAACTATTGTTTTTCTCTGTTCCTGGAAAAAAATGTCGTCAAAATTCGTAATAATTGGCACCTAATACATTATAAAAGCAAATTAGTCAATATAATTCAACTATGATTGATTAGTGTCATTTCTATACATCTTTCCCTTTAAATTTTTATTTTAGCTAATTTATTGAAATTCAAATCTAGTGTTTTTTTTATACAAATTAGCCTGGCTTAAGTTATGAACTATAAATTACTTATAGCTTTTACCAAAAATAAAATATTGATTATAGTAGGTAAAATCATAGATAGATTTCACATGATTGGCAAAATTATGTATTATTTGTTATGTTATAAAACAGGTAAAATTAGAATATAGATAAAATTAGGTTTATTTAGTTATATTGTAAAATAGTGAAATTAAATATTCAAAATAAAGACAAAATTAGGCATAAAATTTAGAGAATAAAAACAATTTATTTTTATAAAAACTGCAAAAAATTAGAGTTTTGAGACCAGTTCTACAATTCCAAACATGAGTCTGCACTTTACTTTATTTCACTTTTACCTTGCAGAAGCTGAAGTTGAAAATCAGTTTTAATCTTTTAATATCACTCGTCTCTGTTGGTATAAACAAAAGAACTTTACTTTTAAAAAACTCTTTTTTGGAGGCTGTAAAAGTCAAAACCTTCGCAGCCAATTAATTTGAGAAACTCAAACACTGACTTGCTTTTAAGACTTCAAAGTTACACGAAGATTTCTGGAAGTGTTTCCGCTATTTCTAATAGATATGACCAAATTATCTGACTAATAATTCTATAATTTTTTCTCTATATATATAAAGTATCTGTAAATACCAATAAATATTTATCGAATCTTTAGTCTCTTATGCATTTTATTTGATTTGCTAAAAGTATATGCTAGGCAACGTAAAGCGTGTCAGAAAATCTTTATGTCCATTTTTTATGTTAGATATAAGTTATTAATGTTAGATCATCATTCCAGATAAGTAATTGACTTCTACTAATTATGTATCTTCAATAAATTTCGTTGATTTGGAGTAATTTTGGTTAAAAATAATCAAGCTATACGGCGCACTAAAAGAAGTAACGTTGTAACCTCCATGGCTTGATGCATGACTTCGAAATTCACTTTCAACACATAACATTGATGAGCTTTCATGAATTTTCAATTAATAAGTTCAAAATATATTGATATTTTATTAATTTGAAATTCAAGATTTAAATAATATATGTTTTTAATAATTTCTGCTAAATGCAAAAATTTTTAAAATAATTACAAAATGTACTCACGTAAAGAGTTTTAAAATTCGACCAACAAACTTAGAAGGGGATAAGGAAAAAATAGAAAAAATATAATTACTTACCACTGAACTTACCACTGGGGTCGCGAACATCAATCAGAGGGTGAAAACTGCGAAACACATGTAGGCTCGCTCTGATTCTTGAGAAGAGGAAAAAATGTGGTAAGTTGGAAATCTGCATGTGTTGTGTACCTGTGTTCTCGTGCATGTATTGTGTACCTGTGCATGTATTTTTAATTTTCTGTCATCATTTGGTATTAGGACTCTGTAGAAAGTATTTATTTATGGAACCGAAATTATAGTATGACATAGTACCATTTCTAATATTTCATTGTGCTTTATTCAATAGTTTTTTTTCCCTTTTTATCTTTTTTTCTTTAGTCTACATAATATAAAGTACACTCCTTCAAATTTAGACTATTGTAATATTAATTTCAAAAAATTCGTGAATTCTTCCTGCAGTTAGGAAGTTTGCTTTATCTTTTGCATTTTATTTTTACCTGCACAGGTTATTATTTCATTTTCACTCTCTCTCTTTTTGGTTTGCAACTGCATGTTGAAAAATAAATTTTCAATCTCTTTATTCCTTTTATTAATCAAATTAGTTCAAATTTTGAGATACTTTGTATAGTGTTTAAAAAATAAAACATTTTCAGAGAATTGATATACTACTCTTAACTGTTAGAAATTAAAACACATATGTTATGTATATATGATTAATATTATGTAATCAATTGTTTAATAAGTGAGTAACAGCTATTATTCATCAACCCCCAAGTTTTCACGCTTTTCACCGATACTATTGCGAAATTTAAATTTTCTTAGTAAAAAAAATGTGTCCATACTAATTTGAGTTGAAGTGAAGGCTACTATTTATCAAGTCAACTATTTATTACTATTAATCAGCCTATTGAATCGAGATATATCTAAAATATTTTAATACCAGAGAAAGTAATGAGATATGCCTAAGATAAGCAGCTTCCTCAAACAACTGAAAAAGAATGGAAATAAAATTTCTATATGAATATTTGAAATTTAACTGCCTAATCTTTCCAACTTAAAACATTGATTTTCAACGGAAATTATATTTATAAAAAAAGAGTAGTAGGTTAGTTTTCGAACAAGTTTTTTTTAGTTTATTGAGAACACTGGTCACCTTAGCAAGCCGTATGTACTTGTAAAAAAATAATTTAAAGAATAATTAATTTAACAAATAGCCGAAATTATAGATTCTTAAAAATCATTGAAGAGCAAAAGATGAATACATAAATTCAATATATTTTAACTATCAATAAAATATCCTAAAATTAGGCATCAAATAACTATATTTCCAACTTTTTTTCGCATGATTCTAGAAGCATATACTTTTAGAAAACTGATCCAATTTCAAAACACAATATCGTTACATTTAAGATATTAAATCCACAAAACTCGTGATAAGTTTAATCCTAGTATGTAATCAAGTACAAAAATATATAATATGAGAGCTGGTATAGTTTAAATTCGGCACCATATAAGGGTTGCAGCCAATTTTCACTATATATTCTCCATAGTACACTCAATTTGCTTTATTTAGTACATAAATGTAATAAGTGTGCTCAAGGAGAAAAAAGGTAAAATTGCCGAACTTTATTGTAATAACATTTCTGGTAAAAAAAAGCATGATTCTGATTATTAAAACTAAAATATACCATATTTAAAGAATTTATTTGGCAACATATCCGCTCATATAGTAACGTTTTGATGAAAATTCTGATTCTTAAAATTATAGTTCTTGTTACCATTCAATTAGTAAAAAATACAAAACTGAAAAGAAAATCAAATCAAATAAATGGCTATGCAATGCTCTAAGTGTCATGATAATGTTACCAAATTTTATCAAATTAAAAAAAGCTCACGCTTTATTGTTAATTTCACAAAAGTCAATATCAAAGCACATCGGTAAAATTACCGAACAATTTGGGGTTCTTACAGAGTCAGAAACACGGTAAATAATTATGTTGGTAGTTTTAATCATACTTTCTCTTTTTCAGAGCGGAGAGTGGAAAAAAATATTTTCTCCTTGGATGGTGACATATTTTTTTTCTTTTTTACTAACCATATTGAACCGTCATATGAATGAAAACACGGATCAATTTAACGCATATATAAGTTTGAAGCAATTTGCACAATATTATGTTTTGAAGTTAAAAGATTTTTCTGCTCTAGTAGATCTTAGAAACTGATGGGGCGATTGAAAAGATTTTTGGGCAAATATAAAACAGGATGAACTAACTATTTTTTGATGCAGCTAATTTTTTAAAAAAAATTTTATTATTTTTAAATTAATCAAGTTAATGATGATCAAAATGATTCTGAGAAAAAAAAATTTAATAAAAGTATGATAATTTTTTTTTTATTTTTATTTTTCATTAAAAATTTTACAATATTAATTGAAATTTTAAAATCTGTAATGTAATTTTTTTTTTAAATTTTGCAATACTTTCTGCATGTTCTGAGATCTTCGGGAAAGATGGATGCAAACATTCTTCATTGTAGCCCGTTACTAAATGACACCTATTTCAGCTATTACCATTACCCACGTGCATTGGACATTAAACTTTTCTATCACCAGACCTGTATTTTATATTATCCTCGGTCTATTTTCTGTAATTATCTTTTGTCCTATTGTTTTCTTTATATTTTGTAATGTGGTAGTCTTCTGTAGCCTAAAATTTTTAATAAAAATATTTTGAAAAAAGTTCTGGAATGCTATTATTAATTTATGTACAAACATAAAATTGTTATTATAATTATGAAATTACTAAATTAAAAATAACTATTATAAAGTTACTTAATTTGATTATTAAAGTAATAATTCTTTTTTATTTGGAATTACCTTTAGGTAACCCATTTTTAGAGCTAGGAGCTAGAATTATTTGATTTTTTTTAATTTTTAGCGACATGTATAAAGAACAAAAATCAATATATCATTAAGAGTCAAAAATTTTTACAAAAAACTTGAATTTTTCAATTACAGATTAAGGTCATATATTTTAGATTGCGGCCACCCCACTTATAAACTCATTATAAAAACTCTTGCAAAAATTTAGATTCAGAAGAAAGACTCTTGCAAAAATTTATATTTTAGTTCTTTGCATAAGAATAGTTAGCGTATTTTGAGTTTATTTTAGGAAAATGTTTTATCATAATTGATATTTTCTAGAAAAGGACGTTATCTTCCTCATATGTGCTTTACTAAAATAAATTTTATGTTGCTATTTTTCAGTAGCAGTAGTACTTTTTTACGTCGTACTATGGCTATTCAGGGGTCAATTGGTAAAGATCTGGGAAGCATCCTAGATGGAGAAAAAAAAATTCTCCTAAAATTAACGGGACTGTATGGTAAAGACATATCTGAAAAAAAAAATTAGAATTCTTGCAAAAAATTAGAATATGCGGTATTTAAATCCCTTATATTGTTATTTTTTCATTCATACGGTAGCAGCTTACCAAAAATTCTGTTTGTCAAAATTATAGTTCTTATTACCAAGCACTTAATAAAAAAAAGGAAAACTAAAAGCAAAATTTATTCAAAAAAATGGTTTTTATGCCATACTCAAGGGTATCATGATAAAACTACCAAATTTTGCCACATTTTCCAAATGTTATCATAGATTTTAAAACCCTATTATGTAGTCAAATTTTACAAAAGTCATTACCAGATTCTTCGGTTAAAATTACCAAGCTTTTCGGTGTTATAGAATAAAATAAGAAAAAACTCTGTTCAGTTTTAAAAGAAGTCTTTTAAGACTCTCTACCTTTGGTTCAAATTAAATTACCCAGATTATCAGTGTAAGGATTATTCATATTGGTAAGTAGCCTTTTTAATACAGTTAAGCCAATTAATTATTATATATCTTTGTTAAGTATATTTGTTGTAAAGATTTCTTTTCGTTGTTGTAACAAAACAATGATAAAAAGATTTGTCATCACGTTTTCTTTTTTATAAAATTTAATTGTATTGTATCAAACCCTAATAAAATCTTTTGCATATGTAAACACCTTTGTTTGGTTAAGCTATTGAATGCTTCGTAGTGTTTAATCTGATAATAGTGTCTAGCAAAAATATCCTTTAAAATTTAAATACCGTCTCATCTCAAGTATTATTCGTGACAGTGATTTATCCGCAGGCGGAAATCACACCTCGACAAAAAAGTTCAGCGAATTATTCACACCACCTTATAATCTGTGGATTGCGCGGTGATTTGTATTCCAAAGCTAATCCCAACGGCAAAAACTACGTCAAATGTGAACAAATCAACATTATATATGAGCATATGGT
The DNA here is from genome assembly GCF_043381705.1 of Parasteatoda tepidariorum. Lineage (NCBI taxonomy): Eukaryota > Metazoa > Arthropoda > Arachnida > Araneae > Theridiidae > Parasteatoda > Parasteatoda tepidariorum. The sequence continues at coordinate 34,745,764 of NC_092214.1, read as the reverse complement.
CATAGACAAGGACACGGGTAAGCATATAATGTTTAAGGGGCATTCATGCTGATTGCGAAAAAATCACGTATATGAGTTCACTTGTACGAATGAAGACCTGATTAGCGAGTTTCTCGCCCAAATATAAATCACCAATAAGGTTCTTGTTAGTATCTTCAAATTCGCTTTCGCGAATTTTTCGCATCTAGTGTGAATGGGCCCTGACACTTTTATGACTGACGAAAGTTGATCGGAAATTACGGTAGATTATCGGCAGTAACTACAGGGCTTGATTTTCTTACAAGTAATCCGCGGATTATACACTGGAAAGTTCCTTTTTTTCTGCCTTAACACTATCATATTTAATCAGTTTATCATACTATTTTAATAGAATTTAGGAATGTTTCCGGAAAATAATGGACCGTCAATATGCCTAGTCAATACCCAGGAACTCAGAAAACTTCCCCGGAAAAGCAAACTACTTCCTTCTAATTGGCAGGAAACCTTTCTTAGAACTTCAGAAAACTTCGCAGTAACAATCAATTGCGTTACAACCAGCTAAGTTTATGGAATAACTCAACAACTGTTAGTTGTGGTTCTTCAAGTCATATCTAACAGCAAACTACTCACTTAGTTCGTTGAAGTAATAGAGCCATATTGGGCGAAATATAAATTGTATTAAAATATATTATAGATTGAGTCGGATGCTGATGAGCGTGCATGTGATGCTGCCATCTATGCAAGCTCCAGAGAATTACGTGTCCCTATAATCCAGGTTCACCAGTTGATGAGTATGCGTATTGAAAACTTCAAGAACGAAAATACAAAGAATCGAGGATATTTCTAGTGTTTGCAGTGTGGGTCAAACACCTGAACAGCTTTGATCTCAAGCCTTACGTATAAAACCAAATTTAAAGCGGCAATGAGCTTTATAAAGCAAGAAATTTAGAAAAAATAATGAGCAAGGGAAACTACCTTAATATCCATGAACGCATGAAAATAAAATTATAAAATTTCAATTAAATAAGACATATATCAGAAATGTCTAAACATGTTACAACAAATCTACTCATTATCTCCAAATTCCTTAATCTTTTCTGAAAAAAACTTTTTTTAAAGGGGAATGTTATCGAAATTCTAGGAAACAAGGAACGCTACCAGATATAATGAGTGAAGAAAAAAATAATCATACAATTTAATTGTACGAAGCTCCCTGTTATATTTTGTAAAAACATTGTGTGAGAGACTTCAATTTAAATAATTATCTCAAAACCGTAGAGTAAAAGCAAACTAAAAATAAGTTAATATTAATTTAAGCCACTTTAAATCTAAAAGTCCACAAGAAAACTTATTAAATATCATTTTTGAACCGTAACATACCATTTTTGTATTTATCTTAAGCTTAATGTAATTAATTTTCAATGCTAATACTTTTTACTTTGACCAGAAATTTTGTGACACGTATAACATTTTTTTCCTAAATTTCTTCAATTATTCAACAATAGATTCTCGCGGAACACGAACAAATAAAAGAGAAGAGATTGTTTCAATTACAAATTGTTTTTTCAATGAAATTAAGTCATTAAAAACTAAAAGTAAGACGAAAGAAGAGCTCGATATTAATTACAAGGGGAACTCGTTTACTTAGATATGTAATACAAGATCAATTTTTACTTTTTTAAGAGGGGAGAAACTCCGATAAGAGAAATGAGATTTGCTTTAATTTTAAAATTAGAATAAAAAAATATATTGACGTATTGTTAGATTGAAATTACAAAAATCCATTTACTTTTCAGTAATTCGAAGCAAGTAGTTTAAATTAAAAAAAAAAATACTAGTTATTTTAAATTCTAGTTCATTTCTCATTCCAAAAATAAAACTGTTTTTTACATTTACGTGAAAACGGCATGTGGAATTAAAAATCAATAAGATTTTACACATTTTTCACTGCTTAAATTTGAAGGATCTAAATTTACTTTATTTTATTAATTACTTCTAAATAGAAAGTAGCAAATTAGTAACTTTAAAAACCAAATTAAAGCAATATATANAAAAAATATATATATATATACCCTGAATAACTTTTGATCTAATGATCGGATCTTCATGCTATAGGACTCATTCTTAATGGTTTGAGAAAGCGACCTTAAATATGCTAAAAAATAAGTGCAGACGATGGTTTAAGTTACTAAATTAGACACAAAAACGTACTTTCTCTGAATAACTTCGTATTTCTGACCCCCATAATGTAGGGGGCAGCCGGATCTGAACTAAATAGCCCCAAAGTTTGAACCCCTTAATGTTAATTTTACGTTTTGCGTATTTCGTTATATCTTGAGAAATTTTTAGGTGAATTAAAGAATTTTTTACACACAGTTATAAAATTCGTTCATCCAAAGATAATTCCGTAAAAAAAATAACTATTAGTAAATATTTATTTTTTTATTATCTTATTTAAGAATGGTCGACAAAATCTTGAATTGTAAGATATACAATTTTTTTTAATCATTTTAAAGAATGTATTTTCATACAGCAAAATCGAAAATTTGTACAAAACCGGTCAAACAGTTCCTGAGAAATCAAATTTTCTGTATCTGACTTTTTTAAATTCATTGTGACCACATTTCCCGGATTGCGGCTACCCCCATATCTTTGGGGTTAGAAATCCGAATCCGTCGGAGAAAAAGGTATGTTTCTTCAGAGAAAGTGCATTTTTGTGTCTGATTTCGTAACTTAAAATATCATCTACACTTACTACTTAACATATTTGTGGTTATCCCCTCGAGCCGTTAATATTGAGTCCTGAAACGTGAAAATCAGATCATTAGATAATAAGTTATTCAGGGTGGACTGATTTTTGTCTTTTGCGCATACTCTGATGAATATGTCTTTTGCATATACTCTGATGAATATGTCTTTTGCATATACTCTGATGAAAACAATTAAAGGGAGGAATGGTTTTGTTTTATTAAAACGAACAACACCGGCATTAAAACCGTTATTTAAGACTTCTAGACAAAAAGAATACGTCCACAACAGCATCGTCATTGGCTGAAACTTCTGGACGTCAGACCTGTGGTTAGATATTGTTGCTAAAATCTAAGAAAGAGAGAAGAACGAACATTTAGCCATTTGGTCATTTCCTTATGACTTTGGCCTGCCTCTAATCTTCCAATAGATCTCCTTCGCAGCTCGTTGGACCAATGATGCTTACATTCTATTGTTACACCTTGACTATCTCAAATTTCTTATTTCAAAAATAACGCAAAACTCGCATGTTTTCTATCAAACATACAGTTTCATGCTTATTGCTAATGACGTCATCCTATTACAGTACCTCTAATTTAAATATTGGAATTTTATTAGCAACTGTTATTTGACAACATCTTCTAAATTCATTGGGATTTATTTATTTTTGAAATAGTTATCTCTATTTTTGAAATTTTTCCTTTATTTATCATAATCAGTGTTTTAACTTGCGACCTATAATGTGTATAGTTTTTTAATTCACTTTAAACTTAGTGATTTAAAATGTTTATTAATGGTGGTGATTGCAGAACGTTCTGTTCAAGCCAGAATTTCAGTTTTGTGTGCTTGCGGAGATTATTTGCCATATAAAACAGGCAACAAAGGGTTTCTCAAAATTAAGCAGAAATTTGTCAAAACAGCGCCGAAACATATCCAGTCGGATTTCTAATTAATGAACTTCCATTTTGCAAATTTCTCTATTTTACGAATTTTTCGAGGAACCAAGAACATTGTGGAAATTTCTTTGCAAAATAACTTCCAAATAGCGAAGTGAATTTTCTATTTAACGAACTTTTCATTGAGATCCACTTTCCACATTTTCCAAAATAATTCTTAACATTTTAAACTTGTTAGCGCATTTTATGGGAGAAATGACATTGAATTAATTTTCGAAGCCACTGCTTTAGGTAATGTATTACTGTTTTCTCTAAAAATTATCTTAGAGAAAGCAGTAAATTCCCTTTCCCTTTTTGTTTGCATTGCAAACGAAAAACTCAGTTCAAATTAACGAATTTTATCCGTGGCAATTAAACTTATGAACGCATGTGGTAATGTATGTTTCAAATCACTTTTATAATAAATGCAACTATAATTTTGTACATAAATTTAGCTTTTTCTTAGTTGAAAATGTATATAGCATGATAGGTTAACACTGGATAATGTTTTGCTCAATTCTCGCTTTCCATGCAGATTTCTTTTATCGTTAAGATTTATAAAATAAATAGTAGATACTAGTTTACAAGATAAAAGTGCATCAATTGCTATTTTAATTATGCCTAGTGTTTATGAATTTAAAACCTGTTTTGTGTTGCTTAAGTATTTCAAAAGGTGATTTTCATTTAACGAATTTTCCATATAACGAACTTATTATCGGGATTTTAATACTTCGTTAAATAGAGGTGCGACTGTATATTCAACTTGAAAACCCATGTGCTCATTATTGAGTATAGTGATCTTCTCAAAATTTAAACGGCGTATACTCATTTTTAAACAAAATACGCTGCCTTAAAATTGCAATTCAGCATCAAACGCGACAAACTTCAAACGTTATTAGTTTATAATGATTATATTGGAAATTAAAAATCTGATTAAATAAAAGTTTGCTACACTTTCTACATTTATTTCGTAAATAAAGAACATCTTCAAATCACTCATGAGCACTTTCCTACTTTGTCGCTATGTTTATTTAAAAATCAAGATGGAATCTCGAAGCTGTTTCAATTTTGAGCATGTCACTATGCTTAAAAATAAGTACATGGGTTTTCAAATTCGACTAAATTGTAAGCATGCTAAATTTTGAGAAAATATATTTCACAAAGAAGGTTTAATTATAATTTGCGTAAAGCTGGTTATTCAATCATCAGTGTAAAGTTCTGGTCAAATTACCGTACTATACAATAATTACATTTCAAGAAAAAAAAAATAATTCCGGCAATAAAACATAAAATATATAGGATTTAAAGCATTAATTTGGTAATGCTTCTTTTCATCAACGTTTTACCGGATATTATGGTTTTCTAAACTATAGTTCTTACGACAAATTTTGCAAAAAATGCAAAACTGAAAACTGCATTTAACCGAATATATAGTTTTTATGCCATGATTTAAGGTATCATGATCAAATTACCAACTTTACCACATTTACCAAATTTTATTACGTGTTATATAACCATATTTTATTTCTCATTTTACCAACATCAATACCAAAGAACTTTGGTAAAAATTACTGAGCTTTTTAATGCTCTAATAGAACCAGAATCATGCTAAATTTCAAAATATTCTGGTAGTTTTGACCATACTTTTGCTCATGTGTTGCACCAAACAACTGAAACAAAGGCTACTTAAATATTATTCCTAATATTTTCAGTAAGACAACAAATGCCTCAAACAACTAAATTTTACTAGTAATTTCAAACTTCTACGTTTACTTTTCAAAGACGGCACAATATGTTGCATTTGACATTGTCCATTTATTGAAAAAGAATCGATTGGAAATAGACAGTATCCTAAACCTCCGTCCAGTATGCTCCATTCCAAGTTCAATTTGTGCCCAACGAGAAACGATTGGTTAAAGTAAACAACTTTGCATTTAATAACTTATCTTATTCCCTTAAGGTATGTGGATACGGAGGAAACTTTTCTGGTGATAGAAACTTTGGAAAAGCTTTTCTTGGAAAATTTACATATTGAAGATTTCTAAGACAGAAAATTTGTGAAAGCAGATTGATATTTTAACTTATACATTTTCCATATGCTTTTATATATATACAGACAGATAGATAAAACTTTATTTTTAAAACAAATTACTAATGCATCATATTACTATGCATGGAAGTTTCAAATATAGGTACTTTTTGGGACAATGTTTTTCATATAAGTAATTTCAATCAAATACACAATTTATTTTCTGTAATAAAAATAACTAAATAACTAATTTGAAAACAAAAACTTCGCATATGAGTTAACAGACAATTAAACAAATTGCCATTTCTGTGTATTACAAGAAATCTGTATTTTAAACAATTCATTAGAGTAAAACTCCGAGAAAGAGAAGAAGTTAAAGAAAAACTGCAATATAATAATACAATTAATGCTGTATTTCATAAAACCTTTTGAATAAGTGCTCACTTCATGTTTTTTTGAGCAAGTCTTGGTTTCTAATATTCACTCAAAATATGCCCAATCTTGTTTAAATCTGCTGGTAGCTAAAGTAATTTAAGTAATTCAATGTTTTTCTAAGGCACGAAAAGTACGAAAAGCACAATCAATTTGCTGTTTCTAAAATAAAATTAAAAAAATAATAAAAATACGAATAAACAAATTTAAAAAACAGACGCTGATTACGGTAGTACAGCAATTAGAAAACAGTGCTGACTTCTTCGTATTGAGACTACTTCTGCTGTATAAAACAAATGCAGATTTTTCAGCACAAAAAAAATCATGTTTTTGTTAGATAAAAAGAAGAGTACTTGATCCCATTTTAGGAAAAACTTTATGCTATTTATATAAAAAATAGCACAAAAACACAATGTAAAAAATAAAAATAAACAAATTCATCAGCCAAGTGATTATTTTTCTGAAAATTAGAATTTCCAGTAAACCATTTCCATGTGATGGAATAATAACCAAATAAATGGTTTAAGCACCGTATATTTTGGTTTTATTAACCAAAATTATGTTTTTGTTGACATTACCCTACAGAATGATAATTTTATCAGAATTTTTCCCTTCGTGTAAGCATACAGATTATCAAAATTGTATATTGTTCCAATTTAATAAAAATTCCTTCATAAAAAAGCTAAATTAAAGTGTATTAATTTCAAAATCAATAAACTTAAACGATTTGGGCTTTGATCTCAATATACACAAGTCATATTGTTTATCCTTCTTTTAAACTGACTCTATAAACTAATAGAAATCACACAAATTCAAATTTTTTTGAAAAATTTTTTGTCTCCCAAAAGATATATGCATTATTCTGAGTGTGTTTCAATTTTAAGATAGTGTTTATAATCTGATGAGGATTGATCACTACATTGAGGATCTCAAAAGTGTGAAAACTTTAACACAAAACTTTTAACACAAAATGAATTAAACAAACTGTTAACTTTTAACACAAAATGAATTAAACAAAAGGAACTTTAAAATATAAGTATTCAGATTGTGCATGTTGAATCACAGTAAATAATGCATAATTTGGATTTTAACAGACTGATTTTATTTTGAATACATTTTACAACATTTCTCTTATTTTGAATTCTTCCAATATGGAGAACAATAAGAGAAATTTTAAAGTTTCACAAATTATCTGACTTTTAAAGTGAAAAACAGTAAAACAAAAAAAAAACATAATTCTCATAAAGAAGTTAAATATCATTTATAGCGTAAATTAATGCTTTTAAAGACATAAAAATAAATATTTATATGCATTTAAACATTATTAGCACGACGGGAGTAAATATTAGCAAGAGGTAAACTTTCTTAGTTCTAAAATTCTTCACAATTTCAATACAATAGCGCGTGTTAAAACTTTAAAAATCTTTGCTGGAATTATAACACGGATTATTTCATACTCGATTTTTAGAGCAAGCACTAAAACTTTTACAAAATTTATGCAACTACATGCGTATTTCAATGCTTGAACTATAATACGAAATAACTAATAATACGGTTAGATAACGTTAAAATCAAATTGAAATGTTGCAACATCAATAATAATGATAAAGTTTGAATAATTTGGTTCAGCATTCAACTTATTAATGTTGTAGAAAATTTGTACATTCTTAGATTTCGACGTCCACCAAAATTCTGAACTGTGTAGAAATCTTACGCTTGTGTATCAATTTTTATATACAATATACTTTATGAACCAAGGTTCAACAAAAATATTCAAAATTTATGGATATATTAATTTAAATATTTTTCAGTTCATGCAAGCTATATTTCTAACTAAATTTTTTTTTAATTATTCCAGTTTTCTTTTAAATTTTGGTCAAAAATACGATGTTGAGCAAATTTTCTTACAAAAATTCAATATTGACTGAAATAAGCGAGAAAAAAAATCCTGAGTACGTCAATAATACTACAAATGTGAAAAATCTTCTAATACTGTGTAATGTGCGTTAAAATATGAGATCAAAAAGTGCAAAACATTTTTTTCTTTAAAAAGAGGTCTTAATAAGTCTGCTATGAAATGGGAATGATTAAACCGTAACAATGTTTTTTAATTACAACTTAAAAAAATACGGCATATTATTTTGTAAAATTTTTGTTCACACCATGTTTTAACTTTCGTTTATTTTTGTTGCTTTAAAACTAGTAAAATAGACGAATAATGATATACATGTAATCATGCATTTTTTTTTAAAATAAAGATTACAATGAAGTTCTAAGTTACCTAGGCTTTGTGAATTTTTGGTTCGCAAAATTTTTTTAAACTTTCTTTCATTCCTTATTTCCTAGAATAAGCACAATATTAAACGAATGATGATAAACATATAAAATATTTACTCCCCTATATTTATTTTTTTAGCTCAAAGCAACAAGAAATAAAATCATAAATAAATTAGTACAATACTTAAATACCTCAATTATTAAATTTTTTTAATATTTGAGACATTAGAATGCAATAATTAGTATAACTATTTCGATATGCACTATTTATCACTTCAATTACTTCCTCTGCTTGCAAAAAGAATTTAAATATATATAAAATTAACTCAAGGATTATTGCATACACTTTAAGTAAAAAAAAATACCTAATATTTTTTTAGCAATCTTGATTCGCAGAAAAATTTAAAATTACGTAATATTCCCACATAAAAGCATTTACTTGTAATATCGCATAGTTTAATTTCTTTTAAACCAGCAATATAACTAAACATAATATAAACGCATTAAAATATTTCATCTTTGTAGTTAAAAAGCTTATATCTACCTGGTGACAATGCACTTAGAATTCACAGAATGGTTTATATAGATGGAAAAAATACTTTCATAATACCGTTCATAAAAATTTTAAGCTAATGCAAATGTGCACATGCATAATTTCAAAAAGGGAAGCTTCAAACCAAGAAATATGATCTGCCTTTTGAAGAAAATGTAAAACTTGCACGTTCGGCTTAAGATTCAGGGATCTTCTTCGACGGTGTAATTTATTCATATCTAAATCAATCGTTTCCTACAGAATTGTTTATGACTCGAAGCTAGTTTAACTGGCAATAAAAAACGTAGAAAAATATATTTACTCAAAATGATACCAGTTCCAGACGTTTTATCAGACATATAAATTTAAAGTACTTATTTAAAATAATCTTCATCGTAACTTCCCTTAAAACACGCAATATTTTAATTTTTAATATTTTTAATAAATCATTTTTGACGTCTGTGTTCAGATTTAAGTAATTTTATCGACTAGTAAGTTTTTTATGCCTAATGCTCTAAATCTCGATTATTGATTCTAACATTCCTTTTTCAAATATATTTGAGAGAAGATGGTTTTATTGTATTTTGAGAAAAATGGTTCTTTTTTTTTCTTTAAATATTAGATGAGTCTTCAAAATGTCTGTTTTTATCGGAAGAAAAAAATTGTAATTACATACAGTAGCAATCTATTTTTATAGAATTTATTTCAGCTTTTACTTGTTTAAGAATAGAACTTTTAAAACATAGAATTTTTGTAAAAGATTCATATGAAAACTTTGCTGTTTTAAAATACAAATATTTTTTGCTTTATTTTCAATTCTAAACAAGATATCATATTATATAACTATATATATTTCAGCCACTGCAAAATTAAGCAAACAGGAATCTTTATTTTAAACATTAAACTTTTTATTCCTTATTTTTTTCGGAAAATTAAAAATAAATAATATTCACACTTCATTTTTCACTTAGTTCACATAGAGGTTGCTTTGCAAAGATCGCCCTTAATATGTATTTTTAAAATCCTTATGAAAATGAAAGAATGCACATTAGGGGTTGCAAATTAATATTAAACTGACGAATAAACAAAAAAAATATTTGACCCATTACTGCAGACAAGACTGATGTAAAAAACAGAGAAACAGGCTTAATAGAAGGTTGGAACTTGAAGATGTTTCGAATAAACATCTTTCAATTGCTCTCTGTTTTACCCCGCAATCACACCTGTCTTGTTGTTTAATACTCCGCCTTCCTGTACCATGATTTGTGGGATTTCAAACGCGTTTTTCTCGGATAGATATTAATTTGTGACACCCAAAGTTGTTTTCATTTTTGATGGTGATTCTAAAAATACATATCAGGGATAGCCTTTAAGGAGCACCCTATAAATATCTTCAAGCTGTAATAGCTAAGCAACTGCCCATTTTTCAATTATGCTTTTTAAAAACTACAAGGTTATATGTGTGTGCAATGATTGACTGTTTGGAGTAGGTTTACTGGAATTCATATAACATACGAAAGACTATTTGCATGTAATATGAGCACCAGATTATCGAATTATTTAAAAAAATAATAATTATCTAATAATCTTTCATAATTTTTCCCTGCTGTTAATAAAAATCTATATTAAAAATAATAAATATTGATATGCATTATTTTAGATTTCCTTTGATTTATATTATATTATAAGGTTTGTCTTTTCATAGCTATATTACTGTTTTAAAGTTAAAAATTAAATTAATAAAGTAATTTAGCAGTTAAATAAACATTTTTAAAGCTTTTCATATCTGAAAAAAATTTATCTAATTTCTAAAAAATGTGTATCTGGCAATATTTTTGACCTTAAATGTATGTTTATGTATGTATGTATGTTTATGTTATGCATTATGTTATGTTTATGTCATGCATAAATGTATGTTTATGTATGTTCAGGTATGTTTATTAAATGTTTTGTTAGCAGGTTTAACAGCTTTCATGATTTTCTAATGAATAACAAAATGTTTGGTTTCTGATCTTTATAATTGAATCCTTTCTAAATTTTCAAAGACATGATTTTTTTTAAAGAAACCTAATAACTATTTGCGCCGAGAGTTTTTGAAATTTTTATAATTTTTTACGATAATTAATAGACATTTTTAAACTATATTCTACGAAGACTCGCTTCAACATTTAACTTTAATATAATATTGAATATAATATTTTTAAATTCAATACGGGGGTAACTTGAGCCATGTTTATTTTCAATTTAAACCTTAGAATCTTGTAACCTGCTTTCAGTATCAAAATATGGTTCAAATGGCATCATAGTACGATTGCAGAAAATTTGATTGATTTTATAGTTCACAAAACTCCAATATTCTAATAGTTTAAGGTTTACGGGGCAAAAAGCTAAATGTGTCTTTTTGGTTTTCTCTATTTCAACCATATATCAATTAACATATGCCACTTGAAATTATTTTAATCCATAAGGTAGAAAAAACTATTTATTAAGGCTTATTTTCATCATGACCCATTATTTACGCTATGTTTAGAAGTGTATTATTCTAAACATGCTTTTTTTTTATTTCACAAAACAAAAATTTAAAGAAATAACTTTCTAAACGATTTCCGGAAACCAACGTCATTTCCGATAAAGTGACGTCATCTGTACTCCATCGATCATGAGGACAAGCCATTTTCTACAAAATGATAAACGACAAGTCAATGTGTCATACAATTTATACACGCCATTAGGGTTAACGCTTCAAAAGTAGTGGCTGTATTCTGGCTTTATCGGCAAAATGCTATTTTCTGTCAGGGAATGCTAACATAAACTTGTCGAAGCTATATTTGGTGAAGATATCCTCATCATTAGCAAATGTCTATTTTAAATAGAGTGTTCCAAGGGAATGCCACTTGTAAACAATAAACGGTACTTTTCTAAATTATTTCAATATCACTATCTCCCTGCTTTATTTAGTGTGGTTAATACCAGCACCGATTATTGATTTGCAATAATTATCCAGTTTCCTTTGTATGCTCATATGGCAACTTTTCAAAGTTCTGACGAAGTAAAAATTAAATTCAATTACGTAGATCAAAATAGTATAAAAATTTGAAAGGGAAATAGGAAGCATATGGAGAAAAAATCACTTAAATATCATGATAACTAGCTATTATTTAAAGCATTCGTGGCTTTATTATTGCACACAATTTCCGCTTACATCTACTGAATACACTGCATGGCCAAAGAAGATATCTTTTTGAAGACTCACCAATAAGTTTTCATCGAATGATTTGTTTGAGTTAATTTCAATGCAAAAAAGAAAAAATAGAAGCACTTTCATATTTTTTCACTTTAAAAATAGCTAATTTTTGGAAAATTAATGAAGAGTAATTAAATAAAATGGGTTATTTAATGATAATACTCCCTAAACACAAATAAAAAAAAAAGAATTCCCATCAATTAAAATTATCGTGGAAATTATCTGAGATTAAATAAATTTATTTTTACAGGTTTAAGAGTTTGTATCGATTCATGAACATTTTAGTCTGGCTGCTGCAAAGTATTGAGCAGTTTTACTTTACTTCGTACTTAACCATTTTCGATATTTCTGAAAAAAGCGTATATAGTTTGTGTAGTATTGTTTAAAAAATTTAGTCTTTTGTATTATTCCAAAAATTTCTATGAAATGATTTATAACATTTACTAAAGTGTTCTTAATGTTGCATTGTGTTAAAAACAGAGCTGTTAAGTAGGTAATTAATTGGACAGTTCTTATTCCGAACTTACTCCTGAAAGTCCAACCTCGACAGCTCTTCACACACGCAATTTTTAAATTTTTCACCGAATTCTCCAAAAGAACATTCTTTTATTATTATTGTTGTTGTTGTTATCTGTGAGTAAAAGTCTATTACAAATTTTTTAATTTCCTATTTTTAAAGATTATTTAGTTTCCTATTTATAATTTCCTATTTTTATTTAAATAGTTTTTTATGCTAGTCCAGTATTGTACAACATATTAACATTGCACAAAATATTAACAATGTACAAAAACATCTTGTGAAAAAAAGCACTTGTCAATATATCACAGGAGCACGCACTCATAATTTTAATTTCATTTTTAGAGTAATCAAACTAAAAAAAAAGCATTCTCACAAAAGCTTGTTGTGGGCCAGGGGCCAAGACTCTACAATATCGTGACCAACGGTATGATTTCATTTGATTTTATACTCGCCGTTGAACAGTCGATCCAAATAAGAGTTTACGGCTACCAATATTCAACTCCGTAACCTTGTAATTTTGAACCCAATTCAAAGGACAAGGGGTTTCCTGGATCATTACCTCTAGATGTATTTATTTGTTATATAAACTTGGAGGACTTTATGACCCCAACAGATTTAAATTGCACCAGTCATCACTTAATACACGGAAATTTTTCGGTTCGCTGGATTCGAACTCTCTTTCACTCGAACATGAGTCCAATACCCTACTAACCAAGCTATCCCGGTCCCAACAAGGCATTATTGTGGTAATGTGGTTAGCACTGCGCATTGGTATACTTCAAGAACAAACTCTTATTCATAGATCTGAAACTTGGTAGGCTCCAAGCTGCCACTAGGGATCAAGTCTCAGTTTTTTCACTATGAGAGTTCAGTTCCTTAACCACTGAGCCACCACGACTCGTAATAAAAAATGATTAAAATAATTGTCTTAATATTCATTCGAGTAACAGTTTTGTTCACGTAATTATAACTATTTTTTTATCGGACTAATTTTTCAAGTAACAAGAATCGGAGTTGAGCAACTATTCATGACTCCGACTCCAGCAGAAATGTGTTTGCCTTCGATTTCACAGTACTGTTTAAAATCCTAAACATTTCTTCCCTTACAATGATTTTTGAATATTAGAATCATAAAAAGTGAGTAAAACTATACTTACAGTGCTGTATGAAGTTAGTTTAGTTGTCGCATAAAATACATAGAATTAACATACATCATTATTAATTATTTCACTACTCTTTATTAAATGATTGTAATATTTTCATATTTATGAGGCACGTCATTTATAAAATGGGAAGATTATTTGACAAATGACATTTTGGGGAATTCTAATAACAATCGGAACACGTTAGTTTGAATGACCTTTTAAAGAAATTAATATATATCGATTTTAGGTTCGACAAGACCTTGTGCAGAATAAATGCTTATTTCAGAAAAAATAACTTTCAAGAAAATCATCATCCTTATCGTTATTATTATTTTTTCCCTTTCCCTTAAGTATTACAACGTGATTTAAAAATCAATTTTTTAAATAAAAAAGATCCTTTGAAAATATCTTCTATTTGTAATTTATTTTCCAATATTTTATCCAAATAGTTATTGGAATAACTGCAACTCAAATCACCAAAATTTAACTCCTAATACATTGCAGAATTGTTAATAATAAATAATTCTTTAAGCATTAAAACAAATAGTTCCAGAGTGATGGAAACCCCGATTATTCGAAATTAGCAATGTATTTTTATTCCCTAGTTAATCATAGTAGGTGTCTTTAGTAATTTCGTTAATAATACTAAATTTTGATGGAAAGTCCTATGTTTCTAGGGATCATTTCCAAAGTTACATTAAAATAAAAATCTTTGGAAATAGTCGAAAATATTTACGCAGTAAACATTAAAGCAGTGTAAGCTTTAATTGATTTTATATGAAGCATTTCAATTAAACTTCAAGTCCAAACTTTGTTGTTTTTCAATTTGATAAAATTTGAGAATCAACCAAGAATATCCATACTATTCCAAAAATATACAATAGTACAAAATACCGTAAAAACAGTAATTTTTTGGGAGGTATACAAATTATAATTTAGAAATGCTCAGTTTAACATCAGGCAAGTATTAGATAATTGCATATGATCATTCTATCCCTGGATTGCATCAAACTAAGATGTGTTTTTATGTTTGCAATGTAAGAAACAAAAAAATGATTGAGACTTTGTATTTCATTAAGCAGTTGCTATTCAAATCTAAGATGGTGTGAGTTGTACGTAAGCTTTCCTGACCAAACGCAAATATAATTTACTCTCAAGTGAATAGTAAGCAAATGAACAGATTCACAACAACAGTGACAGATTAGAGGACTTCAAGTGAACAAATTCACAATTGTGTAATCATACAAATTATGAATAACAAAATCATCCTCCTCAAAAGAATTCATTAATCATTGTTAAACCCATTTAGACCCTAGCGTGATATACAAGATTCTTACAAGAATTCTCCTTATCTGAAACAGTACTGTTTTCACATCAAGCAAATATTTTTATTCAAAAATAAAGTAGTAGTTAATAAAAGAAAATATTCATTTACCTAAAACAAATAAACACTTTTTAACAGGAAGCTTTTTCTGTATCAAAACATAAAAAAATTTCAAGCGTTAATGGGCAAACGAAATTGTAGTATTATGGAATCATTACTATTAACGAAATATCAAACTTCTTCATACAGCAAATGGAAGCGTAAATATACTCTCAGCATTAATTTTAAAAAATCTTTTTTGTTGAAAAAAAAGAAAAAGAAGATAAAGAACGTTATGAATTTAAAATAATATATATATCTTCTATGTATATATCTGTATATGCATCCGTATGTATACATCTTCTTCATGCAAGTAGCATATTTAAAGCTAAGACTTCTCTAGAAAGGATTCATGAGGATATTAAAACAAGAAGATTGGAAGATATTCTGCATAGAGAAAGTCGTTAGAAATAACCGTATGTCCTGATTGAAAGTAATAAGAAAAGAATCTAAAGCTGCTATTAAAAAGTAAAAATATGAAACAATTAAAAATGAATTAAGGTTAAAAGAGAAAACGTGCGAAAAACAGAATCGTAATTATTTCAGATTTTGAGAAGTATTGTTAATAAAACGTAGATTCAGCAAAAATATATTTTTTTTACATCTAAAATATTGAAAACTTTAAGTTATATGTTCAAACAGAAAGAAAAAAAGCTCGATGAGTTTGTTTATGTCAAAAATTATTCATTGCATAAACTTTTTCGTATCTATTTACCACTCCATTTCACTTTTTCTGGATATAAATTTCTATACCTTTAAATCAGCATCATAACATTAATGATCTTGCATCATAATATTAATTATGCTGGAATATTAATCATATATTTTATTGCATTAATTATATTATCTTTTAATATTTATTATAATGGACTAACGAATCAGTGGCATTGTTTTATTATATTAATGACATTAACAGCAGTATTATATTGTATTTATTATATATTGTGTGTTATATTTATTTGGCTGCATTATTAGTTACCATTATAATATTTGAGTTGTTGTTGCTGTTGCTATTGTCATAGGTCCTTAAGGCATCGGGAGTGCGATTGTTCTCGTTTTCCAGTTTCTCCATTTCCGGACAAGAATAATGTTTAAGTAGCATTACAATGCTAAAAAGTCAAAAAATACTTTTGCAAAAAATTTATAAGCTTTATTTATTCAGACACAATTGTTTAAGCAAATTAGTTAGTTCTCCCGTGAGATTTTTCGTTGTTTAGGTCCAAAACAAATTAAATTGTGCATTTTAATAGAATTTTTAGTGATATAGTCTTAGCATAAAATTTTAAGTGACTCGCTGAAAGTATTATAATCAAGTAGTTCTTGCATGAAGCATGGAATAATTTATCTTTCAGTGCTTCTTACCAGAGTCTACAATGTAAAAAAAACTTTGATCAAATTACGGTAAAACGTACCAGTACTCAGAGGGCCGTAAAAAACGTGTTACGAAACAAAAAATCTGATATACCATAATTTTTACAGTAATAATTAACGTAAAATCACTGAATCAATATTGCTAAATAAATATTTATGTAAAAATATTGGATGCATAATCCGTAAAAGAAAAAAAATATTTTCGTCGATCAAAGTGTCGGTACTTTATACCGGAATTTGAACCAGAATTTTTCATAAAAGCAATCTGGTATAA
Source organism: Parasteatoda tepidariorum (assembly GCF_043381705.1). NCBI lineage: Eukaryota > Metazoa > Arthropoda > Arachnida > Araneae > Theridiidae > Parasteatoda > Parasteatoda tepidariorum. Next base: position 34,728,855 of record NC_092214.1, on the reverse strand, counting down.
GGAGTCTGTACCCACCATTGAATGAACACTGTAAAACATTTTTCAAGAAAGAAATAGTAGTAAATATTAATAATAATCAATTAGTTTTTGTATGGTACATATAGCGATTAAACCTCTTACACTTATTATTTTTTTAAGTGATTTTAAATTGATAATCAAGCAAGTATAAATTATTGCAATATCACAAAATTTATATTATACGACCCCTACCTTTAAATTTGATGAGGATGGTTCTTCTCCGTAGCGTACCTGCCCAGTTTGTTTGCAGAGAGAGAAAAATGCTAATAGTCTCTTTGTTAGACTCAAGTCATTACCGTAAGTAGAGTTTGAAAACTTCGTTATTTGCTTAATAAAGAGATTTCAAACTTCAAAGTTCTCTCTGATCTAGCAATGAAAGTTAGCCTCGTAAGCTTTCATTACTGAGTTTTAAATCGCTAAAGCCACAGACATCATACTTATTTGATATGCATTTTGGCAGTTTAAGCAAATTAATGGAAATTAAGTTAATAAAACTAAATTCCAAAAGGCTATTTCATTAGCTTTCACTCTAGATGAGATTAGAAAAAGAAACTAGGGCATTTCCAATATAGCATATATTATGAAACTAAAAAAAAATCCTCCCTTTTCAAATTAATTTTGACAAATTTATGTACTAAAAATTAACTGCAATTTTTAACTGAATATGAAAAAGTTTTTAAAAAAATTATTTTTCGAAAGTTTAAGGAAGTGTAGAAATAACTCAACTTAGAAGTCTACTTTTACTTCAAGGAAAGCATCCTATCCCTATCAGTGAAAAAATTACAATATTTTAAAAATTTCTAATCAAACAACAGAGAAACGCAAAGCGCAAGAACAGCATTTACGGAAATGATCTCACTAAAAAATGTTTTTGGCTGTCTTTGTTAAATTTCGCATGTTTCAACTATTTCATAGAAACGAGTTAACACTGTAGTACATAGAATGGAAATTAATCTTCATTAAATGTAGTTGTAGTTCTTTTTATTAATCAAAGAATAGATAAAATCATAATCAAAAAAATAAATATTTTAATATTTATATGAATTATTATAATTAAAAAAGATGAAAATAGAAGAACAGTTCATTCTAATAATTAAAAGTTCTCTCTGTTTCATTTTCTTTTCAAGAGTTCCTTTGATTTATTATTAATACAACATTAGGTAATCACATTTGTCGAAGAAGATTATAATTACGTAAACATTATTTGCTTGTGAATATTATATCATTTTTCAAAGCATTATTTATTAAATACATCTTCTTCAGTTTTAAAATAAAACTACCTTATCGAACTCCATCTTGTGGCGACAAGAGTAACTTACAATCAGCTGACCTTAAGATGCAACGAGAAGAGGTTTCGTGACTCTAATGTTAAATTTAAATTTAACTTAAGGTATTCTATTTTCGTATAAATTCTGTTTTAGTGCAATATTTTTGTAGTTTTTAAGCGCTCTCTCATTTTATTTGTGTAATAAATGCATTTAGAGCACACTAATGTTTGTTTAAATATAAGAATGGTAACATATTCATTTTCAATTAAATAAACATTTAGCAGAAATATATTAATCAAATTTATTTTCTACTTTTTATTAAAAAAAATATAAAATATATATGTTTATCAAAAAAAATATATAATTTGAAAATCCATAGCCATTCATGCAAGGTAAAACATTCAGGTTTCTGAAACTTTTTGTGGTAAAATCCTTTTTCACCTAAACATTTTAAGGAGAAAAAATTCTGATTTACCGTAATTTTTATAGCAATAATTACTATAAAATCACTGAACCCTTCTAATTAAGTTAAATAAATTACTTTAAAATTTACGGAATATTTATTTACGATAAAGATATATTTTATGGCAAAATAGATTTTATGAATGAGGCACAAAAATGTCGGTACTTATACAGCAGTTTGATCCAAAATGTTTCTCAGTGTCATTGACAATGACGACTATAATAGGACACACATTGTTTATGATCAGCATTAACAATGTCAACTATATTGAAATTAAAATAGGCTTTCAATATTTATAAAAACACCTATTTGTAATTTTCTTAAAGAAATACATATTCCTTTCTTGAAAACTGAACAAGGAAAAAATAGATTATGACGCATGGGTAAATCACTAGCTATTTAATAAAAAAACTGCTCCTTTTAAGAAACTAAAATATAAATCAAACCAATGAACTACAATACTGTCCCTAGACATTTACGTAATAAATAGTAACACTTTTGATATCAGTGAAATATTAATATTATTTTCACGACAAAATTTTTTTTTTGAATTACGTCGCCTATGGTATCTCTTTACACCTATGGTATTTTTAGCCCAATCCATATGACGTTGGATAGATTTTTAATAGCTTGCTTTCGTAAATTTCTTGTTCTATTTATGTACAATAACGTCTTCTTTATATATACTCTTTTATTTTAATTGACTGGAATCCAACCATTGATTTCAGAAGCACTGGTAGAGAATTTATTTAAATATGTTATCCGCGCTGGTTAAATTTTTTTTCAACAGTTTTATACACATTTTAAAGATCACGTTTTTCTTGAAAGCTACATTCATAATGTAAAATAATACATAATAATGTTTTACTTATTAACTTATATTTTATTCCTATTTGGAGCCACATTATCAAACTTCACCTCTCTTTCAAATATCTCTGAAATTTAAACAAATGCTGTTTTGTCACGCTTTACGTTGAAATTGTTGAAAAATTAAAAAAGAATTAACTTTGAAAGATTGATTATTATTTTTTTGTTTCTTGTACCTGGAATTAATTTGAACTAAAGTTATTAATGTGACGCTAACGTAATATACACATTTTACCTACTTATGCGTAGCGTAAGTGTTTTATATATATATATATATATATATATATATATGAAAAAAAGAAAAATACAAAATAAAACATTATGAAAAATTTAATAAAACAATAATTAAANGTGGCATAAAATATAAAATAAATCTTTATTGTAAATATATATATATATATATATATATATATAAATTAAAAAAATTTGCCAAAAGTTTTTATAGTTTGCGTTGAATAAATTAAACGTGTCTAAAATTAAATTAAATTAGAAAAAAAAAATTGCAAAAACAATTTCATCATTTTTCTACACTAAAAGAATTTATTAAATGCAAACAGTTAAACTAAATGCGAAATATTTGTTGAAATTACACAATATAATTTTTACTTTCACTTCAAAACTCAGTTTCCATAATAAAATTTATAAAAAACCATATTTTATCAACCAAAAGTTTGATTCGCTAAGTCCTGTTAGAGTAGATCACACAAACGAGTGCTAAGAGTTACTTACTGGCAAAGATAACATGATGAACACGAAGAATAAAATTAACTGACTTAAAAGTTTAAATTAGAGAAATCAATTTCTACTTTAATATTTAAAGTTTACCTATTAATTCCTAAGTCTTATGCTAATATTAAATTTCATGAAAGTAATTGGAAAACTATCATAACGAAAAACTGCTTGAAAATGTTATAGTTTGTTTGATACAAATGGAACAACCCTTAAACTGATCTAATTACAAATGTCTAAAAAGTCTATCCAAATATAAAATAAAGTCAAATTTCAAAATATCTTTTGTAATAATTTCATTTTTTAAAATATTTATCAAATACAAATAAATTAAAAACACAATAATTAAATAACATAGTAATTATTTTTTGCATGAAATTAAAAAATCCATATGTGTTTTAAAAATTAAAGATGATTTGATCTACTAAAATTGCAAGCAAAAAGGTTGTCCACTGAACTTTTTGAAGGTAATATATTTTAAGAAACACTTCCCATAAAATAAAGCTAAGCTTTAATGGTGTTGATTGGGTGTAAATTATGAAATCATAAAATAGTGTTTACAAATTTAAAGCAACGATGTACCTTTACTTTGTCTTTTATTCAAAAATAGATGTAAGATCAAATTTTCTAGTTTTAAAAAAAATTATCATTTATATTAAAACAAAAATTTGGGATAAATTAACCATTATATAAATATAATGTATACTACAAATTTTATATGTTATGATGCTATTCAGAAAAAACACATACAGTAATTTTTCTGGCAGCATAAACAAACCTGAATGCTGTAAATCATTATATAAAATAAACAAAAAAATTACATCAAATTCAAATTAATAGTTTTTAACCTGTATTACTCACTTAATAAACAATTTATTGAATTCTCATGAAAGTTCTGTCAATGAATTAATCGTAATAAAGTTTTTGTATTTACATATAATAATCTTAATATGAGACTATTCAATTTGTAATGACAGTAAATGATTATAAACGATTGAAAAAAAAAAAAATAAGCAAATGACTGAAAAATGCTTTTTTACAGCAGCTTTAAAAATAATCAAGATATTGAAAAGCTTCAGAATTTTAAAATAAGAATCTTTACTTCGTAAATGTAAGTATTTATGTAGAAAATTAGATAAAGTTAATCATTTGCTAAAACGTATAAACGATAAACAAGCACTTTTAACTGAAAACTTAAGACAGTAATTATTTCCCAACTTTAAGTCTTAACAATATTTAATTAACATTTATTATAAAATATAATTTTTTTAAAAGTTTTCAAAATATATTTCATAAAAAATCACTATTTATGCATTATTTTATCAATTAGCCTAACTTAGGAGGTTATTTAATACACCTATGTTTATTCGCTTATTTTTCCTGATAAAATATTAGCAAAGTGTTAAACTGTTTTTTGTTTTACTGGCAAAATCGATTTTCTAAAGATATCTTTGTATATATTTTCGCATAACTCTTTTAACTCTTTTACTCCCTAACCTGCACATAAATTTGTTTTCTGTTTACATACTAAAAATGCCAGTTAGGATTGTTCGTGTTTTAATATTAAATAATACACGCTATTAATAACGAGAGTTTTTCCCTTGCGGCTCATAAAATACAGTAATTTAAAAGAAAAAGTACACACACCCTTAAGAAAAATATTGAGCATTTTTCTTAGTCTTGATTGTCTTATAAAGAATAAAACACTATCATAAAAATGGATTATTAAATTTTAACCATTTTATATTTTTTTCTGGTTAACGATAACTTTGCATGCTTATTTGATAGACGTGGTAAAACACAAATAGAAGATACTGAAGAAAATTGCTTAGGATCTAAAATTTAAATTGCAATTACATGCAGAATTGTATTGTTGTTAATGTTTAAATATAAAGTTAAGCTTTTATTTCTTTAATAATGCGTCAACAATCATAGTCAAAAGCCACAAAAAATATTTTTAATAATAATAATTATATATTAATCATAATAATGAAATCAATCATAATAATAATATCAATCATAATAATTATATTAATCATATTATAAATATTAATCATAACAAGAACGTTGATAATAATAATAATTATTATTATGACTAATGTCTCAGATTTTTAAATAAGCTTTGAAGAGCGATTTAGTTAACCTTCAATTAAAAAAAATCCCATCCGAAAAATATCAAGACTAAGTTTAAAGAAATTTGCACTTAAAACTTTCTGGGATGACATTTTAAACTAAAATAACCATTCCTTACTTCCCCCCCCCCTTTGTACATAAATATTTTGTTTTAAAAACAAAGATACTATTAGCATATTGTCTTATTGTATTTCTCAATCATGATGCGCATATAATAAAATTTTACAAACACTCTTTGTCATATCACATTCCGGCAAAATAATTGTTACTGATTGAGTGATAAAATGAGTTTGCAAATTGTTATTTAGGATCCTTGATGGTACAATAATTATTTAGCTGAACTGTTATTCAGTTGCATCTCAGGATTCTCCTCCTGCCGGTGTTTTAAAACCTACCTAGATTCATATTTATTTGTACCTGCTTGTTTAGAAAGTGTAGGCACTTGATGTGCATGATAACCACACAATCATGCTGTTAACTTTGAAATTGAGGTGCTTTAGTCTCCTTGACCCCTTGGAAAACAGCTGATTGCCATGGGATTGACTTTTTAGGAGTTATTTATTTACACAATCAATTTTATCGTAGAAATTTTGCAAATCATATTTAATTTAGATCCATGAGATTAAAACATTCAATTACATTTTTCCCAAAATCTCATAATCAATCAAAAGTAATTAGTTGTTAGTTGTGCTGAAAACTGGTATTTAAAATGTCCTATATGAAAAAAACAAATATTCATTCAGTTCGTTAAATCAATTTTAAAGACTCCACTAATTGTTTCTCGATGAAGGTTATTATAAATGCTTCTGGGCAATTCCACGAAATTGTCAACTTCTAAGTGAAATTTTTTTTTAATGAATTGCATATTTTAATTTTAAAAATATGTTCAAAAATAGCCAAAGTCTACATATTACTGTTTAATTTTTGATAATTTTAAGTTTTTTGAATCTGGCAGCATTCTAAAGTAATCACATGGCTGACAAGTGAATTCTTCACATTTGTGCTCAAATTGTTTTCTTGAAAAATACTTATAAAATAAAAGAAATGTATCTTTCTTTTGCAATATTTTGATAAAAATATGCATATAGTACAAAATTTAAACATTTAAAACATAGCCTTTAAGTCATTTTAAGTTTAATATATTAAATAAAAGTAACTTTTTTTTGTGTCATTCCGTCACATGTTTTAGTATATTTTTTTAAATAGCAACTGCGTTTTTGAATGAAAATGTGTATATTTTGGAATATAAAGCAGATGTGGCATAAGAATCAATGAGAAATTGTAAAATTCTATGCATTTGATTATTAACTTCCAATAATTAGCGTGACGGAATGACACATCTTCGGCGATGGAATGACAAAACGAGTCCTTGAGAAGCTTAGTCAAAAACTAGGGAATTATTTTTTTTTCAATTAACCTAATGGCTAAAACAGCTGTTGAAAGACAGATAAAATGTTGAAAAAGACCAAGATCCCCATGATATGATGAAGAAAAAAAACAGAGAAAGAAAGGCAGAGAAGAAAGCTTCCGCGACAAAAGTTGGACTTAAAAAACTCAGAAGTGCAAACGCTGTTGTGCAGAGATTGTGTAAACAAAGAAAAAATCAAATTCTACCAATCTCTTCACATACAAATAATTTAAATTCCCTATACAAATTCCTGCAGAGTCTTGGTAAAGCCATAAAAAAAATTTTACACTCACCATAAAAAAAATTGTACACTCACTTCCAAAATCACCAATAGAGGTAAAAAAATTAATTCAGTCTTTATGTGAGAAGTATTTAACATCGAACTCAAAAGAAACTAAGTGAGAAAAGTAATGTTGATGAGCTGTTTAATTTGGTTAAAAAAATTTTACTGTCAAGATGATGTTAGTTACAAGCCCCCAAGTATGAAGGATTCAGTCATAATACAAACTCTGACAGAGTAACGAAGAGTGCAGATGCAATATATACTTATGGCCTTAAAAGAGGCTTTTCATAAAGAAGCATATATTGATGTAAAGTGTGTCTTATCTCATTTTTGTTCTTATTCTCATTTTTGTTAAGTGTATTTCATTAATACCTCACAGCACATGCACCTATAAATACCATGTAATTGTGATGTTGTTCTAAAAGGCCAAACAAGATGTTGGCTGCTGTAAAACGGCACATAATATGTAAAAGAATTTTATGATTTCATAAAGTCGAAGCAACAAATCGTTGAAGTTTTGTTTTTGTCCAGCTATTCTATTTAAGAGAGGGCAAAAGAGAATGACTTCAGCTAGACACTTGCTACATTAGCATTGCCAGGAACAAGAGACCTGCACTAGATGCTCATGTAGTTGAGAAGCGAATCATCAAAATTGGAATGCTTTCTAATTTTAACCAAAACCAAGTGTATGATTTGAAAAGCCACTGTTTTGAAGAGGAAATGGAAAATATGATTGAGGAGTATGCGGTCGGCTCTTTAATCATTGTCCCATACTGCGAAAAAAAAGAAGGCACATTTATATGCAGCGCAAATTACTTTGATAAACAAAGACGATTTAGATGTTAAAGTATTTAAAGAACATGGGACAAAAATTGATTTATGCATAAATTTCCTGAGAACGAAGATAAGATGTGACATTGGCAAGTTAGATATAAAACCTCTTCTGAGACAACCTAATTTTCAAATTGTTGAAATTTTAACTGATTCTTACGTAAATATTAATTCTGTTTATCTGTTACATTCTGTTTATCATTTACATATTAATAAAACATTTTTTAAATGAAGACTTTCTTCCACTAAACTTTTTGTCATTCCGTCACGGTCATTCCGTCACAGCAAATAGATGTTAATAACTGCTAGCCAACCTGAGGTTAATTTTCCAAATTCACAATTTACATTGCTTACACATTATACTAAAAGTAAAAAATAGTTCAGGAAAATAATAGTTGCAAAATTCACAGAAACTACCAGTTCTAAGCGGCATGCCGAAAGCTTGGTTGCCAAAATGTCATTCCGTCACACAAGTAAAAAGTTCATAAAATTAAAAATAAAAAAAATACAAAATTCTTTTTTTTTAGTTTATGAATCACATTATACCAATAATAATGATATGCATGAGAAAAAATCATGTTTATTTGAAATTAGATGCATAGAAACTTCAATTAATTGTCATCATGCAAGTCAAAATGTCATTCCGTCACATATGGAATTGCCCTTCTTATTGGAGGGTTAACTGATTTTGTTTGAACTGACTTGATTGAAATTAACTGATTTTGGTGTTTTTAAGGTTTAAAATGAACTAAATCTTTAACTAGGTAAAAGTTTCTTGAATTTTAAGGGCATCTTTTATTTTTATGCATATGCTAATACTCTCATTAATCATACAAATGTAAAGTTAAGTTAAAGTTATTAAATCAGAATCAGAAGATAACGGAGCAGAAATGAATTAAAAAATTGGTATTGATAAAAGCCGATATAATTATAATGTTACGTTTCTTATATCAAAATAAAGAAAACTGTTTAAGAAGATTTATTGACTGTAATGATCGAAAGAAAAATATATTAAGAAATATAGATGAAAAATACACGAAGTAAACAAATCAAGAAAAAAATAACTAAATCATTAATTACTCAAAAAGAAATCAGCTGGAAATTATTTGATAAGACATCATACCGTAAAAGGGGATGATAGTTTGCCGTGATAGGTAACCTTATTCTACACATGTTTTCTGAAGTAAAATAACATCTAGTGATAAAAAAAAACGAAGGATAATGTCTTTATAATTGTTTCAATCCTAGAATCAGTAAAGGGTGGCTAAGCAACTGTCGATTCTTTGATTATTGGCATGTTGATCTACAGAAATCAACATTTGATCATATTTCTTTTTTTTTGTCTACGCTGGAATTGAGGATTAAGGCAAAGTGTTAATATTCAGTTTCTTAGTTTAACGAATACGAAAAATATTTTAAAAAGTTAATACACCCTCATTAAAATTAAGCAATATTTATGTAAAATATATTCTTAATATATAAATGGTATTCAAATTTATGTTAAATTCTTAAAATGCATATTTTTAGCTTAGTTAAAACATGAATTTAACTAAGCTAATGGCAACTATGTTGATATAATTAAGTACACTATACGAATTCACGATTTTCAAAGCATTTAAAAAAATTATTTCAATTTTTCAATTAAGTTTCAATTTTTTGAAATGAAATAGACAATTTCAGTAAAAATACCAAACTGAATTATGGTTTTAAATTTGATAAAAAAAATTGCAGTGTTGAATTAAAAATCTTGTAAATGGCCTAAAGAAATAGCCTACATTTCGGCCCATTTACTCACTTTAAATATAAAAGTTTATGAAAATTTAGCGAAAATGTGTCAAAATCGCTCCGAAACTGATATAGTTGAATTTGAAAACCCATTTACTCATTATTGAGCATCGGGAAAGCAGATCCTCGGAACTGTTTCAATTTTGAGTTTGTCACTATACTCAATACTTAGCTCATGGGGGCTTCAAATTCAACTATATTTGTACATTTTGCACAATTTTGAGAAACCCCATTAAACAGTGCTGCTTTACACTCTAATTGCCATGTGATAGTTACTTGTAGTGAATTCTGGGAAGAGTAAAAATACGTGGTGAATTGATAAGTAAGTTATTGAGTCATTTGTTAATTGATTGTTTTTAATTTTTGTTCTCACGAGGAACTTTTTTAGTAGAGTATCTTAAATTGTTCCAACTTTTCTATAAAGTTTAGAGCTATGCTGTAAGTGTAATACCTTTTAAATTTTATAATTATCCCCGTTATGCTCTAGGATTGAGCAAAACATATTTTTATAACACATTTCAAGAAATGTCTCAAGTTAGGATTTCGGGGAGATAATAGCCCTTATAAATAATCCTGATAGAAGAAAGTGAAAAATATCGTGACAATCTTTCATGTACACGCCTTTCTTTCACAAAAAAGCCTTTAATTCCGTTTATATGAAAATATTTCAAATAGTTTTTCTCGAGAAGAAATAATAAAACTACAAAATTCCTTGTTATAATGGCAAAATAAGATTTTCCGTAGACAAGTAGACACGTTTTGGATTACAATGCTTTTTAAAGAAGACATTAGTCAAAAAAATGATGAAGGAAGAATTATATTCAAGGGATTAAGAAGGTAAAAAGCATTTTGATGGTATGATTCAAAATAATTTCTATTAAGATGATAAGACTATTAGCTGTTATTACCCCGAAGAAATATTGAAGTTAATTTTGAGAAGCTACATGTACGCTCTTCAAAATAATTGCTAATATTTAATTACAGTCATAAGCTATATTTGATAATTTAAAAATAACTTTATAACGTTAAGTTTATTTAGATTATTTCAATTATACATAAAAAGTTTTCGTTAAATAAATATTTTAACTTTTAAAAAAATTTAGAACTATGCATTTTCTTGATGTAGCAATATTCCAATTAAACTCTGATTATTCAAGAGATTCTCAAATTTTTCAAATCTGGCACGAAATTTAAAAAAAGTATCTCAAGTACGAAAACATATCTTTCGTTAATAGCAATTAACTTAATAAATTAAAACAATTAATAAATTAAATAGTTTCTGTGGAATTATTACCATATTCTGAGAGTTCAAAATTTTTCGTATTTTGATTTTTATTTTTCATTTTTATGCTTTTATTAATTTTTAAACTTAAAATTTTTCGCAAAGCAAGTCGATTTGACTGCAATTATTTTTATAGGCTACAAAAGCTAAAGCTTCCTGTTTTAATATTTTCTTATTATCGATTCAGACTTTTTTGTGCTGTTTTTGATCAAACTCTGAAGCCGATAAGAGCTTAAAGCCTTATTTTTATCAAAAAAATAAAGGATGTCGCAAAAATCTTTATTTTGAAAGCTTGCAAGTTGAAAGTTTTTTAATAAATAAATGTTAATATTTTTGTTTTACATATTATAAAATAAAAAAACAGAATTTTGATAACTTCTAATGTTATGATTGTATTTTCATGTACTAAGATGCAACCTTATTGGTTCAAAGGAACAACCTTAAATATGCTAAGGCAATTGTGTAGAGTGCAGATGATATTTGAAATTATGAAATCAGTCACAGAAATACATTTTCTCAGAATAATCACTTTTTCTATGGGCCGCCCTCCTGACTAAGCAACTTAGACCATAATTTCCAGATTGCAACAACCTTCCCTCCATATTTTATGCTTCAAGAATTAAATTCCGTTGGAAAAAAAGGTATGTCCACTTTGAAAAAAATCTTTTATTTCATATTTATTTATTTGTATCAAAACATAAAATAAGCCTTCAAATCAAAAAGATTGCATATTTATGCGAGAAAATCCAATCATTAGATCAAAAGTTATTAGGGTGCTCTCTTTGTTTCCATATTTTCCGCATTATAAATTTTAAATACTCATATAAAATACAATTACGCAATACCTTGTTTTTGTAAATCCTCACCTGGAAATTTGCTTACTCTAAATACAAGATTAAAATTTTAAACCAAATCAAGTATGTTTTTTGACAGAGTCGCGTCTTACTTACATTTTAAGATATTAATTATATTATAAATCTAACTTAATATGCATGTCCTCATGCATTTATTTAAACATAGAATTCCAAGGACATATTTATAACTATATATTATTTATAACTTAATAACATCTATAACTTCAGTTAAATTTGAAAACCCAGCTTATTAATTTAGAAAATTGTTTTCTGACAAATTAAGAGTTCTTTTTTTTTAAAGTTTTTGATATTTTGTACTTGGTTCCCTTGATATTGTTCGAATACTAGAGTTTTTTATGTTTATTGCAATCATAGAGTTATTTTTAAACTAATGAACTGAAATTTTAATATATAATTTATGCTTATTGTAAATTTCTGTTTTGTTCATCACAACACCATATATGAATTAAAAATTTGCTGAAAGTATAAAATATTTGCTAAATTTTGTGAAAATGCTGTTAAATTCGGTACTTTCCAATATGATATTGATTATAAGGTTTTTTTAAGCAATGTTATATTTTTAATGCATGTGCGATTGAAAATTTTGTTATATACTAGCTTTTATTTAAAGTTATTATACCATTACAAAAGCCCATAGAAAGGAGGATATTATAAGTTAAAATTTTGCTCTCAGCAAAGTTCAAGAAAGTTTAAAGAATTCCTTATGAAATAAAATCCATAAGGACAAATCCTAATGACAATAGACAAATTTATTTATTTTATGTCACCGCACCTTTTTTTAATTTTAATTAAGAAGATTCGGTTTTTTTAGAACCTAATTTGAACCTTTTTCACCTTATTTGATTAACGCTAGGATTTTCTATGCGTGATTTTCCAACAAAAAAGTAAAAAAACTGAAATTTTAAAACAAATTAAGAAAGATTAATAATGCAGAAAAAATAAAGGTTAATAACTCAGAAAAATTGTAATGAATTTTTTTTAAAACTTCCTAACTTTATCGCATTTATGATGTTTTCCATTGACATGGAAAAAGCATTGGTTACATGGACTAAGTTTTGCAGTTCAGTCGTTGCCTTTCAAACTAAACATTTCGGTTTGCGCTTTGTGAGAACATTTGAAGTTGATTTTATGTGAAGTTTTTGAAAATAGCAGTTGTGGTCTTATTATTAATGAAAGAACGTCAGTCAAGGTCATTTAAAGTGTGATCTTCAGTTAATAGAATATATTTTCTTGTACTTAAATTTAGTTTTTACTTTAAAAGCTGAACTTAAAATACTGGCTTCTAATGTGTTTGCTTCAAAAAAAGAATGTAAGCAAAATAATTCGTTGTATTTTGGAGAGATAATTTTAAAATTATGGAATGAACCATGATGCTCTTTAAAAATCATTATAAATATATTTTGCAAAATTCATAGAAATAATACCAGAACGAAATTCCGACTTCAAATGTGTAAACCATCAGAATTCCTAGAATCATTTTTCTAAAATAAAAAAATCTTTTGATTTTTTTTAAAATTATATATAATTTACTCTCGGAAAAAGTTGAAAAAATAGGTAATTAAAAAAATTATAAGAAGATATTTTTAACTAAAAAATAGTTATTATTTTACTTTTCACCCTCGGTATGAAGATGAAGAAAAAACTAGTTTCGTAAAGAGATAAAAATACTTAAAAGATTGACATTTCGCCAATGGCATTAAAGAAGCAAATGAAGAAGCAAATAAAAAAAATTGAACACCATATACATGATGATAATTATTTAGTTATACTTTTTACGAAATTTTTTTTAAAACTTTGGAATTCATATGCAAATTTCAAAAAAAAGACTGTGCAAACAAACAAAAATAGCAAAATTCTGCTAAACTTACTGAAATGTCGAGACATTGTTGCTTTCAGTGACTTTGAGTGGCAGTTTTAAATTTAGCGATGAACTGAAATTATTTGGGTAAAGTTTGTCTTTAATATTGCCCCACAAAAATAAGTCATTAGAGCAACTTTTTCTTCATAATTACAATTATTCATGAAAATAGTGCCATCGTAACGATTTGTCAGGAAAACCAAGTTTCAATACTTTTACCCAAAAAAATGTACAAGAGTGTGTATCTAGGAAAAAATTCATCATACTCTGTTGCCATGTCTCAAAATCTCAAATGTTATTGGTGATTGCCCCCTGTACACAGTTTATTTCTTTTGAAAGTAATTTTAAATTTAAAATTGCGGCATTAAAAGAATTTAAATAAAGAAAATAATTTGTGTCGCTTTTACTAATCATAGAGTCCCGTAAATTTCACGTTCTTTTATTGAAACTTAATTTAAAATATCAAGTTAACACTACTATTGTTTAAGAAAATTAGTCTATCTGTTACCGTGAAATCGGATGATTCAAAAACATTTTAATTAGAAAATGTTTGTCCATTTCTAATTATCTATCAATTGAAATGTTCATATGTAATGAAATAATTGACTTCCTATATGAATGTACCTGAAAAGTTCGCTTTTAAGTACCTAAAACTACTGTCTTAAAAAGTCTATTTGTCCGTGAAAGATTCATTGAAGTTTATAACGCTCTACAGCATTGAGCAAAACGCGTCTGGAAGAAAATTGTGTCCGTAAATATTTGTTCATAATTCTGTTAACATGCGTTTCCACGCGCAAATATTCCCTTTCTTTGTTACTTTTCAAGTTAAACATAGAACGTTTGTTAGGGTAATTATGTCAGACTTATAAAGTTGGAATTTTCTTTTTGAAAAACAGCGCCACCTAGCGCGCATCAGTAAATCCCAATTATTAACTGGTCCGTGTAATGATTTTATTTTCTTTTAAGAATGGAATGAATTCTGCGTTCTCTTGTCTTGTTAAAATTTAATTAATATGATCGGTTGGTTTACAGCTGTTGGAACGCGATCGATAGTATTTGAGTTCAAAAAGGAGAAAAATTACAACCGAAAAAAAAAGACATATAAAAAGGATATAAATGCAATTAAACCTTAATTTATGCTTAAAATCATTTATAATTCAGTATAATTATTAGAGCATGCTTTTTCAGTTTTTATAATAGTAATTAATTAATACAATTCTAATAAAAGCACTGGAATGTTTCTATTTTTGTTGAAAGTTAAAGTTGCCTTTTTCATTTCCAACTCAATTAAAATAATCATTTAGATGATTTTTCTAAACGTGTTTCTCTGATCTCAAATAATTACTTATCAAAAAGCATTCGAATAAATAATTCTTAGAAAAAAATTTTTTTTGAAAATTTAATTGGTGCTTTAACGTTCAGTATATTATTGCAATTAAATCCAATAATCATTTCACTGAGAATTTAAATCGAATGTGTAGAAATAAATTTATTAATTTTGATTAATAAGATGTAATTTGAGTTTTTATAAAATCGGGCATCTAATTTAACGAGAATTAATAAACAAATAATGTTATTCCTATTAAAAAAAATTTTAAAGTTCAACTTGGTTTTAAATTTCCCTCGAGATAAATGGTTATTAAAATTTAAATAGTAATTAAAAGTAATTCGATTAATTTAAGATATTTATTTGCTTAAGGGGAAGAGGAGGTTGCAATGTAAGGTCAAACGATATATGTAAAACCTTTTGTGGCTCGCTTTATTTGAAAAAATCACTCGCACATGATTTAGTCCTACAATGTATAATAATATTACCTGCTTAAAAACTTCATTCGCTTTAAAAATATGTAAATGGGAAATAACAATCAATATGCTTCAAGCGCTCAAAAGTAGGCGCCCATTTTCACGACTTGCCAAACTTAAATGAAACTAAACAAAAGTGATTTGAAATATAAAACATAAAGTTGAAAACAAGAAATTGAAAGATAAAGGGGGAAAACAAATCAAGAAAATGCACGGCAGCCGAAAAAAGATGAAAAACAGAAGAAAAAAAAACACTGTTGAAGATAGGGGCAAATCAGGGTAAAAATAACCATATGTGTACCATAATATTGAGTAAGCCTGAGTGCAAATATGTAGTAAAGTAAAGCATTCTCTCTACAGCCCATAGTGGGCCAAGAGGTCATTTAGTCTAAGGCTTCACAATTCCATGGTCAACGACATGATTGTGACAATGTGATCAGCACTGCGCACAGGCCACCTTTACTTCCAAGACAAGCTGGTATCCATTGATCTAACGTTGGGAGGGCTTCACGCCGTCACTGAAGATTGAACCCCAGTCTTTCACAATAACAGTTTACTGCCTTTAACCACAGAGTCATTGCGGCTTGAACGGAAATACAATTAGGTGTAAATTAAACCGAATTTCCGTTCAAAAAAAATATAGTAGAAAGTGATCAGATTTTAAATTAGTTAACTTACACTATAATAAAAACAGCTTTAAATAACTCTGTTATGGCATTCTGGTTTTCTCTTATGAAGAACTCCTAATCTAAAAGAGCTCTAATTCTGAATAGTATCCTTAAAAAACCTTAGATAAATTTTTAAAATTGCTTTAATAAGATGAATCTTACCCTGATTAAGCAAGTCTAATAATGATGAACAGTGATATGTTAAAATAAGAAAAAAAATTATTACTTTCTACATATCACTGTTAAAAACAACATTACTTTGAAAGAGGTTTCTGGACCTAAACGATCATAATGTTTCAATTTTATGGGGGCTTAAAGAAGCACGAAAAAAGATTATTTTATTTCAAAAGTTTCTTCCCTTAAATTTTTGTTAAATGAAGAAAACTATGTAGCAAATTAATTGGTTTCTCCTTACGCGTTTTTGGAAAAACAGATATAAAACTTATGTAAAGAAAACGTTTTGCTTTATTTTTTAAATTGAACGTTTAAAAGTAGATACAAAGCAGAATACATTTGAACATCTTAAATTCTATCGTTGATATTAACAATATCATTTAAATATGGGTATTAGTACTCAATTGTTCATATAAAGTATTAAATAAGGTACTTCCTCAGCCATTTTCTTATATGTTGCAGCTTAAGCAAGGTAAGGATTGATTTTAACACTTGAATCAAAAATTATGAAAATAAATTCGAAAGCTAACAACTATAATTAATTTATATTTACTATTTTAATTCTTTAATAAACATTTAATAGAAAATGATGGTTTTTAATTATTCACTTTATTAAATTACTTCTCCAATATAAAGCAAATATTTCTTTATAATTTAGCTCTTGGTAGAACTAAATGACAACACACAGAAAAACAAAGAGACTAACTAATTGTTTTTTCTGAAATGCTTAAATAAAATCGAATTTAGTCAATGAATTTTAAAAGAAAATATGTATTTAATATAATTAACTAATATTTGAAATGCTTTATTTGTTTATTTTTTTATTTTCTGAAATTAAAGCCTAATATTATAGGCTTCAAAATGAACAAATATAGCAAACACAAAATAGGGGAATGAAGGCACACTTTTTAAATATCATACCTTTTTCATAATTAAATCTTATTTAGTAAAAGTTAGAGAATTAAACCGAGCGTTAAAAATGATTTTATGCTTTTTTAACGCATGAAACTGAAAATGTAGGTTTTAATGAATAAATAAAAAAAAGTATAAAGCTTTTTTTTTTCTTTAAAAAAAACTTTGAAAGAAAAAACTTTTGTTTAAAGCAGTCCCTTGGAAGAAAAAGGCTGAGGTCCCTTTAGACAACTTCAATAAATAAAAATGTTTTCTACAGAACATGAGCACGTGAATAAAATATTTAAATTAGTAGAAATATACATGTTAAAACCAGTATTTTATCATCGTCTTATATAGAGAACAGCTACAATTTGTTGAATTTTTACAACGGATATTGTTATAATTAATTATTTTTCTCTACTAAAATAAAATTTTAGATGGATTAACATTAATTAAACTCATTTTATGATTAATTTTAAGTTTTTCGTATTTTTTTCAAATTTTTGAAAAACTCATTTTTTACTATTTTATTTAATTATCTATTTATTTACTTATTCAATTATCTATTTAATACTATTTTTTATTTATCTATCTTATTTAGGAATTAAAATTTCATTTTAAATAATTGCAAGAAGCAAACAATAAATTTGTTTTGAAATTTATTAACCCCAAGCTTTTAATATTACATTTGAGTAAAAACTGAATAGAAAAATGTATTCTTAAACTGGTTTTGCAAGTGAATTAGATGCTATCCTAAAAAGAGGACAATGGTAAAATCCCTTACTATAGGCGTCCACCTGAGAAACTCAATTACATCTGGGTTTTTCTGAACACAAGTCCATAGTTTGCGTTCAGATCTACTCCTCATTGAGCATAAGGTTTAGTCACTTGATTGGGCTATCTTTTGAGGATAGAAGAAGGAACTTAGAGGTGAGCTTTGCATTTAATGCGCATCCATTTTGGCAAAAAAGTGTCGAAAATGTGTCGGGGATTCTTAACAGTTGAAGAGGCTGATAACTATTTAATGCCATTGAGCAATGAATTTGATGATAGTGACCCTAAAATGGTAATATTACTACCTAAACTAGACATAGTCACTGATGAGGAAGACATTCATGATGCCTGCACTAGCATTGAATATGGACATGCTACATTTGATGAAAAACCACAGGAAGAAACTGCAGGAACTATGAAGTTATAAGGGGAAAAACTACTGAAGAAATAAATATTTTTTTCACCAAAATGGGCTAATCGAAGTTTTCTGCAACTCCGGAGTTATTTCATAGTGAACATCGTCAAGAAATAGTAAACATGATTTCAGGAATGGTGGCTAAAAATATTATTGAAAAATAGTACTCTAACGTAGCAAGTATACTAGACAAAACAAATAATCAAGAATTTCATCTAAAAACTGAGGAATTTAGGCAATTTTTGGTAATTATGTTCTTCAGCGGTCATCACATTTGTCTAGAGAAAAAATGTACTGAGAAAATGCCCTCGATGTTGGAACAACGCTCGTCAGTCAAACAATGTCGAGAAAAATGTACTTTGATATCAAGAAGTATTTACACTTCAATGACAACGCTGGTAATGATACAGCGGATCGCTATTACGAAGTTCGTCAAATTTATGAACTGTTGAATGAAGCTATACAACAATTCGGTGTGTTTTCGGAACATTTAAATACTGGTGAAAGAACGGTTTGTTATCTCGGAAAAAACGGTTGCAAAATGTATATGAAAGAGAAACCTGTGTAATCTGGATACAAGCTCTAAATGCTTTTCGTTTCCATATCAAATAGCAAAGAAAGAAATTTAGTCTGGAATAAAGAAAGAGAAAAAGCTATTATCTCAAATGGTTGTAGAAAATTTGCTATAAATAGTTGAAATTCCAGCAAAGCACAAAATTTATATGGATAACTTTTTCACATCTTATGATCTTTTCGTTAGCCTCAAAAGAAAAATCTTCACTAGTTGAACTCTTAGAGAATATAGAGTGGGAAAAATACTTCCCCATAAAATCATCTAAAATGATGGGGAAAATAGATCGTGGAACATCCTACTGAAAGTTTGGCTCAGGAAATGAAATTGCAACTGTTCGTTGGAAAGATAATAGAGTAGTATTTAATTAGTACCAATTTTGAAGACATGAGCGGAAAATAGACATACCATCATGTGTTGTTTCTTATAAGAAGTATAACAATGTAGTAGACTTGTTTGACAATCTCATGGAAACATATTGTTCTTCTCTACAAGTAAAAAAATGGTATTGACTATTATGCATAAATAAATTTGTGACACATGGTCATCTTAACGCTTTCTGAAGGAAGATTTAATTTAAAAAAATTTAGAAGAAAGTATTTGAGAAGTACGTTTTTAAAGTTTGATGTCACTAATTTTTTCAATAACTATTAATTGTTTTTATTATTTTATTTTGTAGGGGTTTAAAGAATTTATGAAAGTAAAGTATACGAATTTTGACACTGTTTTAAATGGAAAAATTCAAAGTTTGAGCGAAATTGGTCAAATATTTTCTGAGTTATTAAATAAAAAATGCAGTATTTTTAAATCCGTTTTTCACTCACTATACGACTGTTCGAGTGTTGTATTTTTGATGTGTAAAATTATGCAGTTAAAAATAAAGTAAAAATTAGCACACTTAACCATTTAAAAAATTTTCGATCCCAATTAAACAACATATTATAATCAATATAAACATTTATAAACAATAAATAACCAATTATGAAAATCTATTTTTTGCATAGGATTTCATTTGGAAGTAGTTGTTGTTGTCAGAGGCCATTAAGACTGTGGTGCACTTATTCTTGTTTTCCAGTGGCGCCATCTATAGCCAAGAATTTTACTTCTGTCACACCCACTTTATAGAGCTGACCCATTTATACACCCATTCATTCGTCCACAAATCGTGATTTGGACCTGAACCAGAGAACGATCTATCTCCAATTCCATATCCCAGAGGTATAATTCGTTATGGGAACATTGAGTACTACATGAAGAGTTTTCGGCCGAATGGATTCGAACTCCCTTTCTCACGAACGTGAGTACAGCGCCCTGTCAACCAGGCTATACCAGCCCCACTCCATTTGGATAAATTAAGTTAATGAATTTAATAATGTCATGCAAATATTATTCGATGAGATCGAGTATTTGGGAAGTCAAAGGTACTAGTTTTGCCTATCATGTCATTGGTCACGAAATTTTGGAGTCCTAACGTCCATAACCCTTATGATTTAGAGCATGCCAGCGCATTAATGCTTTAATATTTACTTTTAAAATTTGATTCAACATCTCGCCGTAATTAAAACAAATGTAAGACCTTAAGTAAAGTTTTTCATTTCAAAACTGGTAAACAGTAAAATTTTAAACTTCATCCAAAACTTGTTTTCCATTTAGTTTAATCGTTCACTTAAGGACTGGTGCAATATAATATAAACTGCTGTGCAGCATGTCACAGTAAAATTGATTTTAAAAAAAACTTCAAGCTAAATCAAATCTTTAACATAAAAGTCAGTTTACAGTCAAACTTGTAATCGGTTCAGCGTCTCATTGAAAAATTGTTCTGAATCGTGCTTCAGACCACTAAATTGGTTCATATTGCAACATATTACTGAATATGTTGGTTGCTGCTAAATTGATACTCACAATTAGATGAAACGTTACCCACTATTTTTAAAAGTGTAATACCTCTTGTTATTATAATATTGAGCCTCTGTGCTGAAGAGAAACAAAAGTAAATTAACCCTAACTAATGATATATTATAATTTACTTTACGGCCATAAGAAATCTCTTGAACCTTAGAACTTTAACAGAAGTTATAAAATTGAATAAAAGTAAAATTCATTAATCTGCAACAAATTAAGGATAAAATGAAGCTTAAAGAGTTATGTTTCGTTGAAATTTTATCTTCAAAAATAAAGCTCTAGGCATAAGAAATATTTATTGATTGCCGATAAAGAATATCAAATAGGAAATTACTATCCTATCGAAAACAGCCTCATCAAAAACCACTGTCATGTTTCGAGAAATAGCAGTATGCTGAACATTCTGAGTTTTCTGGCTCAGGAATCAATACGATCTAATCTCAGGTTAGAGCCAACGTTTCCACTCTCTTCATTTCCAAGTAAAGAATCCCCCTCCCCCTAAGCAAGGGGACTCTCGGTTGTCGACAGATTTTCCTGCTCTATTCGAGTGGACCCAAAGAGGATCGATCATAAAACTTGCTATTTTATACAGGTACGTGGCGCCATCTGAAGAGCGAAGTAAAAACTAAACATAAACATATGATAAAAATAACTGAAATCATATTAACACAAAAATAATTATTTAAATAAAAATTATAAATGGACAAAATGTTTCATGCATAAATCTTCAACATTTATTTATCCTTTTCTAGTATAATTCGAATTTTGAGTCATAATGTGCAAGCTAAAATAATATAAACCACAATAAAAAAAATTTTTTATTTAATTTGAAACCGGTTGGTAATTGAGGTTATCGTTAGTTTTTCTACAAAAAAAACTGGACATCTTAGACGCGAAGTATCAATTGTGGTGTTTCTATTTATTTTGTTATTTTCCTTCAACGTAACTGCAATTTTTTCACAAACCGAAGAGAGCACGATAACTTACCAGGAGATATGTCCCCTGGCGCCATCTCTTTTCAAATAGTTTTTAAAATGTGATTATTTCGATTACTTTTAAATTACCTGATTCTAATAATTGCAATTAAGTGCAAAAATTTAAATCTATGTGTTATTCTGGCAGAAGATGCCCTTTTTTTCAAAATCGATTGTCAATTTTTTTAAAAGAAAGAAAATTATCTATATTTTTAATTCTATTATTTATGAGACAACTTAAAAATATTATAAATATCTATAAATGTAAGTCTATAAGTTTCTATACATTCCATCCCATTTATCAACCACTATAATTTAAGCAACTTTCTATTATTAATGACACCATTTAATACAAAAACATTACAAATCTCTTGAAATATGAAACTATATGCTTCGAAACATTCCATCTTTTTTATCAACTACTATAATTAAGGCAACATTCTATTATTAATGAGAGCACTTAACTCAAAAACATTACAAGTTTCTAGAAATGCAAAACTATATGCTTCTAAACATTCCATCTTTTAAATCAACCACTATACTTTAAACAACATGCGAGGCATATTTATTTAAACTACACAATCAACATTTGCTATTGCTAATGCAATGTTTGACTAAAATCAAAAATTGTTCAAAGCATGAAATATTAAGTTTTTGATTAGTAAACGAGCACGATCTTACTTAAAGACTTCACTACCCTATTAGGATATAATATTAGATAATATCAGAACACCAGTATTTTGCGCAACTATCGAATTTTAAAAAGTTATAAAAGGTCGCTATTTTCTCAGTATTACTTCTGTTAGATTCTATACAAAATAATGTTATCTAGCGTTCACCTTAATATTATTTTGCAACGGTTTTGATGCTAGTTAATATTAAATTTTATATTTTCTGTTATTACCTTGTACTGCTCTTTTTTTTTTTTTTTTGTTCTTTTGGAATAACCAAGATGATTTGGATGATAGCAAACTAATTCTGGGATATAATTTTTCTGAAGCAGTAAAACAATGTTAAGTAAGACATAACATAAAAGCAGTAAAATATAGAAAAAATATTCCAGCTTAATTGGCAGTTATAACTACCAATTAAAGTAGAATATTTTCTTCTATCGAATATAAATAAGAAAGCAAAACAAGCGGAAAATTTCTACTAAACTCGAGTTTTCTTGACATAATAATTATATAATTGCAAGACATACGAATTCAAGTGGTTATGATACGACACCACAAAAAGGTGTCAAATGGACTCTCTCGAAAAACTCGCCAAGGGATTTTCTGGTAGGCCCACTTGAAAAAAAAAACTTTTTTTTCCTCAGTAGGTTTTTTCAATATTTACTAGACAAATAGATTTTAATTCGGGTGGAAAAATGAAGTAATGTTCTTTTGAGGAACATGTTATGATAGAAGCTCGTGAAATCTAAGGAATATATTTTTTAATTTACAAATATCTAGATTACTTTAATTGCGATCAGCATGAATTAATAAAAAGATATAGGTATTTCGGATCTATAAATTATTTACTTCTTCTTTATTTAAAGACATTAACTCGAAATATTTATCATCCTTTCTTAATGTTCTCTACTATTATTATGTGATTTTTATTATTATTCCTACTTAAAAGCTTAAAACTTAAAGTGGTATTCTTTGATTACATAGTTGGGAACTTGTTTGAAAATTTTTTGAACAATATTTTGAAAATCACCCGTAACTTAACCGTTTTGCAATTATTAAACATTAAAAAAGATATATTTATTTTTATAATAAGCTTTATATAAACTTGTTCCTAATCAAAATATGCAAATGAAATGATGGATATACTGTTATCAGTAATAAACTGAAAACAATCTGCCGAAAAATATTTCACTAATTTTATAATAACCAAACATTGAATAGGAATTTAAAAAATAAAATTTTATATTAAATGTCAATGATAAAATTATTGTATTTCATCCCAACAGACTCTGGAACTAAGATTGTGTTAAAGCAAAGAAAAATTTTGAGATCTTTTAAATGGATAATCTTAATTTTTTGTGAAACAAACTGTCTTTCATAAAGATATAAAATTAATAGCACAGAAATCTATCAAAAAATGGCTACGTTGCTACGAATAAAGTTATTAATAGCTACCAAATATTAAGTTTGGTGTTCGAAGTAAAGTTTGGAAACTCATTATGAACTCAGAAATAAAATTAGAAAATATTTCTAAATAAATATTAAGTCCAAGTTTTTCATCAAAAACCAGATAAAACCAGGAATTTTTATAAAAAACCAAAAAGAGTTGGGCGTTTTTTTTTTAAATGTGTTTCTTCAAATAACAACAACTTGCAATTAACAATGACTTGCAATTAACAACAATTTAACAGCATAATAAATGCTGCAGCACATTTGCATCGCATGATAGTTCAAAGTGGAAAAAAAAAGATTAAACTTCAGCCCAGAACCAATTTTTCTGAAAGTGTAGATATTTTGAAAACATTTTTACACAATTTATAGCTCATTAATTTACGCTGAAAAATATACTGAACTGTTTGCTTATACTGAACATACTTTTGAGTCACATTAAATGAAATAGTATTTATGGTTTAACCTAATAAACAAACTGTAGAAATACATCTATAAACTCGTAATGCTTAGCCATTGATCATAAATTAATAAAAGAATCCAGAAAAATGGAAATTTCGAATAATTAAGTAAGACAGTTTTAAGCTATGCAAATAATTTCAGAAAAGAAAAGATTGAAAATGAATCCTTTTTTCCTATTTCCTTCCATCAAGGAAAATAAATTTAATTCTCTGTCAATTTCCTTTCTATAATTAAAAGTACCCAGCTTTTCCTTTTCTCTTTTTAAAATAATTTTGATAGAAGTAATGTAGTTTCAGTATCCTTAAACATTTTGATGATCTCGATTTTCAATTAAACGCAATGAGTACATTTTTGGAGGATACGAACCATGCGAAAACTTTGAATTATAAAATAGAAAAAAAAGAAATAGTGGTTTAAAAGAATTGTCATGTCATACATAGTATAAAAACTCGCACTACTGCATTGATATATTTATATTTTTTATATTTTTAAAAACATTTTATTTATTAATAATTTTCCTTTTTTTCTTTAAAAAATATTTTTCGCTTGTTGGATTATTTTTAACCTAGTTTATGGGTTCTATTTGCCTGCTACTTATAATCAGTAAATAAAATTTATTATTTTCTCTTAATTTTCGTCGTTGATCTCTCTTTTCTTTCTTTTTTCTATTACTTTTGTCTCTTTATTGTGTTGCCTATTATTTGCCTGTTTTGTGAACGGTTTCTAAGAACAAAGAACATTTTAGAATTTTTTCATAAATGACGTCCAGCTAGCGCGATGAATTCTCTAATTGACGAAATTTTCCATGTGATCTAATGCTTTCTTTGAACTTTTTCTTATAATATTTTGAACATTTCAAACTTTATTCTTATTTAGAATACATTTTACAGTTGCTATTTTATCTAAAAAAATTTAGATGAAACTAATAGACTAAGTAATTAAATTTAGAAAATCATGTGGTAATGTATGCTTCAAAACACTAGTTAAAAATACTAAATGAGATGACATTAAAATTCATTAATTTCAAAAAAATAATAATATTGTTTTTCAAATTGAAACTACAATAAATCACCCCATAATCTTCGGTCTTATTTTTATTCTTCTTGCAAATTTCTTTCTGATTCTGAGATATATAAAATAAGCAAATATTATACTACAAATAAATGTGTAGTTATAATACCAGAATTATGTCATTGTTTTTTGCCAGAAATATTTTTGACAAACAGTATGGTATGGTTTACACAGAAGTATAGTACAAACAGAATAACAATACAGTATATACAGAATTCTTTTTCCACCGTTTCATTAAAAGCAAGATGTGAAGCGCATCAACAACAAAAAATAATAAAATGATAATAAATTAATTAATTAAAAATGAATTAAAATTGATTTCTTTTCTAATTTCGACTTCGTCACAAAATGCTACTTTGCAGCAATGCTTACAATAAAAACGAAAGTTGTCACCATTGACAGTAATACATTCTAGATAATGTCAATGGTAAAGCTGAAAAACAATTCAATAAGATGTCCGGCATTTAGTACACAGTTGGAATGAGCAGTCTAAGAACAAGGTTTCGATTTAACTGGAGGATTTTGAAAGATTTCTTTCAGTTTCAGTTTACGATTTCGTCACAAAATGCTTCTTTGCAGCAATGCTTACAATAAAAAAAGCTGTCACCATTGACAGTAATACATTCTAGATAATGTCAATGGCTGAAAAACAATTTCAAAGATGTCAGGCATTTAACACACAGTTGGAATGAACAGTCTAAGAACAAGGTTTCGATTTAACTGGAGGCTTGTGAAAGATGGCTTTCAGTTTCAGTTTACGATTTCGTCACAAAATGCTTCTTTGCAGCAATGCTTACAATAAAAACAAAAGTTGTCACCATTGACAGTAATACATTCTAGATAATGTCAATGGCTGAAAAACAATTTTAAAGATGTCAGGCATTTAACACACAGTTGGAACGAACAGTCTAAGAACAAGGTTTCGATTTAACTGGAGGCTTGTGAAAGATGGCTTTCAGTTTCAGTTTACGATTTCGTCACAAAATGCGTCTTTGCAGCAATGCTTACAATAAAAACAAAAGTTGTCACCATTAACAGTAATACATTCTAGATAATGTCAATGGCTGAAAAACAATTTTAAAGATGTCAGGCATTTAACACACAGTTGGAATGAACAGTCTAAGAACAAGGTTTCGATTTAACTGGAGGCTTGTTAAAGATGGCTTTCAGTTTCAGTTTACGATTTCATCACAAAATGCTTCGTTGCAGCAATGCTTATAATAAAAACAAAACATGGAAATACATAGAAGTTTAATTAATAAAGACAAATGCATACTTAAAGTTAATGGAAGTATGAAATAAGCTTATAAACAGAATATCTATTCATGTGGGACACCCCACAAAAAAATGATGGTGTAATCTACTATTTTTTAAGTGACAACTTTTTGGTTCAGATTTGCTAATATATTTCGTAAATCATTTATATTAAATTATTAATTCTTATTACAAATAAATCAATCAATTAATGTATCTACAAATATAAAAATATCACCGTAGATTGTACTTTCTCATTAGACTGATAAATCAGTTGTCATTAGCATTAAATTAATAAAAATTATAAACGTACTTGTACCTGTAAAATATTCATAAGTAAAAGTTCTTCACGTCAAATAATCAGTAATAATTTAAATTTACTTTTAATTTAAGCTTTGTGAGAAAAAAACTGTGTCCATTTAACGTATGCAATTGAATTAGAGAAAAAAATTAGTGTAAAACTAGTGTATTACTAAATAATCTCTTTGACAAACACATTTGACAAATTTTCATAAAAATTATAACTTTTATAGGAATTTTAAAAAAAATCGCAGATGTGAATTTACAGTGATAACGAGAAAATCAATCAGGTTTAAAGTTTATCCATATAACATCGGGAACTAAGTCTATGAAACTAAATCAGTCTTAAAACAACAAAACATATTAAGGTATTTCAATTGAATAGTTTTTAATTTAATTTCAACAATTTATTTATCATATGAAACAAAAACAAAAAAAAATGTAGCAATTAAAGCTAAACAGCATTGGGAAATTTACAGCGTAATATGTCAAGCGCATCAAAAACCCCAGGTCACGCTGCGACATGTGAACTTGTACGCTAAGTTGATTAATAGATTTGCTCACTCCTTTTTAAGTTTTTTTTATAAAATGCTATGTTTTCAGCAATTTTATTGAAATAAATTGTAAGATAAAGCTTTAATAATACTTTCAATTTAAATAGTAGAAATTACAGCTTATTTAGCTGTAATACTTTTTTAACAAGATTATTGACAGTTTTGGAACAATTAGAAATAAATGTAGACCCAGCAGCCAAAGAATTAGCTAAAAATGAAGATAACCGCAGAATTTTGGCTGCTGCTCTAAAAAAAATATGATGCTATGATATGAAGTGCTCGACTAGCACTTTAGCCAGCTGAAAATGATGAAGAAGAAGCATTTTATGAACCTTGTATTGATGCATCACAGTTAGTAGCGAAATTGTATGTATTTATTTGGATTATTGATCCCAATTTTCATCGGTGAACGCTTTTTAAAATGTCATCTATTGAATATACATTAAATATCTTATATTAGTATAATTCGTATCTCATTGTTTATATTTCATATGTTTATGTTTCACAATCACAGAATGCCCGATTTAATTACTGGTGCATAAGTAAACGCCCTAATTTTCATAAAACTTGGGGGTATGAAAACTCACCTAAATCACTAGAATATACAGTAATTGTAATTTTTTTTTACTTATTGCAGCAGTAGAAATTGTAATATAAAGGATCATGAGATAATCAAATCAATATTCTTTTTTCAATTAGATAAATTTGAAATTAATAGATTGAAGAAAATAACTGGAAAAAAATAAACGTGGTGCATAAATATAAACGAACAAAATAGTAAAGGTATCGCTTTAAAAAATGAGTAATAAATATTTCTTTTCATTCATTTACGCATAATGGAGCTTTGAATTTAATAAATATTCTTGTTGACATATTGCAGCATTATATAAATAGGAAAAAAAGACTCTTTGCAAATATTTTAAATGAAATTTGATTATTTTTCTTAGAACTTTTTTCTAAAAATAAAGTAAAATTACCAAAGCGAAAATTGCATATACGAAAATTGCAAATTTATTAAATGTGTTCAATGAAACTGTTAGATAAGCAAGTTATTTTATTGTTTCCTTAGAAATGCCAGAGATGGCAGCACCGAACATTCATAATTGTTGGATGAGAAAAATTTTCAAAAAAATTACAATAGTTTCTAAAACTTTTTACAGTACCTTTATAATTGAAAATTCAACTCGAAACATCATATCTCACTAATATTATATTTAGCCAATCGATAACCAGTATATATGTACAAACCAATAGATTTCCTCTATTAAAATTTTTTATTTTCTGAAATAAATTTCCTTTGAAGACAGTAAAAACAGACATATAAGTGTAAATAAATTCAATTCAGCAGAGCCGCAATTTCTATTTCTGTTCTGGCGTTGTTATATATGCTATAAACTTTTACTTAGTTTTGTAAAACACGCATTGATTTGCACAATCGTATTATATCTAGCTCTAATTTTGGACAATTTTGTCTAATGTTCTTTTCAGCGGAATATATATATATTTATTTNAAGTAAAAAAAAATTTTTTTTTTTTTTTTTTTTTGTCAAATAAGAGGCGATTAACCTAAAATTCTGACATTATTTTCACATAACAAATTTTGAACCTGCACGGTGATAAAAAATTGATACTATATTTGCTTTTTGTTTCCAAAGTTGTTTGCTTTTTCAGCAAACCAGGTGGCCGAGGTCAGCGTGCCTACTGTGAAGCCAATGATTGTGGGTTCGAATCCCACTCAGGGTATGGATGTTCCTCTCTGTGTGTTGTCCTAGCGGCGTACACGGAAGTGTTTCGCGAAAGAAAATTTTAAGTCTATCATTTTTTTCATTTTTTTTAGTAAAGTTTTAGCTGCTCATTTTTTAAATCAACGAAACGCAGATATTTTTAATTAGATAGCACGGCAAAATTTAATTTGCAATATTGAAATATATCCCTGCATTAGCTTCTGATGCAAATAATGCTCTTTGTGTATTTAAAAATTAGAAGTATATAAAAAAAATATTTTCAGTTAATTTTAGTGCAAACATTTTTGCGTCGATTCACTTTTTAATTAATTTTAACTCACGAAAAATTTACGTTTGTAAACTATGTAAGTTTACTACCCACTACTGAGCAATATATATGTGTTTCAAGGTTTTTACATTTAAATAAATGTTGAAAAATAATTCGTATATTTTTTTTTTTTCGTTTAGCAAAACATGTCAGAAGAAAAAATATATGTGAACTTAAACAAAAATCAAAAAAGGGAAGAGATTATGTGTACAAAATAATTAATATTTAAATAACTTCACAATCCTTCATTAAAGTTGCACAGTGAGCAAAAAAAAAAAAAAAAATTANAAAAAAAAAAAAAAAAGATATCAACCTAATTAACTTTTGTTCTTATGATTGGATTTTCACGTACTAAGTGTCAATCTTAATGGTTCCAGGGGGAGACCTCAAATATGTTAATTACTTATTGCTAATTACTACCAAAGTCACGAAATCTGACATAATGACGTACTTTCTTTAAATAACCATATATTCTTTTTTACATCTATGAATTTTCAACCTCCGAAATATAGGGGGTAACCTTGATTTTGGAAATGTGGTCCCCTTAGTTTAGTCAGGAGAGCAGCCTAAAGTTTGAATCCCTCAAGATTGATTCTATTTTTTGGGTTTTATTTCATATTTTTAAAGCTTATTAAGCAATTCAGAAAAATAAAAAAAATTGCCCCATTTCTTGAACCAGTTTACCTAAAGATAATTGCATTCAAAAAATAGTTTTTCAAATTATTTTTAATTATTTAATTTAGTTGTGGATGAAAACATTTTGAATTATGATAGTTTTTTTTATACAATATTAATCAACACATTTTTCTATTAAAAAATCTAAAGTTTCAGCTCTTTTTATTTAGTATACCAGCAAAAAATTAAAATTAGTAATTTTTTAAAAAAATAGTTTCGCGACAGTGTAGAAATATTTAAATTTGGCGATTAACAATTAAATGTGGTTAACTTATAAGGAACTTGACTTACTCAAGCGTATCGTGAAATTTCATTCATATTTTTTCAGCTGATAGCCGAATGTTAATCTTTTTTTTTTTTCCTTTTTCTTTAATTATAACATATGATGTTTCTCTTTAAGTCGTCTGAAAATGTATTCGTAGTTTTACAAAGAGATTTGATTAAAGCATTATATTCAACGAATATGTTGAGTTTTATAAAATTATGTTTCTGATAGAATGTGGTTATACATCTGCTTTATTTTTAATTTTAATTTTACTAGGTTCATAGAATAATTAATGCAATTTCAAGACACAATTATAGTTGCAGTGATTTAGAACAATATATATTTTATAATTATCAAGTAATTATAACTTAAATGAAGATAAAAGTTTTTATAAAAGGTATCGTTATATTTTCTTGAATAAAATTGCAGTATCACCGTTGATTAAGTGAAATAGTGTTTTAATATTTCCTGCCACTACAAAGAAAATAAAGTTGCCGAATACGTAGTCGACAGTTTTAAACATCTTAACATTTCTCAACATGTTATATATCGTCTTAATTTTAAAATTAATTTTTCAATTACCTGGCAGCGCGTGTTTCACAGTACTATTTTACCCACTATTTAATTATATTTTTTGGTTTTCAAAATTTTATTCCTTACACTGCGGCGAAGGGTTTTTTGTTCATAATTGTACTAATCTATTTTTTTAGCATTTTAATTTAGGTTTTCCTTTACATTAAACGCCCGTTTTAAAATTATTATCAGGTTTTTAATAAAAGCAAGCTTAGAATTGGATAATTAAACTTATTAAGAAATTGAAAAATTTTCTGATGCTTTAAAATTACTCGATGTAAAAGAGTTGATTATTTACTTAGAATACAATTTTTTTTTCTTCTGAAAAATGAAGATAAATTGTAGCTTGTTTCTCTTAATTGTTTCTTATTTATTCGTGTAATTAAAAGTAAATGTGCAGATGTGCAATACAACATATTGCGTTGTTTTTTAAATAGACAAAAAATTCTGGATAATTATTTTATTTTGTCGCTCAAAATCCTTCTAATTTAAAGAAAGTTAACCTTATAAAAAAGATAATATTGAAAAAATTTACCAAAAAATTCATTATTATTTCTCAACTTTAGCACAATTTATAAGACATTGTTACATCAGAAAAATTTTCGATATGCCACATTTTGTTAAATAGTACTTAAAAATAAAAATTTGTAAAATTATTTTAAAACCGAGCTGTTTTCAGAATTATCCTTTTAAAAAATTGTTTTTTTCAAACTTTAAATTTTTCCTAAGACTAAAATAAGGTATATTAATTTTTAGACTGAAAATTATTTTAAAACTGCAATTCGTATGTTCAGCAAACAGTTTTAGCATATATTTTATTTTTTTGTATTTTTTTTTTTAAAAAAAAGAAGAAAAAAAAACACATTTTTAAAAAGCTTCGAGTGAAACGGAGCCGTTTATTTGTTCGAAGCAATTGACCTTGTAACTATTTAACTTTGATTCCTGGAGAAAGGGATCATTTCCTTGTCTCATTCGACTTTTGAAATTTTAATTGTAGAAGGAATTGTTTGACACCCTTAGCAAATTATTTTTAAGATTAACAGTAAAAAATGCGTCGTGCTCTCAAAAATAGGAACCCATTCTCAAGATTCGCCAAACGTAAATGATTAAAACAAAAGTAATCTAAAAATGTAGCGCTTCTAAAGAAAAATGGAAAATAAAAATGACAAGCAAATTTAGAAAAACAGCGGTAGCCGAGAATCAAACGGAGAATTAAAACGTTACCAGTGCCACCTTGGCTACATTGGACATAACAGGCGCACTTTAAAATGTTGACTAAAGGAACATGGTAGATAAATCCGTTATGAAGTATGTAATAAATCTCTTACTGCTACGCATTCTTGTAATGTAGAGGATAAATTGAATACTTAATTGCATCGGACAAAACAGACGTGGTTTGAAATTTTGACTGAAAGACTACAATAGTTGTATGCATTATCAAAAATGCAAAAAATCATCCATTGTCGCACATTATTGGAATCTTAGGCATAAATTCAATTTCGATAATGCCAAAATTCTTACCACCCTAGTCATATCAGCTCATCTTGATGCTCAGGAATTTTGTTTTATTTACAATGAAAGCAGATTCCCTTATTAAAGGCATAAGCTCCTCACTAACTCTGGATAGTGCGTGGAAATGTTTTGCTACGATTCGCCTCTCTCGGCCATTGTGGTTTACCTATTTTTTCCTTTTTATTACCTTTATTTTATATTTCCTTTTCGGGTATTACGATTTTTGAGCGTTATATTTTTGACTTTTATTTTTCCTTTTTCTCATTAACATTTTCTGTTTCAAATCACTTTTATATCCTCGTTTCCATCAGGTAAGTTTCAAGAATCTGCGTATATTTTTGAGCACTCGAAATACGTCTACTTTTATTACAATTTTCATATCTTTTAAAGCCAATGAAGTTTTTATCAACAAGTATACTGCATGACATTTGAGTCTCTACCATTATTTTAATCAAAATCTTATGCTCGTAAAAGCAGGCACCTGTATTTTATTATTTTAACAGCGTTCACGCCGTCCTTAAAACGTAAAGGAAACTATGGCATAAATACTGTAACTATGAAGTTAACTTTAAAAGCTTAAAATTTCAAAACTTAAGATTTTGTTACTTACCAGACATTAGGCGTTATTTAAATTGATCATTAAATCATGAGCTGAAAATAAACCTAATAACATACATTTCTCTTCGTAGTTTTGTTGTCTCCATTTCACTTTTTTTACGAACCTTAAGAGCTCTGTTTAAGAGGAGTTTATCGTATCAGATATACGTATTGATGCTGAGATTCCTAAAGTAAGTTTGCAATAAAAGGAATTAAGCAAATAATTTACAGAAGCGATTTGCCCGACAACAATATTAATAATTAAGAGAATTAAAATGAATTTTGGAAATTTGGTTTTAGTATAAATTTAGTAAAGTTAAAAACAACGTAAGAAAGCACAAATAAAGTCACATGAAAAGCAACGCAACAAATTCTAAAATGCTGGAAAATCATAAATAATTTATTAATACATTTAAATTCTATTTTCAAGGGAGATAAAAAAAAGAAAACAGTCTATGCATTTCAGACAAAATTTAGCCTAAAAATGATATCTGTTACCTGGAAACTTCGAGATATTTTTCCATTAAATATTAAAAGATAAGCTTTTCGAGCTAGCTCAAAATTATGAATGAAAAAGTGAAAAAGATTCAGTATACATTTCGTTATTTTTTGTTGCGTCAACTTTGTTGCTTAGCAAAGGAAAAACACTACATAATTCTCTCCTGTCGATTACAAAGGTTATCTTAAATTTCGCCTTTTTTACGGCCGTATTATTTTGCTATATTCGGGCAACTACGCAAAAGACAAAAAGCTTCCTAACACCCAAATTGGTGACAAAATTTTATTGAAATATTGTCGACCCCCTATATTTTAAGGGTAAGAAGACTTAATATGTAATATATATATATATA